>NW_019154090.1:3095941-3226892 GCF_002288905.1 Enhydra lutris kenyoni | reverse complement strand
CGGCCGGGCAGGCGGGCCTCGCGCCGATCGCGGGGCAGGCAGGGGCCTACAACCCACCGCCCGCCGCCCGCCGCTCGCGCCCGCCGCCCGGCGCGCAGTGTGGAAACGGCCCCTGCCTGCCCCGCGATCGGCGCGAGGCCCGCCTGCCCGGCCGGCCGGAGTCGTCCTCTCAGCCGCGCCGCCGCGCCGCCCCGGCCGTTTCCACAACGGCTCCGCCTCAACCGTCGGGAGGCCGGCCGTCTCCCCGCTCGCCCACCCGCCGCTGCCGGAGACCGGCCCGGCGCCGCGGTCCCCCGCCACGCAGCCCCACCGTCAGGGAGGCCCGGCCCGGCGCCCGGCTTTACCTGCGGCTGGAAGAAGCTCCCCCGTCCGGCCCCCGGAGCCGCCGCCACAGCCGCCGCCTCGCGTCGCGTCTCTAGCCTCCGCTCCTCAGGCGGCCGACGGAGGGCGGGAAGCATCCGACCAATCAGCGCCGCGTGCGTTCGGAAGCGCGTCCAATCAGCGCAGCGCGCAGTTCAGGCTCCGCCCCTATTACCCGACGGTGACGCAGGAGTCGCGGAGGCCTGAGCCAGGGGCGCCGCGGTGGGCGGGGCAGGGTAAGTGGACTGCGAGCTGCGGTCGCTGCTCCGGCCCGGGCCCCAGAGGACGCGTCCGCGGCCCTGCCGGGCCTGCACTGCCCGACCCCGGTGCGGACGCCGGGTGCCCCCAGTCGCCGCCGTGCAGAACGCCGGCCAGCAGGGCGTGGGCGGCCCCGGGAGATCTCTAGGCTGCCCACAAGCCCCCTGGACGGCGACGGCGTGACGGGGTCGCGGGGACCCGGACACACCTGCGAACCCTGCGAGCGGGCAAGGGCCCGACTCCCCCGAGGGAGCCCACGTGCCACCGGGGCCACGCCCACCGGGGCCACCCCCCCCCCCGGGGCTACGCCCCACTCCGGTTTCCTAGATGCAGGAGGTGCCAGGGTTTGCTGCCCTCACTAGCCAAACCCCAGACCCTTGGGGGACGTTAGGTTGAAGCCTTGAAGGTGTGGTACTGAGCACAATCGTCAGTTGTATCCCCAGGCTTTTGGGAGCATTTCCACTTAAGTTATCAGTTTAAATGATAAGATCAATGGATGCTTCTTGTGCAAAATAGGAAGCAATTCCGAAACGGACCCAGCAGACAAGCACTTCGGAAGTTGAAGTCCTGATCACTGGTCTTACCACTTTCTAGTAGAGAAGAAAAATAAGAATGCTTTTGTCGTTTCAAGGATCGGGCAAGCATGGGGGTTTAGTACACTACCACATGGAAGATAAAAGCGATCATCTTAATTGAATTGTTCTTAAGTAGGGTTTTAGAATATGGTGTTAGATGGAAAACCTTATCAATCAATCATAATTGGATTTCCAATTAAATTTCACAAGCACCTCCTGTTACAGGGCAGAGCAGGTGGATTTTGGTCTAGGTTTGAAGGCTGACCGTGAGGCTTACCAGCTGTGGGTCTTCAGAAGAATGGCTGAAACCCCTCTGAGCTTCATTCTCATCAGCTAAGAAAGCAGGGGCATTATCTATCAGGTAATTTTCAGAGTTCAACGAAATCATCTGCATCCAGTACCTATCACTGGGGGCAAGCCAATAAGAATGGGTGTACAGTAAATGTTAGTTTCTTTCCCCTAAGTGCCAGGCTTTATGCTGGGTGAGGGACACAAAGGGGGGATGGGGGCAGATAGACACTCATTACTTCACACACAGAACTCAGTCAGCATTGAAAGAATTGTTTTCCCACACCCTACACTCCCTTAGAACTTGCGTTAGATGTTAACACGGACCCGACCTAAAAGACCGCACTTGTTTCTCAAGGACATACACAACTGTGCTCCTGAGGCTGAGGGGCAGTCCTACAATTTTCCCTTTTTTGGCAAGGCACTAAATCTGATAGTGTTTTAGGAAGAGTAAGACTTATGTGTGAAATGACTTAAACAAGAAGTTTCTAAAGTCTTGTTTCTATAATTAGAAAAACACACCTCAGATAACAATTTATGCACATACTTTAATATTGAGGCTTGAGTGAAATAATCTTAAATGACCTTCAAATATGTTTGGGGAGACAGCCCCACAATTGCACAATCCACCGCAAAATTTTAAAATTTAAGCAATATAACTATTTTAGGATCTGAAAGTTCTCCTTAAGCTAAACTTTATCAACTTCTTTATCATATAGGAAGGTATATTTAAATTTTTACATTTTTAAATGTTGATTTTTTTTTTAAAGGCACGTGAAGGCTCTCTTACTATCGAAGATAAAACATTTACTGTATATTCCATGAGCAGAACCTTTTTGACAAGTGACTTTCACATGGATAAGATTCTTTACATGCCTTTATACAACAATACATTTGGTAGCTCTAACTCTTATACCTGAATGCTCTGGACAGTTGTCTTGCACTCTGGGCTGGGGCCAAGGACACAACAGCCAAGGCTCTCAGAGGCTTGCTGACCTAACTGGACAGTTAATTAAACAGCAGGAAATGGAAATAGGCTTCCGTCCCTCTTGCATGTTAATGTAGTGCACAGTGCTAGTAGCCAACGGTTGTTCAATTGAATTACAACACTTTAAATCAAAATTCAGTGTTCTTATTATCAAAAGGTACCAAAGAAAGCGATCCCTCTTCTTTGAATTTTAGAAAAACTTAAGTTGCAATTATAAAAACAAATTGGTTAAAAGGCAAAACACATCGTTTACATAGCGATTTGACAAATGTCAATAAGTATTCAAAAATTTAGAGTCAATTCATTGATGATAGCTATCACAAATTAATGACACTGGTTTCAACTGTATTAGAAGCAAACTTCACAAGTTGGAGGCCTTCTTCATCTTGGCTGGGTTTCCACACCTCAGTGTTAGCACCTGCTGTCAGAGAGACCACCGCTCGGCACCAAAAGAAATCATCAGCAGCTCGCTGGGAGTTTTAAGTCATCCTGGCATTCAGCAGGGCATGAAGGCTTTGACTTCTTGGTTGGAGATAAACAACAAAGAAGGAAAAGCATTTAACATTTTAAAAATGGGGAGGTGGGGAAAGTCCAGACAATGTTAGAAACTCTCCTGTCTGAAGGCACAAAGAATAAAGTTGGCAGGTAGCTGATAAAACTGGGAAAATATAAATACAATTTAAAATGATTAAAAAGTATAAATACTGATGATTTTTCCTGCAGGGCTCCAGCTACTGATGAAAACACCTGTCAGTTCCACTTGATAACCTGATTTCTGAAGGATGACTGCTGAAATTTTCTGACACTTAAGCAGACATTAAAGGAGTCACCTTAGTCATCAAAAAGGTAATTGCAGAGGGCATTGTTGCCTGAAATTTTTCTATAGAATTGCCTGAAAATTGAAATAACTTAAGGCAGAATTTCTTAAAATGTTTAGGTCGTCTCAAACCTAAACAATGGCCTGATAACATGCAGATATAATTATCAAAGACGAAGAGGGGGGAACAGAGGAAGTGGGAGGAGAGACTGCAAGAGAAGGGACTGTTTTGCTAGTTTTGAAAGTCAGGCTTTTCCCCCTTCCTTGGCTGTTGATGTAGAAGACACATGGCCTAACCAGGGCAGCCTGAACTCCCAGGAATGGCTGTATGATGACTGATGAGGCATAAATTTCTTGCCTATTAATAGTTTCCCACTGTTAGAAGTCTACAGACATTGGCAAGCAACCTAGTCTCAGGTTTTCCTTGTCCCAGGCAGAAACGCCTCAAGGGACCATGATGGGAGTCACACTGTACATTCTGTTTGCAATGGGCACAGACACACAGGACTTATTTTTTTAGCTTGTTAAATCCAGAATGTTCCTGAGAAGGCATCCAATAAGGGTAAAATGTTCCAACATCACAATGATAATAAATAACAGCTACGTTTACAGAGACCCAGTCAGAATACATGCAAAAGCCACAGGCTTTCCTAGCAGGAGGATGCAGGCCTTTCCAAAAAACCCACCAACCAACCCACCCCACCCACCCCGCCTGGGCTTTCTCCAGAAGGGCCGACCCAGCCATGCATCTGCCCACCCAGCACCCTCCCCCAGCGCGTTACACGACTCAGCCTTCCGGCCACTTGAGGCTACTTTTTAGACCTGGGGACACAGATGTTTCAAGTAGAAGATGGGAAGGGCCACCGCCCAAGGACCTTGCCTCGGGAAGTGAAGTGAGAAGACTCAGGCTGGCAGTGGGGTGTGAGGAAGAGTAACCGCAGGGACGGGAGAGCCTGGCTAGGGAACCGCTGCCGCTGGGCCGCGCCAGGCCGGGCCGGGCCACCCTCAGATGAAGTGGATCCAGCTCTCCTCGCACTCCCCGCGAGGCATGTGCAGCGCGTGGTTGCGGCACGTGAGGCTGTAGTCGCGGCCATGGTTGTTGTCCCAGTACTCGGCCCCGGCCACTCGGTAACGCAGCGCGAAGTGCACGCGCGAGCCCAGCGCCAGCAGGAAGGGCGGCACCGGGAAGCCGAAGGCGAACACATCCTCCGTGCCCTCGGCGCCCGCGGGCCCGCGCCACCGGGCCACCGCCTCATGCGCGCTCTTCCAGTCTGAGAAGGTGTAGCGCACCGCCACCTGCTTCTCAAAGGCCACGTTGCGCACACGCACCGTGCCGCTGATGCCCAGGTCGGAGCAGGTGACGCGCTCCAAACAGACGAGCTGCCGCCCCAGGCGCTCGCTGAAGCCGGCGGCCTCGATGGGCGGCAGGAAGTCGGGCACCAGGCACTGCAGGGTGAACTCCAGGTCCTGGCTGCTGCAGCACAGGTCCGAGTTGACGGCGAGGCGCGACAGCACATGCAGCGGCACCGACGGGTCGTCGCCCGCGTTGAACACCTTGACCTGGGCCAGCTCCAGGCCCAGCGCGTCGGCGAAGCGCACGCGGAGCTGCCGGCTGCAGCCCGGCCGGCACGCGGCTCCCGGCGCGCCCCCCGCCTTCTGGCGGCGCTCGGGGGAGCTGGGCAGCGAGCGCGCCCGCCGCAGGATGATGGGCCGGAGGCGAGGGTCGCAGCCGGACGGCTCCGGCGGTGGAGGCGGCGCGCGGCCCGGGCTCCCGGGGGGCCTGCAGGGCCGCGGCTCCCGGGCGGCGCCGCCGTCCAGGTCTGAGAGGCAGCTGAGGCTCCGCGGGGCGGGCTTCCGGGACCCCGGAGCGGGGGGCAGGGCCGCCGAGCCCCAGCCTCCGGACATGGCCCGGCCAGCCGTCGGGCGACAGGAAGCCGGAACCGAGGGGCAGCCTCTGGACCCGGAGCTCGCTACCTCGGGGTCCCTGTCGGGCTCAGAATTCCTTGGTGTCCGCCGAAAACCGCCGCCCGCAGGGAGCCTCTGGGGCCGGCTGTGCGCTCCCCCCGTCCGCCGCCGCGCCCCCCCGAGTCTTGGCGCAGGTCTTCCGCTTCTTGCAGCGAGAAAGGAGATCTTCAGCCGAGAGATGAATGCTTTCTCCGGGGGGAGGCTTTTCCGTGCCCCCCCCCCCGGGAGCGCAGGGTAGCGCCTTCCTTCGGCTTCCTCCGAGGTTCTTGAGGGGGACGCGGGCGGCGCCGCCCCTCCCACCTTCCCGGCCGCTGCGTTACTTACATGGCTGCAACTTGTCGGGGCGCAACTTCCCGGCGAGCCTGCGCCCCGCCCCTCGTGACGCCGCCGCGCGCCGGCCCTCCCGGCCCCGCGCAGCCTGGGAGCCCTGCGCGCCGCCGCCTCCCCTGATCTGCCGCAGCGCGCCGCAGTCCGGCCTCCCCGCCCGGCGCCGGGAAGGCTGCCTGGCGGCCTCGTCACGTGTCCTCGGCGATCGCCAAACAGGTCTGATCAATTTCTGTCTGCATCTGCCGGGTCCCTGCGCCTATCGATCGCAGACCTGTGTCCGCACCAGCGAGGACGAGAAAAATGCATGCTGCGGGCCCTTGGACTTCTGGGTTACCGGGTTGGGGGGTGCGCATAAATCGGCCTTTCCAGAAGCAGGCCCCCGGCTAATTGGAAGCCTGTAGGCTAGCCAGCTCCTTGGAAGTCTGCCCTGCACCCTGGAGCCCCGGCCAGACCGAGGGAGCCTCGCTGCGCAAGGGGCTGGCGTCCCACCACACATCACCCACAATGCTTTGCAGCCCGGACCGCCAGCCAGTTCCCCCGAGGGTGGGGAGGGGGCGGTGCTGCCCTGTCCGTCTCCTGGCGCTGGGCCCGAAGACCTGGGAACCGGAGTTAATGCCCTGTGATGAATTACGCCGCTGCCCTTAATCGGCGGCTGGCGCTGGGGAAGCCTTTCTGTAGCCAGAGTCTCAGACCTTTAGCTTTGTTCCGCAGCGGGCGCGAGCCACCAGGGAAATCGCGAGCTTGCTTTCCGCATCTTAGGATGCAGGCCCCCTCCAAGAATTTTCTCCTGTTTCACTCTGTAAGGGCCCGAAAACGCCGCCGCTTACCTGTAGAGCGTGCCAGGTGAAATGCACTGGGGAAGGTGCAAACGCGCCCTCCAGACAGCAGTGCGGGGCAGGCATCGTAGAGGGTTCCTTTTTACCGTCCTGGGGGACAAAGCAGAAGGAAAACCAAACGACTGAAGGAGGGCTGGCCCAGTAAAGAACATTCTCTACATCTAACATAAATCAAGCCTGCTGATGGTGTAAGTCACTAATTGTGAGAGCCTGTGTGCCCTGGCTGAAAGGCACAGGCGCTGATGAGAAGTAATACAGCAGAGTTTCAGGAAGAAAAAAGTCTTCTACCTCTTGTCTATTTTACAGAGGTGCCGGGTGTTGTGGAAGAAAGTACTCACTTTCAAATCAGGGCCCTTTTAGTAGGCCACCCACTCAAGATCAGGGAAAGCAGCATTCTTGATAGGAGTCAATGGAATTTCACAGAGATAACATTATATGATCTGTATTACTATACTGACGATCTTTTAATGGACTGATGTGATCCTGAAGGCGGGAGAATTAAAGGGGAGCTTCCCCAATAGAGTGGTCCTTCCATGACAGCTGGGATGTGTGCCTAATCCTGACCGTTTTCAAGGCTCTCCTGTAATTACTTGTCGAATGAATGAATGAATGAATGGACATGGGAGATTGGAGTAATACCAAATCTTAATCATTAATTAGCCCCACACATTTCTGAGGAGACTCGTGTGTGTGTGTGTGTGTGTGTGTGTGTGTGTGTGTGTGTAAGAAGAGAGGGAAGGATCCCATAGGCCACATTTATAGCTGTGTGATTTTGTATCTAATATCCACTGTGAAAAACAAACAAGCAAAAAAGATGAAGCTGTACACAGAAGGCAGTACCCGCCCCCCCATTTCAATATTACGCAAATATTTCAAAACAAACCAGTGCAAGCCAGCCCAGTACTGGGGGCGGGACCCTTTGCAATCCATACTTACCGACAGGGTTCTGTTGCTTCCAGTTCCGGTGGTGAGTCGTCCTTTCCAAATATAAGAGGAATAAAGAAGTCACTTCCCCAGCTGTCATCATCTGCCAACACATTGAGCAAGAATATTTCAAGCACTACAGAAAAGGTGATGTAAATTTTGAGGGAAAACCTTATTAGATTTGTTCTGCTGTTGTGTATGTGTTGTCAAGGTATTTGTTATCTAAATTATTAAATTTATTATCTTACCTAAATTATTATTTTAAAAAGCATGTTTGTTTTTTAGACAGTCCATCAAACCCTAGAAGATGATCAGCCATCTGATTTTTTCAAGAAAGGGAATAGGGTGACGAAGTCTCATCAGAAAAGCAGGTAAATGATTTTAATTGCTTTATCTTGCAAAAGGCACATGATACCAGTTCTCCAGGCCGAATATGTGTGGCTGGAAAAAAAAAATAATGTCTGTGGGGAAGAAATCTGTATTTACATTTTTTATCCAACAGAAATGAGTTGGCAAAGTGGTTTTAAACATTACGAGTTAGTAAGAATTCCAGAAGTCATAATTCTGCCACCATTAGCAGAACCTATCATTTTGAGTAAGCCCCTTAATTACCCTTCTAGGACTGTTTCCTTTTTTATAAAAAGGATCCTGATAATCGCTTTTATTGATGTACACTGACAGAGTCAACAAGAGTTATAACAGGATTGGTTATGAGTTCCAAATGAGTTCCATCTGAGTTCCAAATGAGTTCCATTTCTTCAACATATATTGAGCACATGTTAGTTTATTGGCCATGATTCAACACCTTTCATATTTATTAAGAAATCACGTATTTTCAAATGATTGCTTACTGTGGTAGAAACTATAGGACCAGTGGACCTCTGAGGTTTCCAGAAAGCATATTAACACTCATTTGCTTTTACCCTACCTGACTTGGGTTCCTGAGAGGTATTGTGAATCCTAGTGAGATGCCGTGTTTTAGGTAAATACACAGAAAAGAAAGTATTTTCAACTCTGATAGGAGATCTTCCCTCAGAGTAAATCGCGGGGGTGGGGGGCAGTTGCTCTGGTAGTCATCATTCCCTTTTCTGCACAATTCACAAGACAGCGGTAATCCTGTTTTCATTCATGCTCCGCTTTACCGCACCCTGTGATATTTTTTTTCCCTCTCTCCTTTTAAAGTTTTCCTGAATGTGTTTCCTATTTGAGAATACTTTACTAAGCTTTTGATTAAAGGTACAGGTTGTCTGTGCTATACTCTCTCATATTAAGATTAGATTAGATTAGATTCAAGGGCTCAGAATCACCACTGATCGGTGATTAAGTTGTAGAAAATTTGCATTTTCGCCTTGTTTACTTTTCATGGAAAGTAGCCTTGAGAAAGAAAACCATGGCTTTTACTCACTAGGGTCATTAAACACTGTTCACCAACAGCAGAACAGATGGGAGAGTTTAGGACAGATTTTCTCCAAACTGGTGGTGGTGGTGGTGTTTTTTTTAAAGTATACCTGACGGGTCTAAAATTATAAGCACTTTAAGAAATGTCAGTGTTTTTCCTAAGTGATACTATTTGATATGAGACCGAATCCGTGCAACTTCTTTTGGCCCGTGTGCCCTGCAGTGTCTCTTGACTAGAGCCCAGCGTGCCCCACTGCCCCTCCCAGGGACCGCGCCGGCCACAGCCAGGGGAGCCCGCTTGTTTAATCACAGCCAGACCGCTTTGTGTCCTATGAACTAAGAATTACAGTTTTCTTTCTCACAGCAATATGAATGCTGGCCCGTCTTGGAATAAAGTACAACGTTCAAAAAACCCTTCAGGAAAGAGGCAGAGTCAATCCCAAGTGTCCCTCGGGTCCTCCCAGCCTCCCGCGGACGGACTCCAGGACAGCAGGTCCGCAGAAGGAAAACCCAAAAGGAGCCCACCGGGCCCCCAGGGGCGGGGCGCCTCGGGGAAGGAGCTGTTTCTGGACCTGCAGTGCGTGAAAATCCTGAAGGAGGGTGTGGGCGAGGATGAGGACAGTGCCAGCGACCTATCCGACTCCGAGCGGGTGCCCCTGCTGCCGTCGGTGTGCGCGCCCCCGGAGCTGCACCTGCGCGCGGAGGAGATCCACGCTGCGGACCCGGGCCTGGAGCCAGACGCCGAAGCTGAAGCCCGGGGCGGCGCGCAACCCACCTACCAGTATGCAGACTTCCTGCCCGCCCCGTTCAGCTCCTGGGACCTCCGCGACCTGGCCGTGCCACCCGGCACCGAGCCCAGGCCCGCAGCTCGCTGCGGCGCTGTAGGGCCACTCGCCAGGTACATCGACAGGCTGGTCCAGCTCGAGTGGCTGCAGATGCAGACCGTCCAAGGTGAGAAGGGGAAGGGCGCCAAAGCCAAGCCTCCCACCGTCCCCGGCATGTCCACGGGGGCTCTGAAAAGCCCCGGCAGAAGCAAGCTGGTGGCCAGTGCTGCGGCCAGGCCTCCCCAGGAGGGGGCTTGCAAGCCGGGCGCTCCCGGCGCTTCCCGGAGGAAGGAGCTGCACCCAGAAGAAGCCCGACCGTCCTATTACGCGTTTGACACAGCCAAAGGCCTCCGTGCGCCTCGGGCCCGCAGGCCGAGTTCTCAGAAGCCAGCCCTTGACGTGAGGACGGAGGAGCAGAGAAAGAAAGTGAGTAAGAGTCCCAGACTCCAGCGCTGGGACCCGCCCTGCAGTGACGGCGGCGTCCCTAGGGCTCCCGCGCAGGGGGCGACCCCCCGCGACTCCGCGGCCCCCGGCGGGGCGGCCAGAACGCAGGCACACGCGGGCCTGAAGAAGAAGGGCGGAGCGAGCAGCTGTGTCCCCGCCGCCATAGCCAGCGAGAAGAAACCCAAAACCAATGGAGTAAAGCCAAGCACGTACAAATTCAAGTAAGAACCGAAATGATGCGTTGCAAAGTCCCGCAGAGCGCTAAACGTCAGAGCTCGTCCGAAGGTTGGCACACTGAGTCCGAGGACGTGTTCTGGCGACCCACAGGCGAGTCCTCGGGTGGCCCCGGGGCGCAGCCGGCTGGGGCTTATATGCAAGGAAAGGTGGCCTTCAACGAGCCTTTCTTCGCGCCGGCAGTCTTAAGCACATGAGAGCCCTTTAGCTACATGAACCCAGGTCTGCGCCATATAACGACATACAATGACTGGGAAAGACCGGTCCGAACTGGACGCCGCCGCCAGCCGCCAGCCGCACACCCCAGCGGCGGCACCGTCCAGCTCCCCCAGCTCCCCCCACAGCTGCACTCCCCCCCCCAGCTCCCCTCCAGCTCCCCCGGCCCGCGCACCTGCAGGTAGAAGGTCGTGCGTACTGTGTTCAACTGTGCAGAGTCTGAGACGTTTGAAAGAGGGTTTTCGGTGCCCTTCTCCTAAACCGTCCAGACAGAAATCCTGTCTACTTCAGGCCCAGGAGGGGCCACAGCTCTTCCTCTCGTTCGGGATCCTCTTCTGGAGCAAAGTCATGGAACACTGAGCTGCTTGTTCTTTCCAGACACTGGAATCTAATATTCTTACAGTTTTTTGTTTTGTTTTTTAAGGCATTTGAAACTCAGAGGTGGTGGTGAAATCCACCTTTGTGTTCTCTACCCAGAGGTGAAAGCAGTGCCCAGTGGGTCTCAGCAGAACCCTTCCTGCCTGGTGGGCGCCCAGAGCGGAGCACTTGGCACCCAAGCGACTCTGGCATATGTGTGGCTTCTGGAAAAGGTACGCAGTAAAGCCACGCTTTGTGGAGTCTGCACGGAAGGCCTGCACGAGCCGCAGATACACATGAGAGCACTGCGACTGTCACGGGCATCACATTACTGATTCCGGACCTAGGTCCTGCTGTAGGAAGCCGACATGACATGATCTGTTTTACTTTGCAAGAGCAGGATTTTATCACCTTGCTTCAGGGCAGAGGGGTGGGGACACATTTCCAGATTGGGGGGGGGGGTGTCTTCTTAACAAACAGTGGGTCCTGTGGCTCCCCGACTCTTCTAGAAGCTTCTTATTTAACCACCACTAAGCCGGGTCTACGTGAGCCTTCAGTCGCACTGTGAGGCCTCTGTTAATAACGTAAAAATCTTTAAAACCTTTGGTGGACCACTGGATATACAGTATGTGTTAATCACGGAAGCCGATTTATCTCTTGAAATGATTATTTGCTTTCATCCATACGTGTTTCTGTATTTTTCACCTTTAGGCCAAATGTTTTCTAAGGCCCTTCAGTTAATAGGATAAGGATAAGAGACATTCGTAAATAAAATAATGCGCACAAGTTAAATGTAAAGATCCCATTTTACAATCAGACTTTACTAATATGAAACAACATATACAGGTGTTTAGGGCTGTTTTCTTTTGTCCCACGACTCAACTTCTAGATTTTCACAGTTTCTGTCTTACGTTCTTTACCTTCCACACCAGCCTGCTGGACAGAGTGTGTTTTTTCATGAAGATCTTGTACCTTTTTATATGGACGAAGACACCCATCTAGTGGGCCTCATTTCCCTAGTTCTCAGTTATGCTGTGACGTTTCCACTCACTGTATGCACTGCGGGTAGAAACCCTAGCGCTGCTCGGTTCGCCTTCCTGTGGTTGCTGCGTGGCGTCCCCCGTGCCCTTTGCCTGCGCTGCCCGTCCTTCATGATGCCTTCTCGGCTGTGACGTCCACTGGCTCTTTAGATCATTTCAGGGTCGATGAGTCTTTATAAGCACGTCATGTACATACACGCACTCCCGCTATTAATACTAAGGGGTCTCTGGCGAGCTGCGGCTTCTCCAGGAGTGCCGTGTGGGGGTCCTCTGGGAGGCCCTGCAGGGTGAAGGCTCCATGTTCACTCTTCCTTGTGGACATCTGAGCTGAAGACCATCCTGGTTAAGAACTGGGAGGCGGTGCCTCGGATGTCACATTTGTTCCTTGTGCTCTGAACTGAAGTCCGTTTCCTAATTTGGGGAACAGTTATAATGTCACATGTTATGACAGTTTGAAAAGCCTGGAAAAGTGACTTTGCTTACTCACATTTTTGCCTCAGGTTGACGGTTAATTTTAAGCAGGATTCTTGCTGCTGGATCAGAGCCCCCGATGACCAGCAGGGGCTCACTACAGAAAATAAGCACAATTTCCTTCCCACGATTTCCTAGCCCCTCCCGATACAGCCTCCTGTCCTAATGCTGCAGACCCTAATCCCGCTGCCCCTGCAGACCGCGCCCCAGAGCGGAGTCCTGGCCTCCTGAGGGTGGTCCCGTCTGAGCCACCCAGGGTCCTGCTAGTCTGGGGACCTGCCATTGTCTCCAGAGAAGTGCCTCTCATTTCTGGGAGTTGTTGACATACGTGTTGTGTTTAAACCAACTAAAATAATCCAAGGTTAAAAAAAAAAGCGTAGAGAAAATTAAGAACTATTGAAGGTTTAGACTCAGTTGTGAAAGTATACAAAAGCCTATGAAACACACTGCAAAAACCTATCGGTATCCGCTGCGGTTCTCTAGGGCGGGACTAGTTCTCAACTCCTCAAGGCCCAGGCTGCTGAAGGGCCGTAACCAACCGGCGGGGCGGCGGGGGAGCCTGTGTGCACCAGATCAGAGCGCCGCAGGTCTCCTGGCAGCTACGGCTGGAAGGACGGAGGCTTGTCCCGGGTCTTAGGCTAGTAGGCTAGTTTCCAGAAAGACGGAACAATCTCTACCTTTCATGATTTAAATACTGTCTAGTTCCTCTTTACCCTCACTTACTCGAGTAGTTAAAAATAGAAAACTCTAGGTGGTATTGTGTTTCAAGGTAACAGAGAAGCAGTATTTATGATTTCTTCATGTCTCTGTCCAGGGGTCCATTTCAAACGGCCTGGCCCAGTCGAGCATGTTTGTTATTTGGTGTTAAATTATTGTATGCTTGGTTTTGTACACAATAAAATGAAAACACATCTTACGTTTTCGTGAAGCTGGAGTTTTCCTTCCTTAACGTCCATTAAACAGTAGGCGATGTTGTCTGGGTTTTTCGGGTATGGGCCCGTTGTGCTTTTCGTGCAGCTCTCTTCCTGAGTTTGTCTCGTGTCTGCCGGGTCATCTCACAGAACCGCTGGCTAGGAGACTATGCCGTGTCCTTTCTTAACACTCAGCAGCGCACCTGCCAACAGGGCTGGGGGCATCTGAGAAGCACGGCTGGGCTTTCCGGAGTCCCTGCTCCTCTTCTTAAGCCCAGAAGGTGTCCGACGGTTAGGGAGCCGGATGGAAATTCAGTAACAGTAGAGCGACATGATAGGAGCTCACACAAGAACCTGCACTTCCTGGGCCGGTGCCGGCTCTCCCCGGGAATGCGCCTGGGGCTACAGACATTCTCAAAGGCCTCGGGCTCCTTTTTCTAAGCTCCCTTCTGAGAAGGAGGTCCATTCTTTTGAGTCTACCAAATAGTGGCAGTTTAAAAAGTAATTGCGGGGGGATTAAAAAGCAAAATTCCACCGAGAAAATTTTATAGATGTTATTGGCTTTATTTAATGATGTTTGGGTCGGGGAGCCTCCACCCAGCAGGTGGAAAGGAGCTCCGATGTGTGCACGAAAGGACGGACTTCTATAGGCAGAAGGGAGCAGGCACGAGGAAGTTGTGCGAGATAAAGTGGCTGGGTCATTGCAAGCTCACTTTCCTTTTTGGGGTGGCCAGGGTCTTATCAGGAGAATGGCCTCCCCAGTGCGGAGCAGGTGACAGCTGACTGCCTAGTTTAAGATCCTGCTCTGAGCCCAAACTCCGAATAAGGCTGGGTTCTGTGGCCAGCTGGGCAAAGTCATGCCGTAATGCCCTGTGGTCTTTTTATCAGGGGGTTTAAAAATAATTTTCTGGTAGTTGGAAAATCAACCATGTTGGAAGTTTTTTAAATCACAAATTTGTACATAAAACGGCAGGTTATTCTTGGATGTTGCTATTTCATTATCCATGAGGCAGCAACAAAACCTCTCGACCTAACCCTAAAACCACCTCAGTCCAAAGGTCTCCTTGTTTGATTAACATCATAAAACAATGTTATCAAAATAATGATCAGTGGAGGAACACAGATCATGAATTTGTAAAAATTCTCCTAGAGACCCTATAAAAATCTTCCCTGTCCTCAGCAGCTTGCTGTTGAAAGGAATTAACTGTGCTACCACTGGAAAATCATACAGAATTTTAAAAATGGGGTAGGCACGAATAGAACTGTCCCAGCTCAAAAAATATTTTAGAGAAAGTCAATGTCCGTCTGTCTTGCAATCCCACTGGGCCAGCACGGTCCCGTGGCCCTGCTCCTCCCCCGGCCAGCGCCCTCGCGCACCTGCTGCAGGGGGAGGAGTTCCGAACACGCTGTCCGGAAATACGCCACCGGGGCACACTGCCTACCTCAAGTTAAAGACACTTGAAAAACAACAAGTCGAACAAAAACACTCTCACCTTTCTTGTTTTTCTTCAAAGCAGGAGATGAAATTCCTGTAGGAGACGTGTCCTCCCAGTGCCAGAAAGAAAGAATCATTCTTACCATCAAGGATGAGAAGTGGAGACCGAGAATTCTGCGCAGGTTTTGTTAAAAGGCTCTTGTCTTCCTCGGTCTCCCCACACAGCCGAGGCCGTTTCTACAACTGCCTCTCCTTGTTCAACCCATCAGCAAAGCTCACGGCTCCCACCGCTTCTCGGGGGCTCATTCCTTCTCAAGGCCCCACATCTTGCAGAACGGGACTCCACAGTTGGTCTGCTTTTTTCTCCTGTCCGTCTGTCTTACATCGACTTAACTCTCAGCACCAGCCAAAAGGGACCCTAAGAGGAAGCAGGAGAGCGGAGTTTGCCGCCCCACAATATTTCGAAGGGACAGCACAGCCCTGGGAAAGGCTCCAAAAGGCGAGTGTAAGGGTCGCACCGGGGAGATCCCCATGTGTTGGGGTGTGTCTCCCTCTCTGTACCGGGAAGAGGAAGAGGACCCTAGAAATGCTTATCCACTCTTACCTCATTTCGGCCTGGACTCAAATCTGCGAAACAGCCACACCCATTTATTGAGCTTTTCCCCGTAACCTCACGGGGTAGAATTTAGTGCCTTGTCATTTGCTTGTAACACCCAGTGCTCGTTCCACCCCCTGCCCTCCCTTGTGCCCACCCTCCAGCGGCCTCATCCCCCGCCGCCTACCTCCCCTCTAGCAACTCTGTGCCCTAGAACTCAGCATCCCTTATGGTTTGCCTCCCTCTCAGTTTCCATCTCGTTTTATTTTTCCTTCCCTTCCCCTATGTGGGATTTAA
The DNA here is from genome assembly GCF_002288905.1 of Enhydra lutris kenyoni. NCBI lineage: Eukaryota > Metazoa > Chordata > Mammalia > Carnivora > Mustelidae > Enhydra > Enhydra lutris. The sequence goes on along the minus strand of NW_019154090.1, from coordinate 3,211,332 downwards.
GAAACAAATGAACACCTTTCGTCTTTCGGGGCAGGTAGTATTTAAGGAGGCGGCGTGAGCCATTTCAGGGAGTTCTCGGGCTTCCTGGGGTGTCTCCCACGCATGCAGGAGGCATACGTGTTGTTTAACTTGTGTTTGTTTTTCCTCCCATGAACCTGCCTTTTCTTATGGGGTCTCAGTCAGGAACCTAAAAGGGTAGAAGTCAGATTATGTTCTATGGCGGTAAAGGTCAAATTTTACCTCCCCTGTAGAATAAAAGTCTGCAACCCAGCAAGATCCTCGGTGGTTCACATTTGAGAAACCTGCCTTGTTCACGGCACTTAGAATTGTGCAACTCTGACGCTGCTGCTGCGACCGCGTGTCCGGGCTGGCCTCATCCCCGAGGCGGCCACACTAGCGAGGTCTCCTGCTCGCCTGTGTCCGCTTCTCCAGGGCTTACGGGCTCTCAGCGAGCTCTTGGCTCAAGGACAGACCCTCAGAGGCCTCGTTTATGGCCTCTGCTCATCTGTGGGGCAGGTGAGCGCCAAGGAGCTCAGGTTTCTTAGGACAGGCCCACCTGAGCCCCTGCTCTCACAGCAGACGCTACAGCTGCGGGGCTCAGGGGTGACACTCTCACCCTGTCCTCCGCTGGCCCTTCACCCCCTCCATCACGCTGGCCACGTCGAGGAGGGTGGCCACTGCCTGCCACCGAGCTTTTCCTCCAAACCCCCATCTCACGGGACACCGCCCTCCTACAGTGCGGAGAGGGACGGGCTGTGCCGTGGTCCCGAGTGGCTCACTTTCCTGACACTGGAGTGAAATGCTTTCTCCCTGTAGGTCTGACACAGTAATGAGGAGGACGCTCCACCGGGTTCCACTGAAGATGCTCGAACTAAAGGTGTGTGTTCTTCCCCGCTCGGGACAGTTTTGACGTGACAGGGTAGACTAAGTAGCCTCGAATTGAAAAAGCATCACAACATTCGTATACACAAATAACCGAAAAAAGAGCTCAGTGCTTCCACTGCCAACGTACTTAGTATAAAATACACCGGCAGAAGGCAAGAAACCCTCCAGTCGCTTACGCTCGGCTGTGTTAACCCGCATTTGCTCACCTACATCTACCGGCTGGGTAAGTAGGGCCAAGAGGCTAAAATTTCTCCAAGGAAATGTTCTGGGCAGCCCTTGGAGGCTGTAAATACTAAAACACAATGACCACACTTTCTCCTCGGCCCATGTGGCTACCCCAGCAGCACCGAGGGGCAGACAGGTTGGTCCCTTAAAGCAAATCAGGAAAGACAAGTGAGGAGCGGTTTGATTGTCCCAGGAGACCCACCCTTCAGCCCTCACACAGTCAGGTGTGGGGTGCGGGGGTTAGAGGCACGCCAGGAGACATGAGGCTCAGGGTGCACTTCATAATAACTTGGGTGTTTCAGTGCTGTAGTCAGATTCACTTTCTGACTTTTCCCCGTCAACATCATGTTATAAAAATTTTCAAACATCCAGAGAAGTTGGAAGACTTGTACGGTGAACGCCCGCACGCTCTCTGTGCAGGCGGCAGCGCTCACAGCTTGTTCTTTGCCCTGTCCCCCCACCTGCCCACCTCCTGCTCCGGGCACCTGCTCCGGGCATCTGCTCCCTCCCGTCCCCACCTGCCTTTGCTCCCTCTCCAGCCCTCCTGGGGCCTTGGCCCGCATTTCCTCAGGGGAGGGGTGGTTATCCTGTCTGGCAGGGCTGGGCTGGGGAACCAGGACTGAGGACACAGCCCTGCCCTGGGGCTTCTGTTCTGTTTTGTTCCTTAACTCTGCTTGAGACTATTCTGAGAAATTAAACTTTTCTTGTGACTTTGAAGAAACAGGACCTTGAATTCAGAATCCCTTGGGGGGAAGGTACATTTTATAGGAGTGAGCAGATATGGACAAGTCTATCCAGGAGGAGGCCCGACCAGGAGCCGTTTAATTTTTCTGGCATCTGAGTTTCCAAGCATGCCATTTGAATCCCTTCCTTCCCTCATGGGCGCTTTCCCCGAGGTCCCTTGGCTACGGAAGCCGGTCCCGTTTACAGTGGCTCCTGGATGAGCAGTGGGGGGCTTGGCCTCTCACCTGCCCCAGTGCAGAGATGAGGCCGCCTCTACTTCTCCCTCCCCTGGGCTCTCCTTCCTCCAGCTCTGACAGAGGAGAGGGAGGACCTGTGTCTCCAGTCTCATAGGCTGCCCACACTCACCAAGGTTGGTGCACCCATGTGCAGAAGGTGTCCAGGTGTCACACCTGGGTCTACCCCCACCTCCCCTCGTGGGGAGGCGGGAAGAGGGGTCACACCACCACACCCCTTTGACATATACTTGACCAGCATGGGAAGCTCTGTCTCCCAGCCTGCTGGATGGAGGCGGCGTTGGGCACTTTTCCTGAACCCTCTCCAGGCCCTGCTGTCTGCCCTGGTACCCATCTCCTTGTGTGGGCCGGTCAGCCAGACCACTGTCCAGGCAGAGCCAGAATGAGGCTCCAGGAGCCCAGCCTGGCAGACACTCCCACTCATTACCCTAGAAAAATCCAATCCACTGACTTCCCGAAATGGAAAGAAAGTTTCCCATTCTTCCCCAGTGCGTGTGGGGGTGCAGGGCAGCTCCTGCAAGTCAGGGGAACAGAAAGCAGCCGACCCCCCAGCCCCAGGACCCCTCACGTCCACAGCCGTGGTGGCAGAGGGCAGGCTGGGGAGGGGGTGACGGGACCCGTTCCACCATGGCTTGAGGTCCTGAAGCATCTTGTCTTAATTGTTGGGTCTCGTCTTAGAGTGTCGTGCACGTGACGCTTCCTCGTCTTCAGTTAAGGTCCTGCTCACCGATCCCTGGGCCAGCAGGAACCTTCCGTGCCCTGTGCTTCTCCCTGCCGAGATGGAGAAGCAGCGCGTTCAAGCTGCCTTCACCCTGAAAAACGACCCTGAGTGGGTGCCTGGCGTGGGCGGGAACCTGTCCTGTCCTGGATGATGCCTGACAAAATCAATCCTCAGGAGCACTCCCGGGGTGCTTGTCGTGATAGGGAATCCCGAGAGGGGGAGGCAGTCGGGCCAGGTGAGGCTGTGAGTCCTGGTCCTTAGTGCTCCTTCCCTCCCTTTCCAGTACCTGCACCTGCGTTCTGTCCCGCAGGTCCCGAGCGTCTGGGAGCTGCCACCTTGTGGCTGCGAGGAATCAGTGCGTGTCACTAGACTCCACAGTCACAGAGGCTCAGGACCCAAGGGGAAGGTGGGCACCTTCTGGTTCACCCTCCCCTGAGCTGTGCCCGTGGCAGGTGGAGCCCAGCGCCACTCCGCCCCAGCCAGAGAAGGGCGGCCTTAGGGGGAAGCCGACATCTTGCTCGGTTACTTTTCAGCGTTTGAGGGTGTTGAAAATGGGGCTGTTTCTAATCATGAAAAGACCAAGTTCTTTCAGCTGCAAGAAATGTAGAAGTAGAGCCCCCCACTCGCATCCCCAGCCCCTCACAGTCTCCAGAGGCGGCGCACTGTTGCCCCCCCTGCATCTTCCTTTTCCTCCACAACATTCCACAGGAGTTAGCTCATCGGATCTGTAAAGCCCGGATTAACGATTCTAACTTAATCAAACTTACCGTAGACGGCCATGGAATAAAAATACCCAGTTTGAAAACAGGCATGAAGTTGTCCAATAGATCATTATTATTCCACTTCTATTTGGGCATGAAAAATAGAGACCTTAAAATTACATTTGTTACTCTTTCCAATAATAAGCTACTGATTCGGATTACGATGATGAACTCCTCAAATGACAACACCCAGTGGCATCTCACAGAGCCGTGAACGCCCAGGAAGGAAGGCTTCCTTCCGCGCAAGGACTCTCCACTGTGTGAAACAAGGTGGTGTGGTGACAGGCTATGACGTCCAGGTGGTCAGATGAATGGGTCTCTGATTTTGTATTGAACTCAATCATTGCCACCTTAACTGTCGGTTGCGTAGAGTCCTTTTTCCTGGTATTCTAGTGCACAGACCCCCAGTTTGGCACAGAGAGGTCCCCACCCGTAGAGTGTCTCTCCCCATCTCTCCATCCTCCTTCAATCCCAAAGTCACAAGGACAGAGTCAGCCAAGCTGGGCAGAGATTTGGGTAGAAATCGGAGAGCCCTGAGCCCAACCGTTATCCCATGGTTGGGATAAAGGTCGCTGGTGTTCTGGAAAGTGAAAATGTTTGGGTTTCTTTCCTCGATCAAGTCCTTCTTTCGTGGAGTCCTTTCCCACTGCTCTCCTTTCAAAGCATAGGGGTTATAAGAAAGTCATTAAAACATCCTACTTCAGACAGAGATTATGGGGCCTTGGGACCTGGAATGAAAGACACACAAAGCAAGAACAGGTGCTGGTGTCACATTCCGCAGGCTGGGGTGATCCACCCGGGTCGGGTTCCAGCCCTCATGTGTGCACGAGAGGTGGGTCAGGCTTCGTTCCTCTCCACACCCTTCCTGGGAACTCGACAGTTACCGTGAAGTTAAAACTGAAGCCTCAGCCCAGCCCAGCCCCCTCTGATAAAAACAAGTGCAGCTGGGGACAGAGGACAGGAGAGAGGAGACCAGGGTGCCAGGGACAGGAGACCTGGGCTGGGAAGGAAGTGATCGGTGATTAGAAGCCTGGCTGTGGGGGACACCGGCTGTGGTGGGGGGACTTGTGGTCATCTGTGTGCATCCCCACGTGAACATGGGCTCCAGGGGCCACAGCTCGCTGTCGCTGGTTCCAGTGCTGCTGCTGCTGCTGCTGCTGCTGGAGGTGAGCTGGGGCAGGTGCCAGGACCCAGGCCGGGGCCCACAGGCAGGAAGGTCCATGACTAAACGCACAGCTCCTGTTGGCTGTGCCCCCGCTGGGGTGACGGCCTGAGGGAGGGACTGAAAAGGGTGCCCTGGCCATGCCCTGTGAGGTGGGCAGGTGTCTGGGGGAGCCCGGGATCCCCACGGAGTGGGCCATCGGCAGCGGGGCTCCTGAACATATGCGAAGGAGAGGTCTGGGATCACAACCTGTTTGGGGCCGCGCTGGCACTGGGCTAAGGGGACTCGTCTTCCCTGGTTCATACAGCACAGCCATTTTTATCTAGGTTTGTGTTGACCCAAACCTCTGAGGGTACTTCTGTGCACACCTCACATAAGACTGAGATGGTCTGAGCAAACTGAGGGTCGGGGGACTGACCCCCTGCCTCCGCCCTTGGCCACGGCTCAGACAGAAGGATGAAAGGGGGAATCAAGGTCAGGACACGCGTGGGCTTGCCGCGTTTGGGCGCACCATGGGGACTTGCCGTGGCCGGCACTTGACAGGCTGCCAGTGCCACAGCTTTCCACAAACGGAAGGGGCGGGCTCAAGGTTATTGTGTCCAGTTCTCCTGAAGTGGCTGGCCCAGGGCCAGCTGTCCATCTGGGCCAGGCCGCTTAGCATCTGAACCCCGCCAGTCCACCCCCGCTGGCGGTCTGGGCTGACCACTGACCTTGGTTCTCACGTTGGCTCGACGTGGACTCTTCTCGGGAGCTGTCGCACTCCGGAGGCCCGGCCACCTCCCCCAGAGGTTCAGACAGAGCTGATCTGCGGGGTGGCTCTGGCCTTATTGCTTTAACTCATTAAGCCTCACTTGTTAAACCTTATTTTCTTTGCCGGGAAGTGGAGCTAATGTTTGCTCTCCCTGTCCTGGTGAAGGAAGAATGGGGCTTGGCCGGCGTGCCCGTGTGTCCGTGTCCTTCTGGTTTGGCCACATGCCTCTGGTGCCCACGCTGCGACTGTTTACGGCTCTGGGTCGGATGCAGGGGATGGGACAGTAAACAAAGTTGGGGGCACCCTGTGTGTAACCCACATGTTCCAGTGGGGTTCTGCTTCTGACGCGAGGGCCATGCTTGGCAGTCTTGCTTGGCATTGGGAGAATTTTCTTGGTCCCCTTTGGCATTTCCAGTTGCGAATGTCCTCAATCAGACAAGACTCTCACTTTATCTCCCAGCCTTGTCAAGTCCTGTCAATAGTCCCTTTTAATCGTCAAAGCCTGTCCCCCTATTTCTCTTGCTCCTGCCCTTGCCCCTAACTGGTGCTTGTCAGAAAACGCAGGTAGTTTCCTCTTCCCTGTTGTATTAGCAGGGCCCAGCCAGGCGGACTCATGTCTGAGGGTGTGCTGAGGGGGGGCCCGCAGTGGGAAGTGGACCGGGGGTGGTAATTTCAGCGTTTGGTGAAAGAAGCTTTAGACCGATTCCAGGGAATCGAGACAGAGGACAAGAGCTCTGGAGGAAGGAATCGGGTGTTTCCAGCAATCCCCGTCCTGGACCCTCAACAGGGCAAAGCGCTCTCTGCCCAGTGGGTGCTCGGTCTCTTGCTGAAGCGGCTGTAAAGAACCCATTCCTTCCCGCTCCTTTCATTGGCCGCAGAGCTGCCTTACAACCGCCTCTGACATCCAGAACAGGTGCCCACTGGCCCTCCTCTGAGCTCCACATTTAGCACCGGGCCCCATCCTGCCGGAGCGCTCTTCTATCTACAACAGTTTTCCTCTGAGACCCCACCTCTTTGCCGTCCTGGGGACATAGAGCAAGTGACAAAGTTGTGGCTTCCCTGCAGGTTTTCGTCTTGGATCCAGATTCGGTGATAGGCCGTGGAAGGGGAGTCCTGCCCTGCTCGCAGGGCAATTTCTGGTCCTGAGGAGTCCTGAGTCCTCTGCTCTGGGCTGTGGCAGGCTTCCAAGATCAGAGAGGAGGGAGGGTTTGAGACAGTGAAATCAGACAGTGCACAAAGTCTCTTATGTTGTCGTTGCTGTTTTTTAACCTGGGAAATTCTAAATCGAATTATTTAAAAAAAAAAAACTGTCAGCACCGATGTTCTGCCTGGTTAATTTACGAAGTGCCCATCCAAGAACAACACTTAGTGGGTTGCAGAAGGTGAGAGATGGTGTGGCCGGGGGGTGGGGGAGGGTTGGAGCCAGGCACTCGGCAGGGACGGAGCAGGCTGGCTTTGTCCTGAGAGCCCTGGGGACCCAGAGACATGATGAGGTCCGCACTTTTAAAGATCACCTGAGCTTCTGTATAGAGAACATACCTGGGCAGTAGATTAACCTCCTAGGGCTGCCGTGGCCGAGAGCCACACACTGGATAGCTTCGAACACCGGAAATGCACAGCGTAGCGTCATTGTTCGTCGTGCCACACTGCACACTTGGATGTGGCTGAGAGAGTAGATCTTTAAAGTTTTCATCACAAGAAAACTAAATCTGTAACTCTGTGTGTTGACAGACGTTAAGGAGACTTATTGTGGTTGATCATTTTGCAATTCTGTGCACATCAAATCACGACGTCGCACACCTTAAAGCGAATACAATGGCATACGCCGATTACAGCTCTATTTCAAAAAATCCTCCTTGAATGCAAATTTGCAATAAAAAATGAAATATTTTCAGGACAGAATCATTTCTATGCGGGCTTCGTAGTTCCTTAGCATCCGCTGTAGACACAAAGCCCTCCTGGACCTGGGTTATCTCCCTCCAACGACGTCTTGGCTGCTCGACCAGGGCAGCCTGGACTGTCCTGGTCCTGTGTCCCCACGCCTAGCACCACCTGTCAGATGATGTGTGCGTGACCCTTGCAACCAGATGCCCGCCTGGCCCGTAACCATAGGGGGACACTGCGGTCAGAGACGTCCAGCCGCGAGGAAGTTTCCTCCCCTCACATTACAGAAACCATACATACACCGTTTGGATGGCATCCTCTTTGGACCAACTACCTAAACTTGGCAGGGATGGGAAATATAATAAGCACACTTACAAAGTCATTTCAGCATATATAAACTTTTTCTGGTCTTTGTGCAACAGCCAGATGTGATCGCGTGATTTGCGAGGCGTGCGTGGAGGGGAAACGTGAAACACACAGAGTGTCAGGTGTGCAAACCTCGGAACCCACACTCTCACGTGGCTGTTGGCTGAGCTGTTCAGGTGCTGGCAGAGTGAAAGCACAGAAGCTTGAGTGTGGAAAGGGCCCTTGAAGCCTCATTTACAGAAGGGGAAACTGAGGCCAGCAATGAGGAGAAACCTTGATATATTCCTTGTTGGTGGGCTGGGCTCACCTGGGGGAATAGATCTGTGCTGGAAACGGAATGAATTTCTTCATTCTTTTGCAAAAACTGCAATTTTCTCCATTTTGAAATCATATAGCTGGTTAGACCATTTATTTAAAACCACTGACACGAATCAAAAAGCATTCAATGTCTGAATAAATCGATGTTTGAGATTTTGGAACTCCAAGACTTTAAAAATTCTTTTCCTTTAAGTGAACAGAAATGTAGCCCGTAGCAGGAAACAGATACCATCACCGTCCTTGACGTTAATGAAACAGGACAAGCTGGTGATGTCCGCCCCCCACCAGGAGGGTGACGGGCCACAAGGGAAGGACACACGAGGTATGTGTGTTCATTTTCTGTGAAACCGCTAACACCCAGTCCATCGGGCACCGTGTGCCTTATAGCAAGGACAGACCCTTATGGGTGCAAAATGACCAGGACCAAGGAGGCTCACTCACCCTGTCCCGGAGACTGAGGCTTGGTCCTAGAGTAGCTGGGGTCCGACCGTTTGCTCTCAGGACAACTTCACACACATCACATCACTGGGAGCCCAAAGAGCTCCTGCTGGCATGGGATATATTTACTACGAGTCACCAGAAATTAAGACTGGGACATTGTAAGTTTTTCTCAGTTTGTTAAAGATAATACTAAACCCAGTACATGTGAGTGGATGCCACGTGCTTTTATGAGAAATAACCATATTTTTAAAGAAATTCTGTTTAGCGTGAAGAGTGGCACTGTTTTATATTCTTGCAAATCTCTTGTTCTAAAAGAGGAAGGCCGGATTCTGCTCTCCGAGTCCGCTCTCAGTCTGTTGTAAATGTTGTTTAGTTAAAGGACATGAAGAACTTCTGGTCTCACACATACATGCGTACAGAAAGGGAGGAATATTTGAATGACCTTGAGCAGATAACCGTGGACATCCTTCTTTGATATTACACCAAAGCTTGACAAGTGGTGTGTTTGAACAATCTGAACACATCTTCATAAACCTTCCGTGCTCTGTTACCTCAAAACCAGCGGCCTGTCTGTCTCGTGTTTTGGATGATCCTTCCCTGTGCATGACTTCGGAACGTCGTGCGTTAATCAGTAGGAAACTCTCGGCTCACGGAGTTGCGCAGATCTTCCAAGTGTTGACAGGTTTCATTCCACAAAATCAGAAAATCACTCATTAATATCTCCACGGATATCACCAGAAACATCTGGAAGTTCTGGGAAGCCGTCAAGCCCACGGTAGCAGACGTAAGTTTTCCAACATTCTAAATTTTGGCTGGAACGCTTCCCTTTTGTCACTGGCAACATGACTCCCCCCACGGTTCCTCTTGAAGCGATAGGCTCACTCGCTTACCGTCGAAGTACCATCTGCAAGTGCCCAAATCTGAGCGACACAGTCCGGCAGTCAGTCTTTCAAGGAAAATGCTGTCCCATAAAAACGTGGGCCGTTCAGCTGGAGACTCCAGCCGGCACCCGCCTGCTTCCGCTGAGACTCTGCCCCGCGGGGCCGCCTGCAGAGTCCTGCAGATGCGTATCCCGGCGGCACAGGACGGTCACGCTGGTGGCCTTTACTGCTTCATCGGTTCTCAGGGGACGTCAGTAATCGAGTCACGTCACCCATTACTTCATTCCTAAACGCAACAGGCTTTTCCTTCCCTTCTTCCTGCACATGTGTGGGGACGAGGACGCAGCCATCTGTCCCATCCGTGCAGATGTCCTGGAGGAAAATCAGCACAGGACTCTGGTGGCATCAGGCACCCCGGCGGACCCCACTCAGAAAGCTGCTGCTCCCCGGAAATTTCCTCTCCGCGCAGGGAAGTTTGTGACCGCGGCATTTCTGTTTAAGCGAAAACAAACAACGAGTAATCCAGATAACCAGCCCCAGGAGGATGACTCAAGGAACTGTCCCCTGTCCCTGTGCTGAAAGGCTACCCCGTAGTGAAAACGGGCGGACGAAAGGCACAGGGGTCAACACACCCACACAAGCTTGTTACGTGTGGTTGTGACACACTCTGCACTGCCTGTCTCTATTCCCACAGTGTCACCGTGCACGTGTGGCTGTCCTGGGGTGTGTTGAGACGTAAATAATAAATAATTCTCGATGTAGATCACCATATAAGTGAAAAGTACTGAGTTTGTTTTATTGATTATGATAAGATAAAATCTAAAAATAAGGAAAAAATAAAAGAGGAAACGGGGAAAAAAGTCCAGTTGCCTCTCTCCACCAGTTAACGTCCGGTGGTATACCACACTTGCCATAAGCACACCGTGCTCACCCCCAGCAGACAGTGTGCTCTCCCCCCATGCTGCGTGCCTACTGTTGCGGCTATGCACTACGGTGTTAAGTGTCCCTGATGTCGGCCAGACTCTGTGAGAATTCTTTTGGTTAGTTCTCCTGCAGATGCTCAGGAAAAGCAGTAAGTGTGACCTGAGATGTCAAGAACAAGAAATTATATTTATACATTAAGGTTTTTTTCTTTTTTTTCTCTCTCTCTCTTTTCTCATTGGAGAAGATTTTGTGTCTTCAGGCAGTTTCTACATGAGTCTGATAAGTGTATCCCCTACTAATTCACATCATTTGTATTTTTAAGGTCAACAGCGTCAACAGCTTCCAACAGGAAGAGGATGATCTTACTGATCGAACAAAGGTGGGGTTTGGAAGTCACTGTCTTCATAAACTAAGTGAGATCACACTTGACTCAGAGATTTGATTGCAGTTTCAAGGTTTTTAGTTCCTGGTCAATGTTCAGGTTGCAGAAAATAAATTAGTAACCAGATGTGGCCTTTTGGAATCTTGAGGGGCTGCTAGGGAGTTGTAGAGGATTCTTTTATGTCTCCTAGAATATGAAGAATCTGCGAACCTCAGACACCAGCCACATGGCACTGGCCCAGAGCTTCCTCCTCACTGTTTTCCTCTTTATGGAGTTAAAATATATGGGATTGACATCGTCCAGTGTGTGGACTTTGGACAGCCCAGGAGCTCAGGCCACCTTACGAATACTTCCTTCCCGTGGTTCTTATCAGCAACTCATTTTCTAATTAAATACAGTTGACCTTTGAACAACATGGGTTTGAAGTGTGTTGTCCCCTCACATGCTGATTTATTACAGGACAGGGCAAGTGCGTGAATGTATTTTCTATCCTTATGAACTTTCTTAATGACGTTGTCTTTTTTGTAGCTGACGTCATGCCAAGAATACGGTATATAATACATAAACGTAGAGAGCATGTGCTAATTGACCGCTCGTGTTATCAATAAGGCTTCAGGTCAACAGTAGGCTGTTAAGTTTGGGGAGAGTCAAAGTTTCTACAATGATTTTCGGGTACCCCTGGGGGCAGTGCCCCAGCCCCGCATTGTTTCAAGAGTCAACTATAATTTTTGAAAAGGCTCACATGTTTGTAGATAAAAATTAATATGTAGATTAAAATTTAATTTTAAATTAAAATTAAAGCACCTTTGCTTGCAGTAAGTAGTCGGTTAAACCCTGTGGTCCCTCACCTGACAGTCTCTGAGCCCAACGTCTGCATCTGAGTCTCTCCCTGTTGAAAGGGAGAGTAGTCGATGAAAAGACGTTGAAGGCCCATCACCCCTGAATGGAGACGTTCCTAGTGACTATTTCAGAAAGACAGAGGGCAACAGGAGGGAGGACCTTGCTCGTCCACTCAGCGGCTGAGGGCGTGTCTGCCATAGGGCAGGTGCTGGCACATGGTAGGCAATGATTTTAAATGTGATCTCTAATACGATCTCAGGATCCGTGTAAAATCAGTGGGTGGCCCACAGTCTAGAAATGCCTCTAAGGTTGTCAAGAGAACTGGCATTTTAAATTTCTAAGCATTGGAGGCGGCTATGAGGACACCCGTCTGTGCTTGTCACATCACATCGCCGTCATCCTCATGGTCGTCACTGTAATTTTAGGAAGAGAGCCACCGGCCTCTACGGCGATCCAAGAGAAGATGGATTATTACCACCCTGGAGCTGGAGGAGGAAGATCAAGGACCCTTTCCCAAACTTGTTGGGGAGGTGAGGAGGGTCCCCCGCCCCCCTCTGTAGGCACGCCTCCCCTTGTCAGGAGGAACGAGTGTTGAAGGGCTACGTGCTAGGGAGGCCGGGGAGTGCAGTGGGCAGAGGAATGCCGCACTGGCTTCTAGAACCTGCTCTACCTCCACCCGGCGGGGGGGCTTCGGGCAGGTCCCTGCATGTGAGCGTGCGCTGACGACGTCAGTCCCGTGGGACGAGGCTGCGTCCCTCCAGCCTGCTGGCCTGCTTTCTTTGGCCCACGCCAATGTATTATTTAAAAATAAGGAGCCTGCAGTTACCAGAGACTGGGAGGTGGTGGGAAAAGGGAGATTTGAAAAACAACTAAAGAGAAAGCAAAAAGCCACGGCTACCAGGGCCAGTGGAGGTCATGGGGGTTTACTGTGTGAGGGGGGCAGAGCTTCCGTTTGGTAAGATGACGAGAGCTCTGGAAGCGGATGGGGGTGATGGCCACACAACAGCATGAGTGTGCTTGGTCCCACCCGACCGCACACTTCAAGATGATGAAGGTAGAAAATATCATGTTGTGTGTATTTTACCACAAAGAAATGGAACTGATAGGAAGATTGTACTAGAAATTCTGTACTTCTAGAGACTTTCTGACAGTCAGAAGGTCTGCCCACAGGGAGCCTACGTTCCCACACGGCAACAACTGGATGGGGCTTGAGTTTCCCACGGTCCCCCCACTCCCTGTTGTCTCCCTCCCTCTGAGGTCGAAGCCATCATGCGACCATGTTGGGATGACAGAATATTTGCACGTGGCCCATGTCATTCTTGCCATGACATGCCTGACCCTATGGACCTGTGAATTACACTGAGTCACTCGGTCCCGACAGCACTGACATCCTATGATTTCTGGAGAAAGAAATTAAAATAACTCATATTTTTGCAGCATTTATAAAAATAGTAGATGCCTGCTATAAAAAAAAAAAAAAAAGAAGAAGAACGTTTTCAAGACTCAATGGTTCAGACTCTCCACTCCCAAGAGTCCAGGGGATGCTGTGGCCTCATACTGCAGGCGCCACACACGCCTGCTGTAGGAGCCCCGCCTCCTCGCTCTTTCCCACCGTGCAGTGCGGTCAACGAGAGCACCGACCTTGTGGGGCTGTTTTAAGAATTAAACAGGCAAGGGCACGAAAGGCATAGAGTCCGCTGGCTCATTCTAAGCCCTTTCTCCATGTTAGCCACACAAGTGCTCCCCCTCTCCCTGAAGGAATCACTCGTGTTAACCCCTTCCAGAGAGTTCTCTAGAGTCTCACCGAGGGGAGTCCACCTTGACAAGATGGTGCAAGATCGTTCCGCAACTTGTCTTTCTGGTTTACCCGTGAGACGCGGCCCCCTTTCTGGGGCAGAGTGTGTTAAGTCCTGATGGCTGGGGGCCCTGCCCCGTGGAGGGGGTACTGCGCTAGGATTCTTCCCTAGGGAGGGACACGTGCGTTCTTCCCACTGGCTCACTGTGACAAACCTCACGCCCGCCTCTTTGCACGTCTCTCTGTTTCCTTCAGATAAACCCTCAGGTGAGCGATTTCGAGGCGTGGGGCTCACCAGATGCCTGAGTCCCGGCCTTGATATTTGGTGTGCCTCGTGGTTTATTCTCATCCTCTTTTCTCCCGTTATTTTTTCCCTTGCAGCTGTTCAACGATATGTCATACAACATGTCATTAATGTATTTAATCAGTGGACCTGGTGTGGACACGTACCCGGAGATTGGTTTGTTCTCTATAGAAGGTCACAGGAACGTAAGAGTGTACGTTCACCGCCCTGTCGACCGGGAGACCACGCCATCTTTCAAGGTACCCGACATCTGATACATTCTCCGCTTGGGCTTATAGCAAAGCTGTGGCAGGACCAGTATATGCGGCAGGCCTTAGTTGAACCGCCCAAGTGCCATGTCACGGGAGCCTGCCCATGATGCGATGGCGGCTTTACAGCACGCATGGGCCGACAGGCTAATTTTGCAACGTTCTTTTAAAGTTCTGGACGCTGGGATGAGGTATGGGAACTGACCCAGATCTTCCTTCTAATGACTGGATTCCCAGCACGATCAGGATACCCAAAAGCATTTGGGGTTAAGGCTATAGAATGTTTATAAAAATGGGCTAATTTGGCTTTTGATGAGTCACAGTTGAAATGTGTGGACAGAGGCTACGAGCAGACCCCACAGTTGCCTGACGGACAAGCGATCCTGCAACTGGTGTCGGCTTGTCTCGTGACTCCCCGGGTTCGTTAGGATCTCATAACCCCAAGACCGTGGTCTCCTCTGAATCTGAAATCCAGGTTCAAAACCAGGAAAGGAAGCGATTAAGTAAGATGCCTAAACCACATGGTGGTGTATCAGGCAAGCAGCCTCCCTGGGAGGGGACGCTCAGGATGCTGGGCTTTGGTGTGCTTTGACTTCTGCTGGAGGCTGAGTGCGGTTCTCGGGACTGCTTGTCGGGGCATTAACTCCTTCAGGGTGGGAAGGAACACCTCAAAGAAGTAATTTTATACATTTTCTCCAACGGCCTCAAAGTATTTATATGCATAATAAAATAGATGCCCTTAACTCATTGATAGGCACGGAACCTCCAGTCTTTAAGCAGGGAGAAATTCTCCCCGAACTCCAGAAGTCGGAGATGACTCTGCCAGCCGTCACTGTAGTCACATAGACCCTAGCCTCATTTGTGGAATGTGCCGATTCTGTTAGAAGGAACCTAGAGTGGGTCCCAGGGGGACCTGGGCAGGCCTGCTAAATCTTGAGTGAGCAAACAGATCACCAAGGGATCTTGTGAAAATGCAGATTACGTTTCCGTAAGTCAGAGGGAAGCCCGAGCCTCTGCCCTCCAGCCAGCTCCCAGGAGCGGGTGCTGCCACTGCCCCATGGCTGCCACGTGCCCAGTGCGGAGGGGCCGTGCGCCCAGTGCGGAGGGGCCAGGACAAAGAGCAGTGGGTGCGACTCGTGCAAGGTCGCAGCACAACATTTCGTGCTCCTGGTCTTTGTTTTGCTGTTGTTAGCTTTTAACAGCTTTACCAACGTTTCCAGGGTTCGCTTTCATGAGGTTTAATATGGGACTTTTTGCTGGAAGCTGGTCATGCCTCAGCCAAGTCCACGGGAGTGTTTTCTGACATGTGAGGCCCAAATGGAAAAGCTCCGCATGTCCCACAGAGGTCCCAGGGAACGAACAGTCAGAGCAAGTGGGAAAATGTGGGGACATGAGCGACGTCCACACGTGTCCTGTTCCATCAGGATTTCCAAACCTGTGCTTGGACCTGCTGGGTGAGCTCACACCTGCGATCCGATGGCCCCAACTGCAATGGAAGCCGTCGTTTTACATCAAATTCTGTAATCCGTGCTAGCTGGCCCCTCATCTGACTGTGAACTTCCACGAGGGAGGACACAAGGTGGGGATGTGGAGGTGGGCCCCAACCCTGTGGCTCTGTCTCAGGCCTCCATGACTTCTCACCACCTGAGCTGTAGGCCGGAAACGTGCTTGGTTCTCTGCCGGTGGTCCATCTCCCCCCAGGCACGCATTTCCCCGAGTCGGGAATAGGGCTCTGCACACAGTAGGTCTTCAGCCCATTATGTTGGATGAATGAATGAGCCCAGCAGAATGTAGTGTCTGCCTCCAAGTGTTGTGGGTTGAACTGTGTCTTCTAAAAAGATGGCTTCAAGTCCTACCCCTGGTATATGACCACATCGGGATATAGGGTCTTTGTAGACATCATCAAATTAAGGTGAGGTCATACTGGATTAGGGTGGGTCCGAATCCAGGCACTGGCATCCTTCCAAAGGGAGGGAGGTTTGGACCCAGAGGACAGAGGCGAGAACGACAGAGACGGGGTGACACATCCATAGGCAGAGGACACTGGGATTGCTGGACGTCCCCAGCAGCTGGGGGAGAGGCTCGGACCAGAGGGAACCCAGCCTGCTGACCCGGATTGCAGGTCTTGTCCCCGGAAGCACGGGACAGCACGTTTTGTTGGGAGGCACCTGGTTGTCATAGCAGAGAGAGGAAACTAGCAAGCAGAGGTTAACAGACTCTCCAGGAAGACAGAAACAGGCTGATGAGCAGGTCGCCAGCCGTGAAGAGTGGGCTAAGCCGGGGTCACAGGGACACCGCCCAGGCCGGGCCTTCCAGCTCAGCCACTGCCTCTGCAGAAGGATGCCTGCTACGGGCTCTCGCCGCGCGTAAAGCCAGCGTCTATTAGAAGCGACGTCAGCCCAAGGGTGGGCAAAAGGGCCTTCCCAGTAGCACTGCTGTGCTCCTGGGGCGTGAGAATTAGCCAAAACCATGAAAAGCTTGTGTTTGGGGTGGGGGGGGCGGGGAGGGGCTCACTTCTTGATAATTCCGTAAGCCTGTGAGAGCGCCACGGCGGCCGCCGAGCTCTGCCGCAAGATGCGACGCGGCCGGAAGGGGGACGAGTCTGAATCTCTGGGCAGGATCTCACCCGTTTATATCAGAACATGCTCAGTGCCATCGGATACAAACACACGCAGCAAAGTCGTTCTTCGATATTCCTCGAATCCCCGGCGGGCCTTCACGCCGACACACTCCTCGCCGCCTTCTTGCACCGACGCGTACAAGGGGCCTCGTCTAGCGTGTGTGCCTTTTCTCCCGTGTGCTCGTCTGTGACCAAGAGCACCTGACCCGCCCTGTCATTTCGGTGGTCGTACACCCCCCTCCCCCCGGAACGCCACCACACTGCAGTGTGTCATCCCAGGAGGTAAATCTTTGAGTCTGTAACAAAAGGCTGAAAACCCTTTCCAATGCAGACGACATCCATGACCTTCCCTTTCCCCGCTGCGATTCTGAGTCCCCGGAAGTTCTGAGCGTCTTGCCAAGGCGTAAACAGCACTTGGGCCTCCCAGGCGTCCCAGAGAACTGACGGTCTCTGATGTGGCTTTTAGGATCATAAATGGAATGTAAGATAATAAACCCAAAACAAACAGGCAGTGCTTATTTTTAAGTGGAAGCCTTGCAGTTGGCGCCGTGTCAGAGCCAGACGTCCGCGTGACTCGGGAGCCGAGTTCCCGGCGCGGCCATAAATTATACAGGAGCCTGCGGAGATGGCGTGCGAGAAGCCAATTTGCTTGCACAGAAATTTAAAAATGTATGTTGCATTCCCCGGAACAGACCAGTTCAGTGGTCTTGAGGGGACAGGAGACAGCTAACCCCGGAGAGCCTGGGGCCCCGGCCACTGTTGCGGGAGCGCTGTGGGGACCACCATGGTGGAGGCTGATGAGGGGAAGCCGACAAGTCTGCAGGAAAGAGGCCCAGGGAGGTCGGTGCGGCAGAGACCCCGTGGGCTCTGGGGAAAGGGGCGGGCTGCTGCCTGAGGCTGGAGGGGGCCGAGAGCCCGGGAGCTGAAGCTGCCGGCTCTGGGCTCTGGGTGGCTGTGGGCTTGGGACAGCCAAGTCCGCAGCTACTTGGACTTGAATCTGGGCTGCGCCGAGTGTGGACAGCCACGGAACCTCTCCGTGGCGCGCAGTGGGGCGCCAACAATGCCTCCCTCCCGGGCTTCTGCAAGGAAGGGAGGAGGGGGTCGGCGGAGGAGCTCGGTCCTGGGCCTCGCTGAAGCCGCTTCCCCGGAACAAACCCCGTGCTTGCTCCATGTCCCTTAGCAGACAGCCCGCGAGGAAGCACCGTTCCCAGAGCAGACTGTCCTCCGCCTGGAGAGCGACTCCGCGCGCGACGTCCCTCCTGCTCACTCTTTTTCTGGGACTCTGAACTCTGGCCTCAGCGCTGACCCCCCACAGTCTTTTCACCTTTCTACAAAAAAAACCACTGTTCATCCGAGAGCAGCAGAGACTCAGCGGCAAGTCGCATCAGACTTACTTTAACATGTAAACCACATGTATTATGTATATTCTATAACACATCACATATGTTATGTATATATTATTATGTATGTATATTATATTATGTATATGTGTGATATATAATATGCATAACACATGTAATATATTATATAATATACGTAATATATGTAATATATAATACATATATTGTGGTGACAACATATAACAATTACTGAGGGTCCCAATATATAATACGTAACATCTGTTATATATACTGGGTGGCTCAGTGGGTTAAGAGTCTGACTGTTGATTTCGGCTCAGGTCGTGATCTCAGGGTCCTGGCATGGAGCCCTGCAGCGGGCTCCGCGCTCAGTGGGGCGTCTGCTTGTGACTTTTCTCCCTCTCCCTTTGCCTCTCCCCACCTGGCTCTCTCTCTCAAATAAATAGATAAATCACTTTTTGAAAGTATTTATACGGCGCTCACTTCGGTAGCATGTAGACTAGAACTGGAATGATCCAGAGAAGATTACCATCGCTCCTTGGAAGGATGGCAGGCAAATTTGTGAGGCGTTCTTTATTTAGAAAAACAAAAATAAATCGTAGATATGGTTGCCCGCTTTTTATTTTATACGTAGGGACTTTTTAAAATTAATACTTTCTTTTTAGAGCTGTTTAGGTTGATGGAAGAGGAGAGTGGATAGTACAGAGCGCCTGCTCCCCCTCAGTCCCCCCCACAGGTCCCCTTCTCACTAACGTGGTGCATCGCTGCTGTACATTTACGACAGCGTTTGAGCCAATACGATACGCTCCCATTAGGGCTCACTTCCGGGGCTGCCCACTCTATGCATTTGGACAAACTGTCTATGACACGTATACACCCTTACAGTACAACACAGAGTATTTTCACTGCCCTAACAGTTCCCCCAGCCTCTCCATTGTCCATCCATCCCTCTTTCCTGAGCCCCCGGCAACCCCGATCCTTTTGCTGTCTCCCTATTTTGCCTTGTCCAGGATGTCACATGGTTGGAGTCATACGGGGTGTATACGGCCTGCTCAGACCGGCTTCCCTCACTTAGCAGGGTGCACTGCAGAGTCCTGCAGGTCCTGTTAGTGCGGGATAACGCTCCACCATCTGGACGCACGGCAGCTTGTCCATTCACCAAGTGAAGGACATCTCGGTTGCCTCCGTGTTTGATGATTATGCATAAAGCCACTTTAGACATCTGCGTGCGGGTTTTTGTGTGGTCGTAAGTTTTCAACGCTTTTGCATAAATATCAAGGAACATGATTGCTGGTTTGCACCATTAGAGGATGTTTTGTTTTGTAAGAAACCGCCAAAGGAATGAGGAATTATTTGCCATCTGTATATCTTTGGAGAAAAAGATATTTGTCTGTTCAAATCCTTTGCCTATTTTTAACATTTGAAAATCAATTTTAGCAAGGTCCCAGGAAATAAAGTTAATATATAAAAATCAATTGTATTTGTATATACCAGTGGAAGTCAATGTTTTAAAAGCAGTATCATTTATAATATCACCAAAACAAATGAAGTGCTTAGACATAAATCTAAAATCTGTGTAGGATCTGTTTACTTAAAGCTATAAAACACAAATGAAAGAAACCAAGGAAGACCTAGTTGAACGAAAAAACAGACTATATTTACGGATTGAAAGATTGAGTATTAAAGGCATAATTCTTCCCAAATTTATCTATAAGTTCTCTAGACTAATTGAAAGACTAGCAGACCTTTGCATCGATCTCAACAAGCTGAAACCAAACTGTATATGGGAAGGCAACCAGCTTTTGGTTGTGTTGACTTTGTTTTGCTATTCTGAATCTTACTGATATCTTGTTTTTATCTTTATTATTTCCTTCTCTCTGTTTGAGTCTAATTTGCTCCTTTTCAAATGATTTATTTATTTATTTTAGAGAGAGAGAGACAAAGAGACAGAGAGACAGGCGGGGCAGAGAGAGAGAATCCCAAGCAGACTCCCGGCTGTGTACGAGCCCCACACAAGGCTGGGTCCCTTGACCCTGAGATTGTGACCCGAGCCGAAATCAAGAGTCTGATGCCTAACCGACTGAGCCACTCAGGCGTCCCAATTTGTTCCTTTTTTTTTTTTTTTTTAAAGTTCTTAAGAAACCGAAGTGAGAAGCCCGTAGTATACCTTTGAGATCTTTTGAGAGGAAAGACTTCTCGTGGCATGTTTGAGACAAGTGGACCCTCCTTCTTCAAGCACAGAAGTGACATCACTAATCACTCCAGAACCCACAATATGTCAACAGCTGGGCTGGTTACTTTCAGTTCCCCTTTCCCAGAACTTCTAATGTCTGCTCGCCATGGTGTCTCCGCAGTATTGGTCAGCGTCTGTATTCTCATGACAGCACCAACAGCAGAAACAGAGGCTCCTAAACAAGGTGGCTACGTTTACCCGGGTAGAAAGACTGAGATCAGAACCCGATCATAACTAATATTTACTGAGCACCTCATCCATGCCAGCACTGTGCTCAGTCCCTGGGGTCATGTGGTGAAAGACAGCAATGACGTGGTCTCTGGCCCCAGAAACTTTGCAGCTTGTGCAGGAGAGGACGCGGAACACGCGAGGACATTAACATGTACCGTGCCATCAAGCAAACGATCCCACAACATTAACTTCGCTTTCTGCTTCCCAGGTTTACTTTGACATCATGGATCGCTTTACGGGAAAGCTCTTGGATAATTCCTTGATTTTCAACATTAGGATCCGTGATGTGAATGATCATGCACCCCAGTTTCCTGAGAAGGAATTCAACATCAGTGTGAAGGAGAACCACATGGCAGGTGTGTGAGACCAGGGCGCGAGGGCTTCCTCTCCCCGCGGGGCCTCTCTGGTCCCCCGGCTTCGATGCTGGTGTGGTGCCCGATCCTCCTTGTCTTTTGGGAGAAATGTTACTGTTCACATCCCAAAGGTGGCAGGCTCTGGTTTTGAGCAGAATGCTTGGAGGTCTGTAAGCGTCGTTTTGTATGGGCAATAAAATGAGATGGAAATTGTGTCTGTTGCAAGAGCTGATATGTGAAGGCCAGTCTCAAATAAGTCAGATGCACTGAGGGGGAAAGGCAGAGTGGAACGGCGCCTTCCTGGATATCTCTGTAAACTTCTCTCCTGGAAAAAGGCAACGAGATGACATCTCAAGTTTCTGAGCTGCAGAGTCTGTGAGTCTTTAAATCCAAACCAGTCTCACTAGAATGTGCATCTACTTTCATAACAGAAAAGCATTATTTATTTCACAAAAGAGGCTTCAGAAAATTTGGAAAAATTCCAAGAAATTAAGACAGAACTAGAAAGTAGATTTAATACTTGCAATTAGAGGTAAGTACCATCCATGTTTTAGTTTTTATTCTTTCAGTATTTTTCTTTGAATTTTATATGTGTGTGTGTGTACACACACTATGTATTTATCTATGTGTATATATTCTCCGATTTCAGATATAATTAATTATGCATTTTTCATCTTTATCATAGTGCCAAATGTATATGAGTATATATGAAATATTTACAAATGTGCGGGTGTTTTTTCATACTTGTATAGTTATGAATTTTCTTTTCTAAACGGGCAAATTTACTGTTTGTAACCTAACCGTGTACCCCCTCAGCATCTGATTATGTAATATTTTATTTCATGGATGTGCTTAAGGTTTTTTAACTAATCTCCTATTGTTAGACATTGATGCACTATTTCCACTTTTTGTTATCTTCACGAAATATGCTTCAGTGAACATCTTTGAGCTAAATCTGTGTCCACTGAAGCATTACTCACTGGTCACAATTTAGAGGAGTAGAGCGGCTGGTTCTGACCGCACACACAATTTAAGGGTTCCACCGGCAACCTCTGAGGGCACCTGGCACAGGGCTCGTCTTTGATCATTAAATGCTCGCACGTTTGTCCACTTCTGTGTATCGAACAGATACACGGCTCTTTCCTTTGTCCATTTCTGTTTGTGTGCTTGTTGTTTTTCTTCTTGATTTTTAACCTTCTCATTCGGTATTAAAAATGTTTATGTCTGCCATGTATATTTTAAATATGTTTTCCTGGTTTATCATTTCTTTTTTAATGTTGTCTACATAGTTCTTTTTGGCACACACTTAAAAATCTGTGTGCTCTGTCAATGCTCTCCTTTACGTCTTCTGCATTTGCAATCATGATTAGAAAGTTCTCGTGACTACTTAGGGGCGCCTGGGTGGCTCAGTCGGGCAAGCGTCTTCTTTCGGCTCAGGTCATGATCCCAGGGTCCTGGGTCTGAGTCCCATGTTGGGCTCCCTGCTCGCAGGGGTCTGCTTCTCCCTCTCCCTCTATGTGCACTCTTTCTCTCTCTCTCAAATAAATAAATAAAATCTTAAAAAAAGAGGAAGTTCTTTTGACTATTTGAATATCCCTCTTTATTTTTTTATAGCATATCCACAGTTTGATTTTACATTTAAATATTTAATCCATTCTGGTGGATGTCTCAATGCCATTTAGCAAAAAATCATCATTCCATTGGTTTGTCAGGCTTCTTTTGGTCGATAGTAAACATTAAAACAATTCTTTCCAGGTCAACCTATCTTCAAGATGTTAACAGTTGATTTGGATGAAGAAAATACTCCAAACTCTCAAGTCCTTTACTTCCTTATTTCTCAAACGCCATCACTGAAAGAAAGCGGCTTCCAGATTGACCCGATTAGCGGAGAAATGCAGCTGTCAGGATGCTTAGATTATGAGGTTATGTGGAATTTATTATTTTGAAAAAATGAGATGTGTTCTTGGTCTCAGAGCCCAGACTTAAGATTTATGTTTATAGTGGAAAACCCCCTGTGGCTGGCCTTGCTACTGAATTTGCAATAGTGCATTATTACTTTATTAATACCTCCCTTTGCTGTATGTGAGGGCTTGACTGTTCCTGTCCTTCCCACCTAGACTGCTCCGCGGTTTACTCTGCTTGTTGGAGCGAAGGATTTGGGAGAACCTCCCTTGACGTCCACGGCCACAGTTCACGTGAACGTGCAAGAAGGCAACAACCACCGGCCCACGTTCACCCGGGAGAACGTAAGGCACCTGGACGGCCCGAGATGCCACATCCCCGACCCCGAGTCCCCAGCTCAGTCCCCAGCTCAGCTCCGGAATTCTCCGTAGCCCCCAGGATACACGTCGCTCTCCAAGATCACTCAAACGAGATGGAGGCGTCCCCCGTCCTGACAGAGAATCATTGAGTTACAGACTTGTGAGCTCACGTGTCCTTTTACTGTTTTGAGCCGAATACTGTGCTCGGAACGCTCACGTGCGTGCTTCCGTCTGGAACTGGCGGGACTCGCACGTGATGTCTGTCCTACAGACGGGGACGCCGAGGCACTGGGGAAAGAGGGGGACTCCGTGCTCGCGTGGCAGGGAAGTCTCCCAGGTCTGCACTAGTGACCCGGGACGGGGAGTTTGTGGTCGCGGGGTCAGGGTCGGCTGCCCGGTGCTCTGCAGGATGCTGGGCAGCCGACCCTGACCTCTGCCCACGAGATGAGATGCCAGGGGCACCTCCCAGGCATGAGAGCCCAGAATGTCTGCCGCCATTGCCCGGCATCCCCTGGAGGGCAGGCTCGCCGCCGGGGTGAGAAGCTAGACCTGAGCTTTTCCTACAACATCTGGAGTTCTGGAATAGGGAAGATTTCTATATAGGGCTCCACACGGGATTTCACACGCTGCCAATCCCCGTGCTTGAAGAAAGCCCTGGAACCCGTTGTGGCAGATCATTTGGAAATGCCGCATCCCTTGAGATAGGCAAGATTGCTAAAAACACTCAGGACTGGTTTCCTAGTTCATGTTTTTTGCTCTTTCATTTGCATTTTTAAAAGAAAAATATCCATTTTACTTCTTTCTCCTGACCTCTCTCAGTGAGACCTTTCCCAACAACCGAGTTCAATCCCCAACACAACATCCCATCCACAGTCCCTACCCAATGCGCACACGTGCGTGCGCGCGCACACACACACACACACACACACACACACACACTCATCTGCTCCCTGGGGATGGAGTTTTGCGGATCCCGCTCACACACCTAAGATAGAATCTGGCATGTTGGAGCCTTTGTTGAATATTGATAAATGCTACAAACAATTATTTTCAAAAAGTATCATTTGAAAAAAAATGTAAAATCTGTATACCCACGGGGTACCTCGGTGGCTCAGTCGGTTAAGTGTCCAACTCATAATCTCAGCTCACGTCTTGATCGCAGGGTCGTGAGTTCGAGCCCCACCCTGGGCTCCATGCTGGGTGTGGAGCTTACTTAAAAAAAAAAAAATCTTAAAAAAATTATACAGAAAAGCTGAAATGTTTTCAAATGAAAACACTTTGCCAAACAGTACAGAATAACTAAAACATATTGAACCTTGTTTTGAAATCCTTCTCTGGCTTAGTCAAAAGCTCTGCTCTCAAGACCGAGGGTGGGGAAAATAAGTCCTTTTTTCCACGTATGTGTCAACGAGAAATTATCTTGTCACCGAGAGCACTAACAAACTACAGATCTACATATGTTAGAAAAATGATTGTCCTCATCTAAGCCAGCATAAGAGTTCTATTTGAGAAGAGCTACGTTTTTTAACAGCGTAAACTTGGATGTCCATTATGATGTTAAAGATTCTAGGGAAAACAGTGCATCGAGTAGGAGTTCAGAGGACTTTGAAAGCTGCTCAGCTGCAGACACGAGTCACTGAGTCACCGGGAGAAGGAAGAGAGGCTTGCGGTGTGGGTGGGATCAGGTGGAGCTTCAGATCGCTCGAGGTCAAGTTCCAGAGCAAGGGAAGTAACATTTCCACGTTCCCGGGCGGAGGGCTTACGTTTTCTTCCCTGCTTTCTTTTTCAATTGTGTGTCTCTACCTCCACGGCGCGGGCACGACGGTTGCCTCCCCCAGTACAGGATTCAGATTTCCGAAGGCCGCACAAGCCCGAGTGTGTTACGTCTCCCGGTCCGAGATGGGGACTTGCCATTTACGTCAGCCTGGAGAGTAAGATTTCACATACTGAATGGCAACGAAGAGGGACATTTTGACATTCTGACTGACCCCGAGACCAATGAAGGGATTTTAAATGTGATCAAGGTAAGGCCGTCGGGGGTCGTGGGCGGGGGGGCCCTGCCAGGTAGCTGCAGTGCCGGGGCCTCTCTTCGCAGGAGTCCCGGGAGCGAGGTGGGAGCTGGCGCTGGGGGATGCCTGCTGGGTGCCAAGCACGTGAGCTGGGGTGTGTTGTGTATCCAGTGGTGCCCAGCGAGGAGGGCAGGCTGGGTCAGGACCGCCAGCTGCCCCAGGCCCTTGGCCCTTCTGTCTTCATGGCTCCTCCCACCAAAATAATACCAATACTGAAAATGACTTTTGACATGGTGCCAGGTTCTTCAACATTTAATTTTTTCTGTTTGAGGCAAAATGGATTTATATATAGAATTATGCAGGCAAAATAGATTTATGTAGATTCAAATAAAAATTTTTAAGACATTTTCTCTCATCCTGAGAGATCATGTTTTTCTTCGGAGTCTAAAAGTCATTCCAAGGTGTACCTGGGCCCCTACAAGTCCTGTGGGCTCCTGGCACTTCGCCTGGTGCGCCTGAGGACAAGCTGGCCCCACAGAAAAGTAGTATTTTCTCCTTTCACCAACAAGGAACCAAAGCCCAGAGAGGTTGGGTTGTTTTCACGAAGTCACACAGCTGGAGGAGGGGTTCTGACGAAGGTGGTCACTCTACTGCTCTCAGCTAGACCCTGGAGTGACCGGTGCTCCTGGGTCGGGTGGGCGAGTCAACCTGGGATCAGGCATCCCCTGGAGGTTCAAAGATCAGGTTCAAAGACAGTCCTGGGTCAGAGGGTCAGGGGTGGGGCCTGGGCTCCGGCCTGTCGGAGGAATAGGGTGCTGGGCGACGCCCGTGGGCCCCAACCATGCTGTGAACAGCAGTGCTCAGGGGAGCTCCGAGCCAGATGCCGGGACAGAATATCTCACATACTCCTAGCTGTTCAGTCCTTTTAAGTCACTGCCCACTCTGCACCATGAGCAACTGTGATCATTAATTTCTGTATTTCCTTAAGCTCCTGTGTTTTTTTTTTTTTTCTTTTTTTGCAGCCGAGTTGCCCCATTAATGTTTCATTAGGTTATGGTTTTTGTTGCATTTTTCATTTCTCTCTGATGGATGATGGCTCTTTTCAACCCAGAGAGGGGGAGGAAAATAAAAACCCAAAAAAAACAGAACTCTGTAAGCGATTTAAAAATGGGCCGGCAACTGCCTTTTGATCATTACCAAAGACAGCGTCAATAATACATGAAACGCAAAGCCACATGCTCGGGTGTGCGCGGCCCCGTGCGGAGCGTCCTCCCCAGGGAAGCAGCAGGTGCTCATGAAACCCTGTCTCTGGGTCCCGCAGCCCTTGGATTATGAAACGCGCCCTGCACGAAGCCTCGTCATCGCCATGGAGAACGAGGAGCTGCTCTTCCCCTGCGAGGGGGGCCGGGTCCGGGGGCCAGGGGGGGTGGCGGCCAGCGCCACTGTGAGCGTGCAGGTGATGGACACCAACGACCCGCCAGCCTTTCACCCCCGGAGCTTTGTCGTCAGCGAGGTCGACGGCGCCGGGCCTGGAATTCAGCTGGGAGTTTTCAATGCTACAGATCCAGACAGAGCGGCCGGCCCGGTAAGGTGAGAAGAGAGGAACGGGGAGGGGGTCGTTTCAATGGAAACGACCTGTTCGTTCCTGTTGGGCGCCTGCCCTGTGGCGAGCGGGTGAGAGGTTGACGCCACCAGTTATGAAAACACCAGAAGCCACCAGGAGAAGGCCCGCTGGCCCACGTTCAGAGCCTCCTTCCTTCTGTAGCTGCCTCTGATCCCACCACCCCCCACAGGGGAGCTCATGCGTTCATGTCCCCTTGCACTTAGCACACATCGCTTTTATACAGTTTCCTTGTACTAAAATAATTGATGTGTTTCTAGGTCCCTTTTTACCAAAGGGCAGCCCTCTGGCTTCTGGACAACAGAAGTTTTGTTTTCTTTCTTTCTTTCTTTTTTAAATTTAATTGTGGTAAAATATATTTAACAAAAAGTTTACTGTTCTAGCTATTTTTAAGTGTATAGTTCAGTGGCATTAAGCACATTCATATTGTGCAGTCATTCCCAACCGTCCGTCTCCAGAACTTCTTGGTCTTATAAAACTGAAACTGTCCCCATGAAACAAGAACCCCTGCCATTTCTCTTCCCCAGACATTGGCAACCACCATGCTCGTTTCTGTCTCTGTGGACCTGATTACTCGAAGTGCTTTGCAGAAGAGAATCGTACGGTATTTGTCTTTCTGTGATCATGTATTTCACTGAGCATGGCGTCCTCCAGGCTCGTCCACGTGGTAGCGTGCTACAGAC
This sequence comes from Enhydra lutris kenyoni, assembly GCF_002288905.1. Lineage (NCBI taxonomy): Eukaryota > Metazoa > Chordata > Mammalia > Carnivora > Mustelidae > Enhydra > Enhydra lutris. The sequence goes on along the minus strand of NW_019154090.1, from coordinate 3,184,098 downwards.
GCAGACCTTCCTTCCTTTTCCAGGCTGAATAATATTCCGTGGTCTGCACAGCCTGCACTGTGCTCACCCCCTCCCCTGAGGGCACACACCTGGGTTGCTCAGTGTTTTGCCATAGACTTGCCATAATCCCTAGGAAGATGGCAGAGTGGGAAGCACCAGGACTGTCTCTCCACCCAGACCACTGCACTGGAAGAATCTGTCTCACGTACCTAGTTTGGAACTCTGGAGTCTGTTGAAGGCTTGCAGCTGCCAGAGAAACGCTTGGATGGTAAATTGCAGTTAATTTTGGTCGATTATGGCTCTGAGCACAATAGTAGCAACGCATCCCTACCCTCAGCTGGTGACCAGCAGCTGTGCACCTGTTCCTGGAATGGCCCAACGTAGTTTGCAGGAGCCAGAGTGGGCAAAAACCCTCTGTCCCTGAAATACCAGGAATGTGTGCACTGCTCACTGTCTGCTGCTTTCATTCCCGGGTGCAAAGAGGAAGGCAGCCATTGGTTTTGCCCCTACCCCGATGTGACAGACCCCCTCCCCCACCAGCTGAAGTGTCTTCAGGGGATTGGATGGACAAGTGCCATCACTTTCCCCTCTTCCTTGTTTGCTTTTTCCTATTTCGGGAGCCAGACATTGAAATCTTGGACATTCCATAACAACCACATGTATGAGGAAAATCAGAGAGTGGCCAGCGTGCCCAGGGAAAGGGTCAGGAAAGGCCTGAGATGACATTAAGTTGAAAGGCTGATCCTCAGCACAAAGACATCCTGTGATGGTCCAATGAACAAACAAAAATAAAATAAAAACAATAAAGAAAAACAAGAAACCCTGGGAAGGCGGAGAATCTGATCCCCAGAGGTCCCACGTTAGAGCCAAATGCCTAATGTTCAAGGAAACAAACAAACAAACAAACAAAAACCACAAGGCACACAATGAAACAGGAAAGTGAGGCCCATTCAAAGGAAAAACAATAGATCATCAGAAACCGTCCCTGAAAAATACATGATGGCAGATCGGTTAGATGAAGGCTTTCAAACAACAGCCTTAAAAATGCTCAAAGACCTAAAGGAGGATGTGGAGAAAGCCTGGAAATGGAGTGTGAACGAAACGGAAACGCCAGTAAGGAGACAGAACAGCTAACAAGAAAGGAGAAGGGTGATGAAGGGCTCACTGTCAGAATTACTTCATACGTAAATTGATTAAACTCTTTAATCAAAAGACAGAGACTGGCAGAATTTTATACATTCCAGTCCATGCCTTCTGTAAGAGACTCACTTGAAAATCCAAATACACAAATAGGTCACCTGAACCATATGCAAAAATGAACTCAAAATGGATCCAACTGTAAGACCAAAAACAGTAAACCATTTGAAGGAAGCACAGGGCAACAGCGTCATGACACTGGGCTTGGCAATGAGTTCCTGGATGTGGCACCAAAGACAGACAACAAAGGACAAAAATGTCAAATTGGACCTCATGAAAATCAAAACATTTTGTGCATGAAAAGACACTATTGTGGAGTACAAAGGCAACCCACAGGATGGGAGAAAATATTTGCAAGTCCTATAACTGAGAAGGGGCTGATTCCAGAATATATCGAGAACTCCTGAGACACAACACCAGAGGAACACCAGCAACCTGATCTAGAAGCGGACACAGGACTTGAACAGACGCTTCTCCAACCAGCACATGAGAGACGTGCAACACCACTAGGCAGCAGGGAGATGCAAATCAAAGTCCAGCTCACACCGTTTAGGATGGCGACTACCAAAAAACCGGAAATCAAGTGTGGGCAAGGATGTGGAGAGGCTGGAACCGTTGCGCATGGTTGGCGGGGATATAAGTTGGTGCAGCCATTGTGGGAAACAGTACGGTAGTTCCTCAAAAAAATTCAAGGTAGGACACCCTAAGATCCATCATGTCTGCTGCTGGGTATGGACACGCCCAAAGAAGTGAAAGCAGGGGCTCAGAGAGATAGTTGTACGCCCCTGTTCTAGCTGCATTATTCACGACAGCTGAAATGCCAAAGCCACCCAAGCGTCCACTGAAGGATGAACGGATAAGCCCAACGTGGTATATACGTGTGACAGAATGTTATTCAGCCCTGAAAAGCGAGGACGGTCTTCAGCACGCCACACCGGGGATGAGCCTGTGGGCGTTGTGCTAAGTGAGATAAGCCAGTCGCAGAAAGACAAATTCCGTACGATTCCACTTACGATTTCCCATTTTACTTATGATAGGATCTGTGTCTGCTGTGATACATTTCAATTTGCCTTTTGATGTGACTTTTTAATTTTAAAAGTTGCATGTGTTTCCTTCTACAAGATACAAACTGGCTTACGACCCGGCCAGTTGGGTGACCGTTGATGAGCTCTCAGGAACAGTTACCACCACGCAGCAAATCGACCGAGAATCCCCTTACGTAAATCACAGCTTTTACACAATCATCGTGCAGGCTGTTGACGATGGTAAGTGTTTACCCAAAATTAGGGGAGGGGGACGTGTGTTTCCTTGCTTCCTGAGGGGAAATAACACTAGTGAGAATCTTTCCCCACAACTGGGAAAAATAAATAAAATAAACCTTTTTAGCACTATGCATCCATCCTGGCAACTACTCTTTGTGATAATTTTTGAAATGGCAAACCAAGGACCAGTGCCCTGGGGAGAGGGGCAGGATGCATTCAGAAGAGACGATTTAGCCAGCGAGGAAGCCGCCAGCAGACCCGATGTCCGTTTCATCCCTCCATAAAACAACTCTGTAGCTCTTCCTCAAAGCTGGTGTGTGTGGCAAATGTTTAGCACAGTTTCCCTGTACTTGGAATGGCTGATCCGCTCTGGTAAATGTGACTGTGTGGGACAAATTTGTCATAAACCAGGGTGCGCAGCGCTCTGAGCGGGTTACAACACTTTTCTCTATGATCTCCCAAGGCTGGACTTCGAAACCTGCCCAAGCACAGAGTTGAATAAACAGCAACTCTCAAATAACTTTAATAATTGTGTTTAAAGAGTCTCTAAGTTAAAGCCCAGGTTTTAAGGGAAATGTAGGTGTATGTCCCATTTGTATGAGGTTGTGGATGATGTGTGTAGATGGTGTAGATAGATGCATATAGATGATGTTGTAGATGCTGTATGATGTCGTAGATGTTGTAGCAGAATGTTGGTTAGGAAGATGTTAAGTCTGTATTCCTAAATCAGTCTGAGGTGGGGAGATGGCAAGGGGGGGGTCTATCTTCCAGGGACCTGAAGGAACAATGTGGTGGGGTCCAGAGTACCCACTGCCCAGTGTCCCCTAATGGTTAACACATTGCAAGACTGTAGTGTCTGGTGACAACCGGGACTCGGCCATGGACACAGCCAAAGGCCAAACATCTCCATCTCCATGTCACAGCCGTTTCACTCCTGCCCCACTCCCTTCTTTACACCTGGCATGACTGACCGGGAAAAACGAATGATTCCATTTTCTACCTGGTTCCACAAATGATCTGAGGTGGCAAGTGTTTTGTTGAGGTACCCTTCCCGGATACTCTGAATTTTCAGAAAAGCAGGAGAACAGAGCAAGCACCTAGGGGAGAGCCTATGACCTTGAAAAGGAAGTGGTTTCAGTGCAATGACTCCTTTCCTGGGAGGATGACACTGCCCATTCTCAGGGGGTATGTGCGCATCGAGAGGTCTCTCTCAATTAACAAGCAACCCCTCCTGGAATTCCATTTCCAGGCCTCCCGCCACAGACCGGGACGGGGACCCTGATGCTTTTCCTGTCTGACGTCAACGACAACGCCCCTGCTCTCCATCCCCGTTCTCGATACGTGGAGGTCTGTGAGTCTGCGCTGAGTGAGACCCTCCTTCTCCAGGCCGAGGATGCCGACCTGGAGCCCTATGCCGACCCCTTTACGTTTGAATTGGACAATTCGTGGGAAAGTGCAGGAGACACATGGAAACTGGGGGAAAGTCGGGGTGAGTTTTTGTATTGGTTGGGGATAAAGCACTGAAAATAACCTGACTCAAACCGACCCAGGAAAGGAATAATGATAATAATAATAATAATAATGACAATAATAATAATAAATCGGCTTTTGTAACTGAGGGAGATGCCAGTCAAGGCTGTGTTCTAGCAGAGCTGGGTCTGGGTGCTTGAGGAACATCCCTGGAAGATGTTTGTCCTGTGGCTCTGCCTTTCCCTGGGTCCCTTTATTTCCAGGCAGGCTCTCCTCTGGGTGGCGGGTGGCTGCTGGGAGTCCCTGGGACTCACCCGAGTATGTGGCAAAGGTATTTATATCACTTTGTGGCTTTGGTCAGCTGCCCCATCAGTTATGGTGGGTTGGGGCTGGGAAGGCAGACATGCTGATTGGCCGGTTCTTGTTGGGCTCTGGGCTTCGCATTTCCTGACCTGCATGGCTGATTTCAGGAACTGGGGGCTCTCCCAAAGAAGACCTGGGGTGCTGTTCCAAGGAGAAGCCACGGGCATCTGCTGTCAACATTCTCCTTGGAGCCTCTATCAGTGTGTCCGTAGAATGTACCCTATTTTGTAGATGGAACCGTGAGCTCATGTTTACAGCTCCCAGACACAGAGTGTGTCGTAAACCATTGAACTTTGCCCCAAACAAGCTCTGGCCTTTGCCCTCAGCTTCTGGAAGATGAGCTCTAGGCCTTTGGGATGTCTTGCCTGAAAGGAATGCCTTTGTTTACCTTGGGCTTGTGCCCATCAGATACAGACATGATTTGGGGTGGGGGCTCTGGGTCATGTGGGCGTCCGCTGATCTCCAGCAACACTGAGGACCGAGGTCAGCCGTTGGATGGCCAAGCAGATTTACACGACCGAGTCTGGCTGAAGACCCTGCACGCAAGGCTCAGGGGAGCTTCCCTGGCTGGCAGAGCCCCACGCATATGGTCACTTACTGACCTGGGAGGTCCTGTCCTGACTCTGCTGGAGAACGGAGAGCTTGGAGTCTGGTGCTGCTCTGGATTCTGCCCCACATGCTTCTTCCCTTGGCCAGTTTTAATCCATATCCTGTTGCCGTGCTGGATCATAACTAGGACCACACAGCCTTCAGTGAGTCCTACGGTCCTTCTAGAGCACTTTCAGACCTGAGCACGGTCTTGAGAACCCCTGGACTGGGAGCTGGTCTCAGGCATAAGTGAGGGTGGTGTTGGCGCCTTTTCCCTCCAACTTTGAACTCGGCTAACTTCTGTACAGAGCCGTGGCGCATGGGAGGGACTTAGTCGATCTCTGTTGAGTAGATAAGCAAGTGAGCAAGTCAACTCACGCAGCGTCCACTTCCCTTCTGCAGGTCGGTCCGTGGAACTTTTAATGTTGACAAGCCTCCCGCCCGGTAATTACTCAGTGCCACTGTTCATCAGAGACAAACAGGGACTTTCCCAGAAGCAGACTGTCCACGTAAGGGTCTGTTCCTGTCCCAGCGGAGGCACGTGTGTGGAGCCCTCAGCCGTGGTCACAGGAACTGGACTCCTCATGGGCGCCCTGGCCCCTGCCTGTGCCGCGCTTGTGATGCTGGCAGGTCAGTGGTCTGCAGGTGTTGTCCTGGGGAGGCGGCTCCTCGCCCCAGCCTCCCAGCAGTGCGCAGTCCTCTGGGGCAGGGAGCAGGCATGGCAGAGATCAGTGGGACACCTTGAGAATGACCCCTCGGCTCACCAGAGTCTCAGACTCAGATCAGACGTCCCCAACCTGGTCGGACAGGCTGCCTGCCCGGCGAAAGCAGCTTCTAGGAATTTAGTAGCAGTTTCCTGAATGAACGAGTGAATGAACCAACCCAGGAAAAGAATAATAATAATAATAATAATAATAATAATAATAAATTGGCTTTTGTAACTGAGGGAGATGCCAGCTAAGCCTGTGTTCTAGCAGAGCTGGGTCTCGGTGCTCAAGGGACGTCCCTTGAATGAGCCCCACAAATGAACACTGTGGTTCGCAGAAATGGGGGGGCAGCGATGGGCCGATACCTGGGCTCCTAGGCTTGGAGGACACGAATGAGCAAGCTCGGTTCTCAAAGAAATGACAGGATTTTTTTGGTCACGTGGTATTGATCAATTCAACCAATAGTTACCCAGTGCCGACATGTGCCCCAACCCTCACTGTCATATAGCTACGGAGATGACCACCACCCAGTTGACCTTGTCTGTTCATGGCTGAGCTCTGAGTCATCAGAACGAGGTCCTGTTCAAACCTCTGTTGAGCACGAGATGCCCGGCTCATTTTCCTGCTCTGTCCCATTGTAGCCACTCTGCTGTGCCTGCTGCGATGCTGTTTTGTCTCCGAAGTCAGGCCCGGAAGCTTCGAGGAAGGCCAGCAGACTCTGATCATGTATAATGACGAGAGCAAACCCATTTCAACGCAGGTAGTGGAAACTAGCGCGTCGTGTTTCCGGACGGTGATGTCCGTCATCCCCAGGCCTGTTTTTCCACCCGCTGAGCCCCCTGTCACGTCGTCACACTCCCTCATATTCGAGTAGCGAATGGCAAAAAGATTCCCATGAAAACCGTCCAACTCAACTAAATTGAATTATTATTTTAGGTCATAATGAGGGGGTGATTCTGCCCCCGCCCAGGGGATGTTTGGCAATGTCTAGAGACCGTTTTGGTGGCGGCTTGGTTGGGGTGGGAAGACATGGCTTTGGCTCCCAGTGGAAGCAGAGAGGCTCAGGGAGCTGCTGAGTGCCCCACTGTGCCCAGGGCGGCCGCACCACAGAGAAGGGTCTGGCCCAACGTGCCCAGAGTGCTAAGGGGGGAAGCCTTGCTTAGGAGGAGATGGTGTCCGCCAGCGGACTTGCTCCAGATGGAAGCGTGTCAGGCTCACTAAGGAAGCGCGGAGCCCGCCCCACCTCCCTTGCCCGGCGGGGGCTGGCACAGAGCTCGCTGCTCTGGCAGGGACGAGACCGGACTCTGCTGCCCATTAGCTTCCGCTCGTTGAGCGAGTCCCTCACCCCCACATCCTCACCTGCCACCCGGAGAGGATAGAACTCAACCAGCAGATGGGCTGTGCACCAAAGACGACGCGCGCAGGAAAGCTCCCGCCCTCCTCCGGACACACGGTGGTCAGCGGGTAACTGATGGCTTTCAAGCCGCTCCTGCTGACGCTGACCTCGCCGCGCGTCCTCACGGCAGCCCTGGGCTGGGGTCAGCCGGGCAACCAGAGGAAGGCACCGCGAGCTCTCCTGCTGTCTTCACCCAGAACCAAGCGTAGCTGGTCCAAACACTGAAAGCCAAAGAAATGTCCAAAGGGAGCACCGTCTTTCCTGCACGGAGGGTGGGGGACCCACCTTGCTGCTGCCTTAGATCTCCAGCCACGGTTTTCTCCCGGAAGGACAAGACACGTTGTTCTAAGATGCCTCTGAGAAGAGACGGTGCCGTTGACTTTGGCGTTAGGCTGCAGTAGGCAGACAGGGAGATGCTCTAGAGAGAGCCTGCAGATGGGAGATGCCGGGGGTGACTGACACCCTCAGGTCCTTCTCGCATTTTCTCTTTCTTCCTGGCATGACGGAAGGGAAGTGACTGCCCTGGGCCACGGTAGGGGCGTCCGTGCCTGTGCACCCACGCAGGCCTGCGTGGAGCCCTTCCCGGTGTGGGGTCGAGGAGGCAGGAGGTACGGTCCGAACTGTCCAGACTGCTGGACCTCCAGAAGAAGCCCCACCCCTGCAGTGACAGCCGCACTTCACTGTTCTGATTCGTTTGTGTCATTCTGAGGAGACCATCTGGACAGACCGTCTGGACAAATGGCCGTGCTCCGAGAGCCCTGGGAGGCTTCACTCTGCTCGGACGCTCCGCTCAGTCATCCAGGGACAGGGACAAGGCTCCTGGGCCAGGGCTGAGCTCAGCCTCCCGGGTGGGGTCGTGGCTGAGGCAGGTGAGCCTGGAGGAGCCCACTGGGGACGTGGCCTCCCCGAGCAGTGTCCGTGGGCACAGCTGCGGCCGAAGAGGTGGTGATGATGCCCGGTGCTGTTCTCGTCGGCCAGGCGCCCACTGGCTGTGTCCTGGGGCGGAGGAAGCCGCTGGAGAAGCAGACGGTGTGGAAGGGAAGCCTGGTCCTCGCAGGGCGGGGGCCAGGCAGGCTGGGGACCCCTGTCAAGATCAAGGACCAGCTGTCAGAGGGACGAGAGAGCCTTCCTGTGTCCCCTCCTTGTCCCAAGATGTTGTCCCCTTTTCTCCTACTCGCAGCTCAGGACGTGTCCCTGCTTCTACCATCATATCTTTGGGGCTCTGAGGCCTGGGATCCAGCAAACCTGGGTTTGGACTCCAAAACTGTGGCTTATCAGACAGAGAAGCTAACAAACCCTTGGTTTTCACATATAAAGAGAGGTTAATAATGCATGTGCTCTCTCTCTCAGGTTTATTGGACAATTTAATCAACTAATACGAAATCTTTAGCACAAGTGAGGGCATTGCCAGGCACACAGTGAACGTGGCTGCCGATATTAGTGTTTTTTTTTTTTTTAAAGATCTTATTTATTTATTTGACAGATCACAAGCAGGCAGAGAGGCAGGCAGAGAGAGAGGAGGAAGCAGGCTCCCTGTGGAGCAGAGAGCTGATGCGAGGCTTGATCCCAGGATCCTGGGATCATGACCCGAGCCGAAGGCATAGGCTTTAACCCACTGAGCCACCCAGGCGCCCCGATATTAGTGTTATTAACAGTACTTACCAGTTTATGTCTTTGGAGCCACGGGTAAGTCAGGCCATTTCAAAGTGTACACGCCTCCGCAGTCATCCGTCTCACGTGAACACTCCATGCACACACACACACACGCACACCCAGGGGCCTTCTACGCTTGTGGCAGGACTCACCCCCTCCGAGATGCTGCTGCTGATCCCACCACTCTGTTGTGCCCACGAGACGGCACAGACGCCCCCTCCGAGAAGAGGAACCAGCCCAGCAGCGCCTGGGCCCTCGGGGATGTGTGCTCACTGAGGCATGGAGAAGATAGTGCACAGCACCGCCCGACCCTGGGGCCCGAGAAAGCATTGCCTCAGCCTCGGGAGATGATGAGCCGTAGATTCCGAGACCCTCTCAAGACCGGGGTCTTTTCCCCATCACGTCCCATGGGACACGGAACAAGAAACTCCACCTCCTGACCAGCGGTTCCAAAGGAGTCCAGATTCTGGGCGGAATAGGTGTTTTTTCCCGGCTCTGGATGTTTTCTGTGATGGTGTGGAGACCTGTGATGTCATTTCTTGGTCTCTGCTTTCATTCCTGCTGTCTGTGATTGCAACTTTGTCATTTTTCTTTCTGTGTGTGTCCCACAGGGAAGGCCAGATATCAGGGACCAGGTGCCAGTCCTGGTGCTCGACGCAGCTGGGGCCGGGGCCGAGCTGGGCACTAAGGTGAGCACGGCCCGTTTGCTGCTTGGTTTAGATGGACAGGCGGCTTTGCAGGGGATTCCCACGGCGGCGAACAGCACCCCCAACACGCACGATGTCCCTGGGCAAGGACCGCGCCTGCCTGCACCCAGCCTCACCTGCAAAGCCCCATGACTCCACGAAGCCCAAAAGGACAACAGCATCGGATGCCCCCGGGCCCCAGTTTCGGCCTGGCCGGTCACTGTCGTGACTTTCTGCCGCGTGCTATGCCCCCAGTGTAGTGTACTTTTTACCGTATTTCTTTCTCTAAATCAACCTCGGTCCAAATAAAGTACATTTCTTTAAATAGGGCATTCTGTATTTCAGCAGCAAATAAACAAACAAAAAACAGTTTTGGGGCGCCTGGGCGGCTCAGTGGGTTAAGCCTCTGCCTTTGGCTCAGGTCGTGGTCTCGGGGTCCTGGGATCGAGCCCCGCATCGGACTCTCTGCTCGGCGGGGAGCCTCTTCCCCCGCCCCGCCCCGCCTGCTGCTCTGCCTACCTGTGATCTCTGTCTGTCAAATAAATAAATAAAATCTTAAAAAAAAAATTTCACTGGTATGAAGAGCAGAGAGGGAAGAGAAAAATAGACACAAGAGAAATAAAGCCCAGTAACTCTGGCTAGAGAAAGCCACCTGCCACAGGCACAGGGTCCCGGAGGAAGGCAGAGATAGGAAAGCCATGCTGGTTCAGACACCCCCCGGCACCCCATGCCATCAGCATGTGGATGAGGAGTCAGAAGGGGAGTCATTTTCTCACCATGCAATTTAATGTCATTTAAGCCTGGGTTCCCAGACTGGTTAAACCTTCCCTTCTCTACGGGGTAGATGACCCCACTGCGGAAAACAGAGACTTAATCCAGGGCTGCTATAAATTACCGAGCAGGTGCCTGGCTGGGGGTGAGCAGGGGCAGGTCCAGCAGGCATTCCGCCCACCAATCCGTGCTGCGGGGAGGACCGCCCTTTCTCTCCCGCGCACGGACACTGTGCACGCTGGGCTGGCGGTGCTTCCTCCCTGCCTGGTCTGCAGCTTCTGGAGGCCGGAACAATCACTCCTGAGAAGCGTGAGAACAGCTCTGCTTTACTGAGTGTGCCCTGGGGGTGTGCACCCCGCAAGCACCATCCCGCGGACACTTCGCCAGAGCCCCTGGGGGAGGGTAGTCAGCTTTCTCCTTCTCCATCTGTGGGGGATGAAGCCAAGATCTGGGGTTCCTGTCTCTCCGAGCGTCTGTTCCCTGCGCTGTGCCCCGCAGGCAGAAATTTCTCCCGTGCTCCTGGTTAGCCATGCCACCACGGCACACCCTCCCTAAGTGAAGGCAGCCGTGACTTAGTGGGTAACCTGTTTTAAAACCTGCTCGAAGCATGGAGTCTCTTCAACTGTGGTTAAGATCTGTTGCCTGCTTTATTCTCTTTGAAATTCTGCTTCATTATCGAAAGGCCTCATAAACTAGGACGCCCAAAGCAGAAATGGCCGATAGCCCCATCCTTCACTTGTCTGCGTCACTGGCCTGGTCTCACGCACGCGCTACCCTGTGCTCAGACTTCTACAGTATGGCAGGGGGAACGCTAGAGTCCCCTCCTACAGTCACCACTGGCCACGCGCTTTGTTTCAAGAGTCTTCTCGTGCATCTCCCCACCTCCCCTCTTCCACTCGCATTCTCCCTCCCGTCTTTAGTGCCAGCGTCTATGGGCAGAGGAGCGTAGAGCAAGGGGAAGGGGCGGAAAGACACACATGCATTATCTTCTGAGTAAGTCAGCATCTCCCCCAGGATCTACAGGACATGCTACCACCGGCAGCGAGAGCACTGGACCAGGAGTACTTGGTCTCAGGGACCCCAGGGCATTACAGAAGTTCACTTCCTCTTGCCGTAAGCCCCCTAATGATTGACAGTTGGTTCCCTTGAGGGGTAGATCTTCTAGAAGATTCTGTGATACCAGTAGATCAAATACAAGTCAATGAAAACCTCATTTATCTAATTAGCTAAGGTTATTGTTGGTTGTTAAAACGTTATTTGACAGTCCTGATCACATATGATGCTTTTTAGAACGCCCACAAGTAAATACATTTTTTTCATGTCCATCTGAGGGTGTCTGGGTCATCTGGAGCGTTCTAAGCACATTGCTTTGGGCCCGCATTTCAGTCCCATCTTTGGTTGCAAAAGCCCAGTAAGGTCCACTTGGTGTCGTGGGCAACCCTGAGCCCTGACGCCCTCCTGCATCATGTCTTCATACACTCTTTGCACAGGTTCTAGAACTATTGCTACACTTTTAAAAATGATTTTTCTGGGGGATGCCTGGCTGACTCTGTTGGTAATGCGTATGACTCTTGATCTCAGGACCATGTTCAGTTCCTACGTTGGCCGTGGATCTTACTTTAAAAAGTAAAATAAAACAAAATTTTTAAAAAGTAAAATGATGTTTTTCTGAAATAATTTGGCTTGTAAGAAGTTGTAAAAATAGGTCAGACTCCCTGTGTACGCTTCACACAGCTTCCCCCAAGGATAACGTAACCGTAACTCTTGATCAAAACCAGAAAACCCACTCTGGTGTAACACAATTAAGAGAGGTTTCAAATAGAGACCTCATTTGGACTGCCCCAGTATAAGCAGGTACTACTTTAGCAAAAAAATGTACTTTTTTGGGACAATTACTAAAAGAGATATTCAAGGTTCAAAAAAAGCTACAATGTTTGTGATGAAACCTCTAAAAAAGAATTCAAGATCTCTATAATTTCATTACCTTTCCTCGGGCTGTGTTTGAGCTAAGATAAAAATGTGGTGTTCTTTTCTGCACAAAGATGATGTCATGAACCCACCTTTGAAAGGGTTTGTGCATTCATAAGTGTGTCCCTTTGGCCTTGGTAGGGCTGCCATCGTGGGCACAGATGGACCCAGGCAGTCACATGGGCCCCTGTGCTGGTTTAAAGCTCTGTGGTCACCATCTTGAAAGGCTTAATATTTGGACAAGTGGTCCCACATGTTTAAATTTTGCACTGGGTCCTGCAAATTATGTCGCTGGTTTTGGGTCCTAGGGATCACGAATGTTCCTCATTCACAAATGTTGAGGCTGTGCTCATAGCACCAAGTGAACCTTACTGGGCTTTTGGGATCAAAGATGGGACTTGAAAATCTCCTATTTTCAAACTCCATCCCCATCAAGCAACCGAAAAGCTTTCCCATGGATTTTTGCTATGGATGGCTATGCTCACTAGAATTATGATTCCTTTAGTGCAGAAATTAAAAGCACTATGATGGCAAGAATTTCTAGTCATATGTCTGCATCCTTGGGTGATTTATATAAAACCAGTAACATTTCTATCCTTATTACTTTGTTTTACTTATTTATGTATTTTTCATCCTCTTTAAATTAAAGGGTTGTGACATGCTTTTTGAGCCAAGAGGAGTGAGAAACAAGTATTCTACTCTTGTAAGTACAGATGAAGGTGTTACTATGGAAAGGGTTGCCTTACCCTCCTAACAACTGTGGGAAGCCCTGAAAATTAGAAATTTGAAAAAAAATGTCCAACATAAAAATAAAGTAAAAGGAGGTGTGAGTGTGGAAAAATGAATTCTAAGTCATTAAAAAACATACATCTAGATTTGGAAGCATAGGGTTTTTCAGTCCCTGGCAAATTCCTTTTGCTGCTGAGTCACTAAGAACTTGGCCAAGGCCTGAACAGTCCTCTGTGTTCTTCTCTAGCTTACAGGAGTTTGGAGCTAAAGGGGCCCCAGAGACCCTCTGGTCCATTTTGCTCCTCAACCTTTTTTAGCAGCCAGATTCTTCTGTCACATGAGATCCTGGGAAGAACGCCATTCTAAGTACAACAGTAAGAGATGCTTCTTATTAGTGTCCGTTTTGAGCACAGAGACATAATACATACCCACCACCAAAGCCATTAGTAGAATCAGGGGTTCTGCTGGAAATAAAACAGAAGTCGGATGTTGTGGATGTAGTTCGCAAAATCATGTTATCTTAGCACCTAATCCACTGCCACACATTGTTGTAAATCGGTTGTTAAAATATCAAGAAAATTTGGATTTCTGCCAAGGAACAGTTTCAAATGTGAAGTTTTTAGGAAGCTCCACTTATAATACCAAGATTTCCTTTGATTTAGCAAACAGGAGGTGGAAAATTCCTTGAATTCATTTCATAAAAGCAAATTATGAAGTTTTTGCTTCTATTAACAAGTTGGGGGGGGACTCAATTAAAAAGATGTAAACCATTTTCCACTATATTAAAAGCCTGCTGGCTGGTTCCACTCTGCCTCCCTTCACCCCCAAAAGCCACGGCAATGAAAGGTCTGGCGACGACACCTGCAAGGCCTCCCCTCTCTCCCAGCACACACACAGGAGAGGTGTGCACACTCTCCTTGGCCTGACTCCTCCCCTGCACAGCCCTGTCCGGAGGCAGCAAGGGTACTGACCTGGGGAGCCAGAAGGGGGCTCCTCAGTGGTGCTGGGACTTGGCTTATTTGCTTCGCAGGTTTTCCAGGACACTGTAGTGCCCAGACAATACCTGGACGCGAGGGCCCGGAAGGTGGCGGAAACCCTGAGTCAGGTGGGAAGAGCATCCCTTTGCCCATGCGTCAGCTGTGGGTTCAGCTCCTACCTCTGACTTGAGGCCCCACGACCCTGTTCTGTGAGGTCGGGTGGTGCTTCTGCCGGCCCCTCCCCTTGGCTGTTAGAATGATGCCCCACGTGGCACCGTGGCCCCAGGAACATGAGCCTGGCCCTCTGCAGTCACAGCCTGGGGCCTCCCCCGTGTCAGGCCCCAGAGTGGGGGCTGTAGGTCTCCATGAGGGCCTGAGGCCGCAGGGAGTCCGGTCGCTCCTCAGCCCTGCAGACAAGACCACAGACACTCTCCAAGTCTAGAGGCAAAGCCACACTGTCCAGCCCCTTCTGGGAAGCCCCCCCCCCCACAAGCCTGCGGCAGAGAGCAGCGTCTGCCCGTGTCTCCCTAAGCTGACGCAGCGCTGTGAGGGCAAGGTCGTGTCACACGACTGTGCGACACGTGGTGGCGGAAGATCGGCCGCCAGAGTAGGAAACGTGGGCTCAGGGACGTTGCTCCAGGTGGTCAAGCGACAAGGAAGCAGACCCAAGGCCGGGCTGGCGGGCTCATGGCAGACCCCGGCTCCTCGAACGACCACCCCCATCTCGGAAGACATGTAGACGCCCCCGACCCCCATCGGTGAAGGAGCCCTGAACCGCGCGCTGCCCGCCAGGGCACGGACGCATGGAGCAGCCGCACAGATACCGCCGACCCGCGCTCACACGGGGCTGCGCCGCGCGGACTGTGTGGACGCGGACGAAGGTCCATACCCAGCGGGGAAGCCCCATCCCCCACCACCCGCCTGCCGGAGGAGAAAAGCGCAGAGGAAAGGCCCGGCTCTTTGCTCCCGAGACTTCCAGCGTCGGGGCGGGGGCCTGTGCTGGACCCCTGACCTCCCGCCTCTGGAATCGCGGACTCCGTCGTCGGCCTCGGGGGTCTGCAGCCGAGCCCACAGCCCCAGCTCGCGGCACATTCCCCCCAGCTCCGCGCGCCCCGGGTCCCTCGTGGATCACGGACTTGGGGCTGGGGCGGAGGCACCTGTGGTTCCTGCAGGGCCGCGGCCAGAGCCCGCGCGCGTCCTCTCCTCCCGCCCGCACCCCTGCGTCCCCGCCCGCACCCCTGCGTCCCCGCCACGCGGTGATCACAGCTCCTGAGCGCGCAGACGCCCGCGGGGCCTACCCGTGACCACGCAGGGCTCAACGCCGAGCTTTGGAGGGGCTCCTGGGGTCCGAGGAAGCTGGGGACAGGGGGCTGGGAGCTCGGGGACACGGGTGCTCCCCAGTGCTCCTCCACTTTGGCCTTTGGCCGACTTTCTGCCATCTCCCTCCTCCTGGCGCTCTGGGCCCTCCAGTTCTGCTCCACCTCGGGCCCTCAGTGAGCTCAGCCCCTCCGGACAGCCGGTGGGCGACAGCCGGGAACGCTCTGGCCACGCCCGCCCCGCCTGGGCCGCAGGCCAGTTCCCACCGCACCGCCTCCAGGTGTCGCATAGTGAGCAGGTGAAGGCCCTTTAACCAGGCAGGTCCAACCCACCAACGCTTCCTGGGTCTCTCAGGCCAGAAAAAGCCAGAAAAGTCCTCACGGAGATATGACCTGGGTCCTGAAGGATGAGCGGGAGTTTGCTCAGAGGAGGCTGGCAGGTGGGGGCGGTCATTCGAGGGGAAGGGACAGCGGGTGCAAGTGCCAGGAGGGGACACGCCAGGGCAGGGTGAGGGAGGGGTCACCGGGAGCACCGCAGGCGGGATGGGGTGGGAGCAGGGCGAGGTGGCTGTCCGCCCTCCCAGAAAGCAGCTGCGAGGTCGAGGTCAGGGCTGTCTCCCTTCAGCGGGGCGCCCTTCGTTTCTGAGCTGGTAGAAACGGTAGAAACGTCTGTGACAGCGAGGGACTGTGACAGCGGGGGATGGAAAACGGCCGCCTTACACCGCATTGAGGGTCGCACCGGTGGGGCCTGGAGAGGACGGGTCCGGTGTGGAAGGACCCAGCACTTACCTCCTCTTAATTTAATTGTGTAATACTTTGTTTCTATTAGCAGCCCTGCTCTGAGGGGAAATAAAATGATAACTTATAGATTACACAGCAATTTGGTAACAACAGGTAATACTGGGGAAAATGAAAATGGATTGCTTTTAGTAATTATGTACATTTCTGTAATTATGATTCTGCTTCAGTTTAAGAAAATAGATGCATAGGCAAATGTCTTTTGTAATATTTGTGATCAGTTTTTTAGTAGTTGTCAAGAAATGAATATTGATTCCTTTTCACTTTTGAGTAAATAAATGTTATAAGACAAATTATAATGTGTAACACTTTATTTTTTTAAATTTATTTTATTTTATTTATTTATTTGACAGAGAGAGATCACAAGCAGGCAGAGCAGCAGGCAGAGAGAGAGAGGGGGAAGCAGGCTCCCTGCTGAGCAGAGAGCCCAATGTGGGTCTCGATTCCAGGACCCCAAGATCATGGCTGGAGCTGAAGAGAGGCCCAACCCACTGAGCCACCTAGGCGCCCAATGTGTAACACTTTAAAAGTAGTACACGCTGTAACACATGAATGGACACAATGTAACTTGCATTTATTATGAACGTGAAAGAATTTAGTAACCACTGAATGAATAAATTTTAATTAGAATTTATCTTTAAACAAAACCCAAACTTTAACCAGGTTTTTACTTACCTACTTACTGCTAGTTTAAGTGTGTGTGTGGTGGGGAGAGGAGCTTCTTTAAAAATTTTTTTTTAGGGCTCCTGGGTGGCTCAGTTTTTATGCATCTGCCTTCGGCTCAGGTCATGATCCAAGAGTCCTGGGATCGCGGCCCACATCTGGCTCCCTGCTCAGCGGAAGCCTGCTTCTCCCTCTCTCCCTCCCCTTGCTTGTGTTCCCTCTCTCACTGTGTCTCTCTGTCAAATAAATAAATAAATAATCTTAAAGAAAAATAATTTAAAAAAAAATTTAAATAGTGGGACATATACTCTATAAATAGTTTTCCTGTCTGAGTAAAAGATGCGTGACACAGGACAAGAGGGATGCAGGTTCCTGCTACCACGAGTCTCTGTGGGTCCGATCCCCCAACCACCTTATTTTGGACTCAAGATCAGAGAGGTTTAGATACATCTTGTTTAAGCCACTGCTCTTTTGCATTTTCTGCCACCCATGGGCAAATCTAATCTTCACTGATCTGAAAGAAAGGACCACAAGGAGCAGGCCACAAGAAGCAGGATAGTAATAGTGACACAATGATAATGATGGCAATAGATAGTAATAAAAACAGAGTTTTCTTGTCTGAGTAATTTTACTTAGTAAGTGGCTAAGCAAAATTGTAAGTGCTGTCAGGACACTTGAATAGATACGTTGGATATCTAAAAGTCTCCAGCCACATTCTAAAAATGTATATAATGGATGGGCATCGTCTGTGGTGAGAACTTTCTCACACCCCAGGGTCGATCAGGAGGAAAACACCTTTGCTGTCTGATCGGTGAAGTATTACATCAAGTCGTTTTAGCTGACTCAGGGTGACAACTTGCCCTTCTCTCTGAAGAAGCGGTGCAGATACTCACTGTAAAGAAATCTCACATGTTTGGACATCGTTACTTCACTCATCACCGAGTGCTCTGGGGAACTGAAAAGGAAGAAAAACCATCTCCGAAGCACTGGGACGTCAACCTGACACGTGAGGGTAGAGAACAGCTGTGCAAATGCTGGAGTGACCCAGAAGAGAGTCTGGGGCATTTTCTGGGTAATTTGGGATAAAAGTCAATTTTTAGAGAACTATACTTTTTGAGACTGAATTGTTCACAGGGATCAGTAGGTGGTCATTAGACCTTCCTGGGTCTGAAGCAATGGCCAGAAAACACAGCAGTGCAGCCAGCAGGTACGGCCTGTAGGGGCCTACTTAGCCAGAGTGACTCCATCTCGGTTAAACATCCATTTTGTTGTTTATGCAGTAAAACTTAAACTGACCCTGTCTGCCCCTGCCCCCCGCCCCCAGGGGAACTTACTTAAAAGCAAGTCTGGGAAACCAGTAAAATATGGTCGACCAGTCCCTGATAACAGAGCCCAAATACAAGGGCGGGTCAGGTCAGGTGGAGATAACAGAGCCCAGAATGCAAAGATGAGTCAGGCCAGGTGGAGACATCCAATCAGTAAAGCACACATACTCTCTCCCTAACCACCAAAGAATATAAACCCCGCCTTTTGGGTGCCAAACTAGGGCGCCAATTCTGACCAGAGTGATAGGCTAGTTCAAACAGCTACTGTAGGGTAAATTGTAATTCAATTGGCCACCCGTGTGTGACCTAGCATGACTATGCAACTTTCTCTGTGTGTTACAATTTCATTGGCCAGGCTCAACCACACTCAACCACATGGCCTTTGCTCTATAAAAGCTAGTCTGTGAGGCTGGGGGTCGTCACTCTCTCCATAAGAGATGGACCTGGCCGGTCGGTTTGATTCTCGGTGCTGGTGCGAAATAAAGCTTTGCTTGACCTTCGCTTTATATCAGTCTCACTCCTTTGATCATGGACCCCATCACGGCCCACTGTCTGTTTTTGTAAATAAAGTTTTATTGGCACATAGCTCTCTTCTTACATTGTCTACGTGCCATCCGTGACTGGTTTTGTGCAGTCATAGCAGAGCCATAGGGCCCACCCCACAAAGCCAAACGTTATTACTTTCAGGCCTTTAACAGAAAAAAAAATTTGCCAATCCCTTGTTTAAGGCTTTTTTTTTTTTTGAACTCCATATTGCATCAAATGTTAAAGAAATGTATCTATAACCTGGGTTAAAAACAGACACCTTGCCATCCAAATTTTGAAAGGTTTTTGCGCAAGCTTGCTTTTAGCGATGGGCAGCTGGTTTCACTTACTACTGGTTATGAAATCTTGGCCGTTGTGAATACTTGTGAATTCTTGCATTGTGAGAGGCTCTGCAACTAATTGTTTTCAAAAGTAATAAAATACTGATGAAAAATTCATGAACACCGAATTTAACAATTAACAAGGAGAACAAATTATTATATTTTGTAGATACTTAATTAGACATTTATTAATTTTAATTTTGTTGTTCCCTTAGTGAGTTTTGAAGACCATCTATATGTCTATAGATATAAATATGTGGATATATAGATTTCAGATCTTGACCATTTTCATAAGTCTCAAGCTTTGGGGTTGTAGTGTCCAGTGGAGAAAAAGGCCCCATTAGCATGTGTGTGAACACACCTGGTGCATAGACTTTCCCTTTAGGATGTCGGTCTGTATTATATATCATCACTTTCCCCAACTGACATCTATAGGGAAAGTTCATGGATGTTCTTCCCACAAGTTCATTCTTGAGTCTATGTACATGCTTTAAAAAGTTTCCATTAGAAACATCAGCCTCAGGAGGTTTTGGTGAAAATGTTGCCTCCAGTGGATTTCCATACATTTGTGAACTAAATCAAATCTCATTAATGGCAGTGAAGTAGGCAATAAAACAGAAATAGTAAATATTTTCAGGGAAAATGTGATTTTATTAAGAACATTAGCCTCCGAATTACTTAGCAGCCCAAAGATAGCTGCCGTCTGGGAAGTTAAATATTTATTTTGCATTTCATCAATTTTGGTTTCCCATTTGCATTAACAATCTCATTGGTTTTATGGTGCTTTTCATCGGAGGTGTTTGTTTTACTTACTTTTATGATTTACTGAACACGGAAGCTCTCTCGGTCTTTAAAACCTCCTCAAGTGAAACACTAGCCTGAGAACCCTCCCTTCATGTCCCCGTGAGAGAGGTGTAGCAACAGCCCCGTCCTCAAGGAAGGCTTGGGTGGAAGACTGCACACCTTGTCTGGTCATTGTCTCCCCAGAAACGTGCATCTCACAGGCCAAATAACTCTGCCATAGTTAAGGAGCATAGAGAACCCTGGATCTAGGGGAACGGGAGAGACACTGGCACTGAAATATCTGTCACCTCTACTTCCTCAATAAAAGAATCTTGACTTTTCTGCCATCCAGAATGGGACTGATCTTTCCATCTTCCACTGAGCCAGGTCTGGCCATGTGGCTAAGTTCTGGCCAATGGAAGGCAACTTCCAGGAAGTGTCCTTGATGAGTGGAGATGTGCCCGTCTCTTTCTGGCCTTTTCCTTCTACTGGCTGGGGGGAGGATATGATGGTTGGTGGGGAGACAGCCATGTGGGACATTGCCATTAGAGCTGGTATACGGTACAACAATAGGATAGGACGCGTGTGGGTCCCTGCTGCCACGGAGCCCCACTGGACCCCTCCATGGACTATCTTCCTCTGGGCTGAAAAGGAGGGAGGATTAAATGTCTTGTTTAAGCCACTGCTCCTTTGGGTTTTCCGTATCTGTCACTCATGGGTGAATCTGGTCTTAACTGCGAACAAAACGAAGGACCCAGAGCAGTGAGCGGCAAGCAGCAGAGCTGAGGCATTTGGCACTGACTCGCTGGCCGCAGGCAGGTGGCAGGGACTCGGTATCGTGGGCTGCAGGCCTGGCGATGGTGACTGCGGAGAAATGGAGCACTTCAGAGCAACTGGTCCCTACTGGTTTTTGAAAAGCAGCCCATGTTCTAAACTAGGAGTGAGGTAGGAAATGACAGGAGAAACCCATCATGTAGAAGTGTGGTAGCAGCTTCTCGCTGCTGTTAGCAAAGCTTTACGAGAGAGACGTGGGCCGCAGCTCCTGGCGGCTGGAGGAGTGGAACGAGCGGGACACAGCCGTGCTAACGGCGACGCGCTCTGCCTACAGCCTGCCATCGAAGTCGACCGAGAGCTTGGTAATTTGGAGCCTTGCAGGGTTGAAAGAGCAACTGCTGTGTCTCTCAGATGACATCAGTAATAGGGATGGTTTTCTGCCAAGCAGCACACTTAGTGGAAAATAAAACCAGGGCCCCGTCCTACCAATTTGCGAAGCTTGCAGCCAAAGCCCATTGCTTTGGAGGCTCAGGGTGGGCAGGACACCGTGCTTGGGGACAGGAGGGGCCGGCCCAGGCCAGCAAGCAAAGGCTGGACCCTTCAGGGTTAGAAACTGCCTTGATAGACAGAGCTGAATGGAAACAAATACATCAGAAGAGTCTATACGTTTTCAAATAAATGCTCTGCCACAGAAAGCTCAGCCTGGTCTGGGAGAGTCTGCGGTTGTCCAACCCCAATGCAGTCCTTGGAACCACCGATCTGAAGGCCAAGAAGCAAAGTGTGGCAACTGTGCATGGGTATGTGGGCGGCCAAAGGGTGGGTGGTAGTTGAGACTACTCCCCCGAGCCCTGTCCCTTCTTTCCTTCCTCCTAAGGAATCAGGTCTGTGAGGTTCACCTACAGCAGGACTCCTCCAGATGAAAACTGTCCCCAGCCCCTCCTTGAACCAAACATGACCAGCAGACCAAGTTCTAGGGGTGCAGATGTAAAAGTGGACTTTTGGGGAGACACAGGGACACAGGACACTTTGCACCGTGCAGCACGCGTACGGAGGAGTCTGGACCCTCGCCCCAGCAGGCCTCCGGAGCCCGGATCAGCGCGCTTTAACAGGACAGAAAAACAAACACAGGTCACTGTTACTTGGGGGACTGTGTCTGCCATTTGCAGCCAAACCGAATATTAAGCAACCCAGACTGGATGACAACAAACCAACCCACGTATAGAAAACACCCTGGCGTGCTAACGCGTGTGATGCGTCAGGGTCGTTACCTCGGTTCATTCGTTCAATTCATGGCACAGATTTTTTTTTTCATTGTGTTCAAATTTTTGTACAATGACTGTTTTGTATTTATAATGTGCTGCATTTTTGCTTAATATGTTTTTGAAGTTCTTTTTACAAATGTCACTGTCCGGTGGCAGAGCCTTTAAAATACCGTTTTCTCTGGCTACGCTGTATATTTTGACATTGGATTTGGTTTCTGCCTGCCAAAAGTCATTCAGGACCCTTTGGGGTAAGCAGGTGATTCTGTTTTGAACTGGGAGTAGGTGTGAAAGTGGCCAGACCAGGCAGACCGTGGGTCCTGTCGGATGCTGGAGCTGTGGACATCCCCGGGCAGCGGCTCAGAGTGGCCTGACCGTGCTCGCCTGTCCTCTGAGTTCTCGCTCTGCCTGTGTTAAGGCCACTGGCTTCATTCTGCACTTGTGATGCTCACAGTCAGGCCCCCCGCCGGCTCCCGAGGCTGAGGGAACACGGGCACCTGGGGAGCGAGTGTTACCTCTGCTTTAACGAACAGGAAATTTCCCGAGGATGCTACATCCTGCGGGTGGTGACATAAAAAGCCACACATGCATGTGAGCCCAGGAAGGAGCCCTCTTCGGGGAAAGGTCGGTGAGCAGATCCCAGGTCTTTGGAACCACATCACTGAGGCCACCGTTCCGGTTTCCAGACCCTGCAGGCTCCGTTTTAACCTCCAGCTGAGGGAAAAGAAAGAAGAATGATTTTTGTTGCTCTGCTCATTGATGTTGCCTTAGCGCGTGCCCCTCCAATGGCTCACATCCACTCTACACCTGCCAGCGTCTGGGGAGAAGCCTGGTTTGGAGAACGTTAGGGTCGGCCTCTGCTGAGAGCTCTGGGGGCTGTTCCATAGGTCTGTGGTTCCAGCCGGGGTGACCGTGCCTCGAGGGACATGGGGACATGTCTGCAGACACTTCTGTTGTTATGACGTGGGGTGGAGGGAGGAGGGTGCGCTGGCGCTGAGCAGCCGGAGGCTGGCGTGGGGCTGAGCGTCCCACCTGCACAAGGGTGTGAGCAGTGCTGGGGTGGAGAGACCCTGCCACCGACCCACACAGAGCCCCTGCGAAAAAGGGTTCAGAGGGCAAGAAGCTGTTGACCTCAGCTGAAAACATAACAAAACAAACGTGCTCTCCTGGACGAGCTGGGAGCTGGACTATGAAGCCTCGGAGTGAAACACGCATCCGGAGCGTTAACTCCAGGCAGGACTGCCACTCTCCAGTGCCACCTCCCTGTCCCTTAATGGAAGCAGTCTTGAGCTCAGCGGGGGCTGAAAGTAGAACAAAGATAATCAGGCAGGAGCTGTTTGCCCCCATCCCAACAAGCCGGAGCCGCTGGAACACCAGGTCCGCTGCACCCGCGGGCAGGACGAGCTCCCGCTCAGCACCCCGGTCACGGACGGGCCCGGCGTCTGCAGAGTCCGGTGCGCACACAGGGCCGCGAGGGTCGGCGAGGCCCACGGGAGGGCCCAGCTCATGGCTGGGTGGGGCTCGGCCACCCTGTTGCTGGGACTTCCCAGGTGGGGCCCTCAGCGTGTGGATGCACGACTGAGCGGTCCTTTCACGGGTTCGGCTGCCTCGGTTTCTGCGACGGCGTCCGCTCCAGAGTCCCTCGCGGCGGAGCTCGGGTGTGCGGCCTCGAGCCACCTGCCTTCGCACCTGCCGCCCCTCACTTCTGAGAAAGCCCGGGGGGCCCCGGGTGTAGGATCCTGGGGCCTGAAGGTTGAGCTCGGCTCAACCTTCTACCCGCTGGGGGCCGCTGCAGGGACCGCTGGCCGAGGGGGCAGAGGCCGCGGCTGAGCGTCCCGAGTCAGCGGTGGGGTCGCGGCCACAGGGCGGGGGAGCAGGAAACACCCACTGTCGGCCGAGCTGCCCCTTTGGAGAAGTGTCTTGATGAGCAGGAAGGTTTGAGTTTGTATGGGAGCGAGCACCGCATGTCTCCTCCTCAGAGACTCCAGCGCCTGAAGTTCAACTTGGGGATCAATTGAATTAAATTATTTGTAACAACTTCTTCAGGTTCGTTAGATGAAAGGGGAGTCATATTCAAGAAATCCTGTCTGTAATTTCCAGCAGTTGATACGATTCTGCTGCATTTTTTGAACTGCTTTAAGGGGCACAGAAAGTTCTTTGTAAGAAAGGTGGACAGAGCGGGAAGGGGCCCGGGAGAGAGAGTGGCTTAGGGCCCCTCACTCTGGGCTTTTGCTGGGTATTTATCCGGAGCTGGCTGGTGACCGAGGTCTTTGTTTTTCCACTTTCTGGATTTGATTTCTGAGGCTTATGTCTCCCTACTTTGGAAGCATATTGACTTAAACTACCACGTGATTTGTAAGTCGGGACCCCAACGGGAGCCGTCTGCTTCTCTTAGCTTCAGTAGCCTTGGTGATGTTGTGTGTTAAGACCTGCCTCTTCCCGAAAGTCAGTTTTTAATATGGAGCAAGACTGAATTCTTCCTCCCGAGCCAAAGAGGCTGGGACTAATAAGAAAAGAAATAATAATACACACAGTATCATAATTCAATACCCATAATTATTAAAATGCCACCGTAAAGCTCCGAGCTTTGCAATGGATGGCAGAATTTGGAGAAATAAACCTTGAAATGAATGTCAGTCAGGGAGGCTCACGTGGTTTCGCTCGAACAGACACCCCTGCAAGTTCTCTTAACCAGTGCAGGCCAGTTTCTCATGAAGGCAAGGACTGGTCACTGAACAAAGTGGACCTCCAAGCTCACGGTGACAGAGTAGACACGAAGGAGGCACAGTGGCTCTCGGATTCTGTCGGCCATCTCTGGCCATATGGCCGCAATCTGTCTTCAAGGGGGTCGGTGGGCAGAGGAGGGCACGTCCATATTAAAGCCTTCACCGCCCCTGATGGATTTCTGCTCTGTGCTCCTTAGTCAGAGATTAAAGTCAAGATCCCGATTTAGACAGTGGGATTACGGAGACTTGAATGTGGCCCTAACCTGGAGTCATGCCTCCGGCCCCAGGGGCCCACAGACCACGAGAATGCAGCGTGCAAAGATACACGTCGGTGTCTGGAACACCAGCTTTGCTTCGGGAGGGAGCCAGGACTTAGGTCTCCACCACTTTCCTCCTGCACCTGGCCCTCCACCTTGAGCCTCCGTTGCTTTGTCTGCGAAGTGAGGACAGCAGTAATGCCTCTCTTAAGGGTTTTCTGAGAAATCATCAGCGTTTCCGTCCTCCTCACATTGCCATCATCACCAGGGTCATGGGCAGCAGGAACAATGTCAACACACCTGGCTTTTTAGCGTTGTGAATAGAGTAGCCACATTCCTGCAGCTCAGTCTCCAAGAGCTAACTGGTCCCTCCCGTTGGCCCGGTGTCAGGAGAAGCTGCCGAAGTCATTAAGTCATGAGGTCGGGGGATAATGTGACTTCGTGTCCGTGCAGCTGTCGGCCGGTTCTCAGGGGCCATTCAGCGGCCGAGCACTGTCCCTGTGGCAGTTCCTGCACAATCCTGTGGAAGACCTGCATGAGGACAGATGCAGGCCTGATGTGGGAAGTCGGCCTGGAGTCAGAAGACCCGTGTTTTTAGTAGATTTTTAGCTGCTCTTCAGCAAGCCGTGCATTACTGCGTAAGCCCCGTCTTGTATGCAGATGGCGCTCATTCACGCACACACTAAGTGTTTATCGAGCCCTTATGGAGTGCCGGGCCATGTCAAGTCTCTTGCCCCTGTATCCGATTCTCATGTTCTGTCATCACCCCATTCTGTAGAGGAGGACGGTGGAGCTTGGGGAAAGCACATGAGTGATCTGTCCAAGGTCACAGCCGGCAAGAGGGTCCAGAGCTCAAACTCCTAATACCTCTTTGCAAAAAAAGGTCTTTTCAGGAGCTGACAGAGGACAGCAGGCAGGCGACTACAATGGTGGGGCTATGTCAGGGCTATGGCTGGGATGGGGGATGGGGTAGGGGGCAAGTGCTTGTTCTTGGAGGCTCGATGGTTAGGGCCTGGGAAAGTTCTCTCTGGAGGTTAGGTCAGTCATCCAGGAGGGCAAAGGGTGTGTGTGTGTGTGTGTGTGTGTGTGTGAGAGAGAGAGAGAGAGAGAGAGAGAGAGAGAGAGAGAGAGAATGTGGCAGAAGTCATGACACGTGCATTGGCCTGGCAGTTCCCAGCTCCTCTGCCATCTGGGACGGGCCATGGACCGACACACCTCAGTCGTGACGTCCTCTCGGCTGGTTTCATCACAGTTCATCAAAGACACACAGAAGAGTTTCTTCCCTCCTCCTTTCTTCTGCAAATTTTAATAGAATTTTCTCCAAGGCATACCAGAAAAGGAGGGAGCGCCGTGTCAAGCTCATGGTGCACCGCACGGCATTCACAGTTCAGACGCAGCTGCCATGAACCACGGGCCGAGACAGGGAATCCGCGCACACGACATCGCAGAGCACAAGAGGCATTGCGAGCCTGGTGAGGGCCACAAGCCCCGGGGGAGCCGCAGATCCGGGGCCCCGGGTCAGAGCGTGTGTCTCTCTGCTCAGCCCAGAAGCTCCACTCTCCATGTCTGCGCGTCAACGGCTCCGTCTCTCCAAAGAGTCGCCTGTTCCAAGTGGGGGTCACAAAGTCACATGCTGCAGAGTAGCCCCTGCAGGGCCCTGTTCTGTCCTGGGACAGCTGGGGAAGAGCTGTGCCCTCTGCGGGAAGGGTCACGAGGGAAGCCATGCAAGTTCTGAATTAGCCATGGGAACTAGCCCAGCCCAGAGCAGCAGATTCAAGAATGTTCTCTGGCCCTGGCCTGGAAGTCCCTGCTCAGAGCTTCGGAGCAGCGGCCACCACAGAGAGTGGCTAAAAATACCCTAGGGATGGGCCTACAAGATCACATTCAGCAAATTGCTTTCCAGAGGCGGCCTCGGGTGAGCGCCGACAGTAACTGGGGCACCAGGTGGGCCGCCCGGCTGCAAAGGTCAGCCGGCCCCTGGGACCTGCAGATCTGAGCCCCTCCGGGCCGGTCTTCGTGCTCGGGCTCCCATGAAATGCCACCTGCAGCTCCTCTGCTTCTGAGATTTTCAGAGCCAAAAGCAGCCGAAGACCTCCCTGTGTTTCTATCTTCACAGCAAGTCTGTGTGGGAACGTCGGGGAGTGACGAGGCCGGGCTCGACCCTGAGGGTGCCTCCGAGATGCTCGTGCAGCCCCTCGGGGCAGCTGCCGGCCGCAAGACGGACTCAGGGCCTGGGGGTGGCCTCAGGCTCCCTTGTCCGGGCTTCCGGGGAGGGACAGACACGGGCAGGAACTGACTTGCTCCTCGGTGGGAGGCTGTGGGCAGATCCTGTCCCACTTCCTTCTCATCGGCCCGGAGGTGGGGGGCGATGAATGCTATGGCCATGAGCAAGGAAGGCTCCGGACTCTGGGAAACCACACAGACACGCACAACTGTCCCGTAACTAGCCCACCCACAAGTGCTGTCTCTTCGAGGGACAGTGAGTCGCGAGGGGCAGAACTGAGCCAAGTGTCCCTTGAACGGGACTCCTCACGGCAGCTCCCGACTGAGCACTTGGCTGTGCTGGGCGCTGGGCATGGTCTGGTTTCGTCCTTACGAAAGGACTCACAAAAGCAAGTGCCCCGGGCAGGGCCACCACTGTCTCTGCTCTGCCTGCGAGGACGCTGGAGCTGGGGGCCACGGTGGGCTGCCCAGGCTAACCCGGCTGGTCGGGGGACAGCGGGCATTTGGCCCCGACTCCTGGGACACTCCACGCACCTGTCTGGGCTCGTCCTCCCAGGGCTGAGCACGCACGTAGGCCTTGCCCAGTGGACTCAGTGTTCGTGGCACCAGCTCTCCGGGCCGGGATCCTGGGGCTGAAACAGAAGCCACACTTTGATCCCCTTGGGGAGCTCTCCAGGGCTCCTGGTGACCTTTGTCCTAGAACAGAAGAACAGAAACCGCACTCACCCACCAGAGCAGCAGTTCTCAAAGTGGGTGCCCTGGACAGCAACATCTGGGAGCTTGTTGGAATGCACATTCCCGGGCTCAGCCCCAGAGCTGCAGAATCGGAAACTGGGTGGAGACCAGCGCGTGGTCTCAGGAAGCCGTCCTGAGGGTCTGGATGCCCGGGAAAGCTGAGAACCGTGGCCCAGGGAGACGACAGGTCCCCCTCGTGTCCTGTTCCACCCCCCTGAGAACAGCTGCACTGACAGGGTTGAGGTGGGCCAGCGAGGGGCTACCGATGGTGAGGCATTCCTTGAGGGAAGGGAGGGGCCGGGTGTGCGACTAAGCCACGTGCCAGGTGGCGACCCTTGAGAAAGCTAAGCAGGTAGCTCCATTCGAGACAACCAGGGGTCTTCCCTTCCCTGGAGCAGGCTGTCTTTTTCTGACCCCAACAGTGCTGAGAGATGGGGCTCCTGAAGCTCTTAACACCTGGCTGGCAGTCCCGCTCGTAGAGGAATAAGGTAGGTAGCGAGGTTTGAGAACGATAGACAGCTTCCTTCTACCCTTCTACCCTATACATTTCTCTCTGGCAGGATCCCAGTGCCTGAAATCCTGCCTTTATTCCTGTTACAGTGTCGCATCCTTGTGGGAGTCATTTACACTTTAGTGTGAAATAGACTTTCAACAGCATTTCTAAATCATGGCTGCTGAGAGTCAAATTACTCCGTTGAGAGAAAGCAGGGTTAGAAGTCATATGGAAGGCTGATCAAGGCCCTAAGCGCCAGCGGGGAAGGGGATGCCCATGAAGAAGAGCAGGTGTGATAAGCGCATGATCAAACTTGAACGGTCTGAAAGAACAAACTGTAAAGAGGCTGTTTCTTTCCCCTGCA
The DNA here is from genome assembly GCF_002288905.1 of Enhydra lutris kenyoni. Taxonomy (NCBI): domain Eukaryota; kingdom Metazoa; phylum Chordata; class Mammalia; order Carnivora; family Mustelidae; genus Enhydra; species Enhydra lutris. The sequence continues at coordinate 3,155,749 of NW_019154090.1, read as the reverse complement.
AGAGTCCAGTCCCTTGGTCCTCCTTCCCGGAGTGGTTATGATTCGTTGTATCTTCTGAATACACTTCTTCTGTGCACCAATTCTTTAATTTTAATAGGTACGTGCAAACTGTCCCAAACCCTTATTTGTTCACCTAACCCTCCTCCTCAACAATTGCAGATTATCAACACACACATTGTTGTCTAACTTTCTAGAGATGGGTTTCATACCACTCTCTTGTATGATTATATTGTGATTTACATAAGCACTTCCCTGCTTAGATTACTCTGGTGATGTCCAGCCTTCTGCTGCAACTAACAATACTGCTGACAGCATTCTTTTTTTTTTTTTAAAGATTTTATTCATTTGATAAAGAGAGATCACAAGTAGGCAGAGAGGCAGGCAGAGAGACGGGGGAAGCAGGCTCCCCGCTGAGCAGAGAGCCCGATGCGGGGCTTGATCCCAGGACCCTGAGATCATGACCTGAGCCGAAGGCAGAGGTTTTAACCCTCTGAGCCGCCCAGACGTCCTGCTGACAGCATTCTTACTCACATTTCTCTATATACATGTGAAGATATATTGTTCAGGTAAAACCCTCAAAGTGAAATTCCTAAATCAATGGGATGTACAGATTAAATTTTAATACCTATTGGCAAATTGTCCTCCAACACTCCCACCAGTAGTGTTTACCATTAATTTTTAATCTTTATTAGTCTAAGTAAAAATTTTAAAAAGTTTTTGTAATTGTACTTTTAATGTTCATGTCTTTCATTATAACTGAAATGAGCTGAGCATATGAAAATATTTATGGGCCATGGATTTTCCTATGAACTTCCTGGTTTTTTTTCTTTGCCCATTTTTCTAATGAGTTGGTGGTCCTTTTTATTTAGTTATAAGAGCTCTTTATATATGAGGGTATTAACTCCGTCACTCATATGTGTTACAAATATTTTCCCAGTATTTTTTTCCATATGGAAATTTGAATCATCTTGAAAGAAGTTGCTGTGGCTGATGTCAAAGAGGCTACTGCCTGTGTTCTCCTCTAGGATTCTGATGGATTCCTGTCTCACATTGAGGTCTTTCATCCATTTGAGTCTATCTTTGTGTCCGGTTTGAGAGAATGGTCTAGTTCATTCTTCGGCATGTGACTGTCCAGTTTTCTGAGCACTGTTATTGAAGAGACTGTCCTTTTCCATTGGATATTTTTTCCTGACTTGTCAAAGACTAGTTGAACATAGAGTTGAGGGTCCATCTCTCGAGACTCTATTTTGTTCCACTGATCTATGTGTCTGTTTTTGTACCAATACCATACTATCTCGGTGATCACAGCTTTGTAATATAGCTTGAAGTCAAGCAACACAATGCTGCCAGCTTTGTTTTTATTTTTCAACATTCCCCTGGTGATTCAGGATCTTTTCTGGTTCCATACAAATTTTAGGATTGTTTGCTCCAGCTCTTTGAAAAATGCCAATGGTATTTTAATAGGGATGGCACTGAAAGTGTAGATTGCTCTGGGAAGCACAGACATTTTAACAATGTTTATTATTCTGATCCATGAGCACGGAATATTTTTCCATCTTTTTGTGCCTTCCTCAATTTCTTTCACGAGTGTTCTGTAGTTTCTAGAGTATAGATCCTTTGCCTCTTTGTTGGGTTTATTCCTAGGTATCTGAAGGTCTTTGGTGCAGTTAGAATGACAAAAATTAACAAGTCAGGAAATGACAGGTGTTGGCAAAGATGCAGAGAATGGGGAACCCTCCTGCATTGTTGGTGGGAATGTAAACTGGTGCAGCCACTCTGGAAAACAGTGTGGAGGTTCTTCAAGATGTTAACAATAGAGCTACCCTATGACCCAGCAATTGCACTACTGGGTATTTGTCCCAAAGATACAGACGTAGTGAAAAGAAGGGGCACATGTACCCCCATGTTCATAGCAACAATGGCCACAAGAGCCAAACTGTGAAGGAGCCAAGATGTCCTTCAACAGACAAATGGATAAAGAAGATGGGGTTCATGTATACAATGGAGTATTATGCCTCTGTCAGAAAGGATGAATACCCACCATTTGCATCAACATGAATGGAACTGGAGGGGATCATGCCGAGTGAAATAAGACAAGCAGAGAAAGACAATTATCATATGGTCTCACTCATATGTGGACCATAAGGAATGGCATGGAGGACATCAGGAGAAGGACGGGAAAACTGAAGGCGGGGAATCAGAGGGGGAGACGGACCATGAGAGACTATGGACTCCGGGAAAAGATCTGAGGGTTTCAGAGAGGGAGGAGGGAAGGGAGATAAGGTAGCAAGGTGGTGGGTGTTAAGGAGGGCACATGTGGTGTTATATGCAACTAAAGAATCATCGAACATTACATCAAAAACTAATGATGTACAGTATGGTGGCCAACTTAACATAATAAATAAATAAATACAATTTAAAGCTTCATGTAGCCAGATCACCAGTGGTTCTTGGTAACCCACTGAAACTCCAACACCAGGTACGTGGGATGTCAAAGGGAGTGGAAACAATGATCTCTGTTCTAGTGCAGTGGAGTGACCTGGAGTGACAAGAATTAATCAGACAATGTCACACACACACACCCCCCCTGCGGCTGTGGCCCTTGCTGCAGAAGGGAGGGTGTGACGACAGGGTGTTTGACCTCATCTGGGAGGTGTGACAGCCCCAGTAGGTCCTGCTGAGCCAAGCAGTGACCAGGAGGGCGGCAGTGCCACAGGCTGAGGGGGCAGCATGGCTGGAGGGGCCGTGAGGCTGGGAGTGGGCTGGGACAGTCCACAGCAATCCTGCTTCCCTTTGACCTTGCCTTTCAGAGGATTTGAGCCGAATCAGACTCCCCGTGAGGAAAGAGGGGGGCTGTTCCGCGGTGTAGCAGGTGACAAAATGAAGTGTTTTCCTTTGGAGGAAACATAATTTGCTTTCAAGCAAACGTACCAAGGACGCAGCAGCCGGGTCCCCCAGGACGGTGAGTGGCGTTGTGGAGGCTGGGCTTGTGTCTCAGGACAGGTCCCACATGCGGGGTGACAGGGCTGTAGTCTCTAAGGTACGCCTCCTTCCGCTGAGAAGGTGAATCTGCACGGGGAGGCTACACCACAGGGCAAGGCTGTCTGCGGGGGTCCCTCCAGACACACGTGAGCCGGAACATTTGGGGACCCTACCATACCTTGGGTTCTGTCTTTCCAACATGTGCAGCGCACAGAGAGAACTGAGATCATGGCTAAATGTTAGCCTCTGCCCCAGATTTTGTCCGCACCGTGAAGACAGACGATCGAAATAACGCACATTTCAGCTTCGGATGAGACACCCGGCAGCTCAGATCTGCGTTCGTTTGCGAAGTTTACTAGATCGGTGAATCACTCCTTTGCAGTGACGCCGTGAACTAATAATTCAAGGCTGGTAACCTTCAATCAACCGCGACTGAAGACCTTCTGCTGAATGGCGGAGGGGAGAACACGGTTTCCCGAACGCCAGCAGCAAAATCCGCTTACACCATCCTCTTTACTTTGATAAACTGCCCTTGACTCCTAATTTCCAACAGCAGTTGTGGAAGTCGAGCACGGGGCTGGCAGGGTCAGGGCAAGCTCTCAATCGTTGGAAAGACTCTTTTACTGCCGTCTTCAGATGGGCGCTATTCATTTAGGTTCGGGGCGGGGGGTTATCCCAAATCTCCCCAGGGCAGCTAATGCCGTATCCACGGAGTGTGGGCAGCTCGCACCTGCCACAGACCTCACGTGCTGTGCTTCCGGCCGGAATCCCAGGTCCCGGCCTCGCTGGGCTGCTCCCGGCCGTGCCCTTCTCAGCCCGCAGGTGCTGGTGGGGATGGTCTCGGCCACCATCCCGGGCCAACTTCTCCTATGACCCACAGCTCCTCCCGCCAGCCCCGAGTGGCACTGGGGACATAAGCCTCTTTCTGGCTCGTCCGGTCTCCCCTCTCGGCCGTAGGCAAGCCCTCTTGGGACACGTGCTGTGTCTTACCCTCGTGCGTGGCCTCCCCACATAACACGGCCCCTGGTGGGAGGTGGATGCTTCCTCAGCATGGACTGAAGTACGGACGAGTGAACCAAGCCCCTTGCTGGTTCACACCACGAAGGAAGGCGGAGAGATAGATAGCAGTGACAGACGGAACCTAAGCTCCCATGCGCCAGAATGTCCTGGGCCGTGTGTTAAAATGCAGATGCCGGGGTCGAAGCAGGAGGCCTGGGTCTCCACATTTAACCTGCCTGCTGGAACTCCAGAACCTCTGTCCTTCACCTTTCTTCTTTGCCTTGGAAAGCCCTAGCTGTGGCCTTTGGGCGACAGGCTCATTTGTAATGAGACCGTGTTGAGTGTACAGGAGACGTGGGTCATGGTTCTTGCACACTCCCCAGTAAGCAGCAGGAAGGATAATGGGGAGCACTAGAAGGTCCCTATGGCCGAGGGAGACCAACTGAAGATGACGTGTTGTGAAAACTGCACATTCGCTCACCCGTTCAGCACGTGTGTCGGGCGGCGTGAGGTGCTGGGGGGAAGGGGTGAGTGGGGACGGCCAGTCACGGTCTGGTGGAAGGTGAAGAATGTGAAGCCCTTGACCCACTGTCCCGGGGGTGGGGAGTGGAGTTCCCACTGGCAAGGTCTGTCTGAACTTGCTCGCGGCCCAGGGCAGGGTGAGCCCCAACGCTGCAGCCGCTGGGCCGCCCACGACCACCGGCAAGGCCTGGCCGGCCCAAGCGGGTGAGCGGTCTGGAGGCATCACAGCCCCGCCGTGCCCGCTGCAGCCTTTCCCACTGTGGCTTTGCGCATGGTTGGTCTGGAAACTCACGGGACTTTTAGTGGAATTTGCTGCCACCCCTTCAGACTCAGGGTTCTGTCACAGTGGGTGCAACTTGGGGCAAACTCCTGCCCGTTAGAATCAAGAGAAACCGTGGACGTCTCCCGCGGGGCTCATGAGCACTCTGACACTTGGCTCCTCAAAGCGTGTCCCTGCCCGTCAGCACGGGCGCCACCCAGGAGCTTGTTAGAAACGCAGTCTCTAATGTTGCAGGAGAAACGAGAATTTTGGTATTTCAGGTCAAATTCCCTTTTTCATGTCTTAGGAACAAATCTCATATTTGAGAGCTGGTAACCAAACAGAACGCTTTCGCAGGTCAGAGATTTCCCTCTCTGACCAGGCTGCTATCCCTCTCTCGGCTCAGCGAGGGGAGGTGAGTTCCTGAGGTGTGGGGCGGCCGGTTGGAGTGAGCCGAGGCCTCCGGTGGGGAGCCCAGCCTCCCCTGCCTTCTCGAGGAGCTGCACAGGGTGTACCCCAGGCTAGAGGGTGCAGAAGAGGTTGGAGTGTGCTTGTCACACCCACCACCCTTAGGAATTCCTGCTGATCCTATCAAATCCCTGGTTCTCATTCGGCAGTTTGGGATGGGATTCCGAGACTCTGGGTTTCTAACCAGCTCCCAGGTGGTGGGGCCGATATGGGTTCCGGGGCAGGGGCTGAGCTGCGGTCTTTCCATGCGGGCAGTCGGCAGGGGACCGGGAGTCCCTGCAGAGCGGAGCCGGGCACTGGGAGCACCCGGAGAGATTTAAATCCCGCTCCTCACCCAGGCGGCACACAGACCCTGGACATTAGACCACCTCGGGGTGGAGATCCCAGTGTCAGGATGTTTTAGAGCCTCTCAGGGACACAGGTGTGAGCCAGCCCTGGATTCGAGAAAGTGGGGACACACTTCTGTGCTGGAGGAAAGCGGTTCAAGGCAGCAGGGGGCAGGGAGGGAAGCCTCTGAGTTTTCAAAGGGAAGGCTCTGGCACCGCAGAGCGGGAGCCGCTAGATCCCACTAGATGGTCACTGGGGGACGGCCTTGGGTGTGCTGCTGTGTCACTTACATACTTGATCTTGAGGACTTGGAATAAGCAAAGGACAGGAAAGGACTTCATCGGTCACGCGCACACCGGCCGTACGCTGAAATGATACGTGCGGGACACGTTGGTGGATGTACTGGGATAAAGTAAGTTTTAAAAAAACGAATCTCTCTATTAACCTTTCCTTTTTAAAATGTGGCTATTATAATTTTTTAATTGTAATAAAATGCGCAGCTATTAGAAAATTTAGGATTACGAATAAAACCGTACGATCATCTTAACAGACGCAGAAAAAGCATTTGACAAAGTACAATTTCCATTCATGATAAAAACCCTCGACAGAGTATTTAGAGGGAATAGTAAGGGTCAGATACGAAAAATGCGCAGCTGACATCATCCTCCGGGGGGAAACCGAGAGCTTCCCCCTCAGATCGGGAACAAGACAAGGCTGTCCGCTCTCGCCATCGAATCCAACACGGCACCGGAAGCCTTGCCCAGAGCAATCAGACAGGAGAAAGGAATAAGGCTTCCAAACTGGAAAGGAAGAAGTAAAACTTTCACTATTTGCAGACGACATGATACCTAGAGAGGAAACCCTAAAGACTCCGCCAAAAGTTCTGCTAGAACTGAGAAATGAGTTCAGTGACGTCACAGGGCTCCCGTCCTGTCTCTCCTGGAGGCTCTTCTCAGAACCTTCACTGTTCAGAAGTCCTGCCTGGCGACCCGCATGTATTCGAAAGTCGGAAAACCCCCGAGCTTCTTCAGAACCGTGCACACAGCTTGCTGTCTATGGCCCTGGGACGGCAGCGCCAGCATCACCCGGGAGACTGCTGGAAATGCAAATTCTCAGGCCCCATCCCCAGGCCCCCTGCATGGGGAATTCTGGGAGTGGGGCCCAGCGATCAGTGTTTCAACGAGCTCGCCTGCCGGTTCCAGCACATTCAAAGCGTTCAAAGCAGGGAGGCGCTGGTCTACCCCAGTCAAGAGGCCTGGCCAGGCAGGTAACCCCGACGCGTCCCAGAGGGAGGAGCAGTGGTCCCAGGAAGATGTGTGTTGACAGCAGCGGCCCAGCTCCTGCCACCCAGCACCCGGCATGGCAGGGGAGCTTTGATGGAGTTAAGGAAAGGGAATGTTTAAAAGGAGGAGGATGGCGTTTTCAGAAGCAAAGTAGATTTGCAGCAATTGCTGAGAGTGACTGAAAAGCAAACCGTATTGATCTGTTACTCGTGGAAAAGGGTGTGGGCAGCACAGTACCAGCTGCTGGGAAACAAAACCGTTATATTTTTGTAACTAAGTGTGAGAAGAGCCCTCAGCGACTGGCGCCTCCCCCCGCCCCCCGAGCCCACTTTCTCTTCCTTCTTTCCCCTCAAGTGCAAGGCCTGTGGCCTCCGGACGTTGACTTTGCAGGGAGAGGAGACTGTGACCTTGACTCTGGGAAACCTGTGCTCCTCCTGTCAAGGGCAGAGCTGGGCTCACCCTGATGAATCCCGAGAATTCCTGTCTTCTGGGCCCCCTCTTCCTGCAGCGGCGAGCCGGCTGCTCCTGAGGCTACGGCCCCCCGGCCACACCTCTGGGTCAGAAACGTGATTCGCACACGAGGCTCATCTCTACTTCAGGGACAGACTTCAAAGCTGGATTTGGAGAGCAGGTGAGTCAGGAAACAAACTCGCCCTGCTGATTGCTGAGGAGGCCGTACAACCCCATGAGATGCTGACACCAAAGGGAAGCGGTCTTACAATTTGGCACATTTTGAACATCTGCCAGGAAGGACAGTCTGGTGGATGACGGATTTGTGACCAAGATCAAGGGGATTAGCGGCTTCTTGGGCCGCCTCCCAGAAGAAAGGCCAGCCCGAGGTCATCTGAACCGCTCCCAGCAGGGGAGTGGACAGCCACAGCCGTCTGCTCTGAAAGAGAGCGCAGCAGGACCAGGAGAAGTCCTGTTTGAGGGGACACGTAACCCACACATTAGGTCACATTAGGAAGTGGAAGGAAAATTCGTCACCTGCTCCGAGGGCTGTTCCGCCTCGGAGAACACCCTGTCAGGTCTGTTTGTCATGGCAGGCAGAGGAGAGGGCGTTGCGGGGAATGGCGACATCCTGGCAAAGAAAGTCACATTTGTCTGCGTCATGAGATAAATGTGAGTCCTCCATGTTCCGATGAGAAATGGTTCTCAGTCTGGGATGGACACAGTCCCCACTGCGATGTCCACTTCCCCCTCTCTGAGCAGTGGCTCCTGAATTCGATTCGTCTGGGAGGCCCCAGAGATCAGAGGTTTGAAGCAGGCCATGGGGCGCCGGGGAAGCCGGAGAACAGGGTCCTGTGTGGGTGTGAGTAGCAGAGCAGGTGGGGGCCGTGGAGAGGGCAGTTGGAGGCTCCCGTGCGGGCGGCACGGAGCTGCTGTGCTCTGCGGGTGTCTTGATGCCTGGTTTTGTTTTCAGCTCTGGGCTGGAATATGCTTTCTTCCTACCCCTCCCACTCCCAAACCATCATGCTAATTTATACCCGCTGCCTTCACGGAACCTTAGTAGGACGGTGGACTGGGGGAAGAAGAGGTCACGGTCACGTTTGGGGCAAAATGGAGTTGTGCATGGACCGCAGCCAAAACAAAGACAAGATATTAGCGGTCACGGAAAAAAGCAGGAGAGTGGACAGGCCACTGTTGGAAAATATGTGCCCTCTCCCCTCCGTTCCCTTTTTTCATAGAATCCTCAGAAATATCCTGGAGAGGATTGAATGCACCAAGGAAATGTGTGATGTGCAGGCGCGGGTTATTCTGCCTGGGCACCGAAGGGCTGGGTGGGCCCAGGGGCTGGAGGCCTGGAGGGGAGGCGGAAACTGCCGCTGAAGCTCAGTCAGGGTCACAACTGCAGTTTTCCCAGCGGTGAATCGAATAACCATGGGGGAACACAGGAATTGTTACTTGAATGTGTATCCTGGTTTCTCACTGTGAAGTTAAAAGCAACTCAGAGCAAAAAACTTATTGTACACACAGCCTTCCCCCCATCGTGAAAGGACATGAGAAGAACAGATATTTGAGTGTCCATTTTAAAGGTGGGAATCTTCAGTTTTTGAAGAGGAACTTAGGAGTCAGAGATGGCACGATGATAAAGGTCTGACCCAGATCAACCAGCAGGTCAGAATGCTTGAGATGGCACAGAGAGAGGAAATAAGAAATCACAGGATTTGAAGGTTGAAAGTGTCCTTGAAAGTAAAAAACAAAACAAAACACATCCCCCAAACGAACAAACAAAAAAAAAACCCAACTGGGGCGCCTGGGTGGCTCAGTGGGTTAAAGCCTCTGCCTTCGGCTCAGGTCATGATCCCAGGGTCCTGGGATCGAGCCCCGCATTGGGCTCTCTGCTCAGCAGGGAGCCTGCTTCCTCCTCTCTCTCTGCCTGCCTCTCTGCCTACCTGTGATCTCTGTCAAATAAATAAATAAAATCTTAAAAAAAAACCCAACTATGATGATGGAAATAGAAATAGTGGTGATGTTGGTGGTCATGGTGGTGATGGAGGTCATGGTGGTGATGGGGGTCTTGGTGAAGATGGAGGTCGTGTTGAGGATGGAAGTCATGGTAAGGGCGGAGGTTGTGGTGACAATGGAGGTTGTGGTGAGGACAGAGGTCATGGTGATGATGGAGATCATGGTAATGACAGAGGTCATGGTGATGATGCAGGTCATCATGAGGATGGAGGTTGTGGTGGTAATGGAGGTCATGATGGTGATGGAGGTCATTTGATGATGGAGGTCATGGTGATGATGGAGGTCGTGGTAAGGATGGAGGTCGTGGTAAGGAAGGAGGTCATGGTGACAATGGAGGTTGCGGTGAGGATGGTGGTAGTGGTGGGATGGTGTCGTGATGCTGATGGTGGTGGTAGTACCACATATGTTATGCATCTAACAGCTCCTACGTGGATTATTGTCTGGACAGACCACAAACCAATTTTCATCTGGCCAGAGTTTTACAACATTGGCACTATTGACATTTGGGACAGAATAATTTTTTTTTTTTTTAAGGAAAAATGGCCTATTTTGATTCAGCATGTGATTCATTGCTTTGTCCAGACAAATACAATCATCCTTAATTGTCCAGTGACTACTCTTACCGCAAACCTATATGCAAGTCCAGATCTACGAAGCCGGTTTCTCTCACTGATCGCGTGTTACCCAACTGTGCATTCAACATTTCCACAAACACTTGATCATCTTACATCTTTCTGACTTTACTGAGATTTTATTGGCATATGGCATTGGGTAAGTTCAAGGTATCCAGAATAATTCCGTCATGGGGGCTGTGCCATGCGCTGTGGGGTATCCGCCGCATCCCTGGCTTCTACCCACTAAATGCCAGTACCTGCCCCCTAGCCCCAGGCTGCAGCAACCACGGACGTCTGTTGAGGTCCCTGCAGGACCCCCCAGTCTTTTCGACCCACCCATGTGATCTCCCTCGCGCGGTAAGAACCTTCACTATTTCCAGTACTTGTCCCGAGCTGCCAGGTCAGCTGTGAAGCTGCTGGAGTCGTTATGTCACTCACGTTGATCACAATGACCCTGAACCATCAAGGAGGCTTCAACGGTGAGCAGCAGATGAGTCCCGAACTGTGTGCACCGCCGGGAAGAGATTTTCCCCCTGGTGCAGGCTAAAGCCACGACAGGGAGCACGCCCTCTGCCCCCAGCCCTATTGGGTTCTTCAGGAGGTAAGATCCCAGCAGCTATCCAGAGTGGTCTGGCTTCCTGGATTAGCCAAATTCATGGCGGTTCCTCATAGTTGAGGCCTTCCCAGATTTGCCTCTCTAGAATATTTTTACAAATTTTTGTGTCCAACTTCCCGCATTGTCTGTCTTTCCCCAAGGACCGGGCTGCCTCTGCTCACTGCATGTCCCCAGTGTGGGGCACAGGGCGTCCCATATGGTAGGGCTCAGAGGGATCGTTCCAGTGAGTGAAGACAGGGCTGGATGGCAGCTTGGGAATGAAGCCTGTGAAGATTCCCAAGGCTCCGCTTGAGCTTGGGTTTTGCCTGACCCACGGGGCCAGACAGGGGCGGGGTGTGACGGGTCTCATGAAGGGGACTGTTCCCGGAGGGTGGGCTGGGGGCAGGGCTCCGGGACCCGTCCACACTGTCCCATCTCAGTATCTGACACATCTGTGTGACTGGAGGTGGAGAGGTTGGATATTGCTTTAATTTTCTCATCATTAAAACAGGGATAAAAATTGCCTACCTGGAGGGATTAAGATGAGGATGAACTTGGTGAAAAAAATATTTCCAAGTACCTATTGTTCATTTTTGGAACTTCCCCCCTCTTCTGTCCATGTCTCTGGTGGGGCTGTGAGTCGGACTGGCCCCAACCAGAGTTACCCCTACTGTTCCCTGACCCCATGCTTGGTGGGCACGTGACCCAAGTGAGCCAGTGGGAGCCTTTTGAGATGGCTGATAGGGATGCTGTCCCTCCCCTTCCCAGGGTCCTGGGCTGCAGGGTGAGGGACCGACCCAGGGGGTGGGTGGAGCAAGGCTGGCCACAGGGGCCACTGGAGATGCACACGGCAGCCACGGAGACACGGAGAGAGGCTGGGTGCTGATCACAGGGCTCACACTCCTGCATCCAACTTTGCCTGAAGCCTACACATACCTTCTGATTTTCCCATTTCACGAGTCAAGACTCCCGTAGTTCTTGTTAGTGCAGATCATTTTGGCTGTTGCCACTTGCAAAACGGTCTTGACTAAAACATTGCTTATCTCTTTCCTTACTGCTTTCCTTCTTCCTCGTCTGACTCCCTTTCTTCTCCCGCTCCCATGTTTCCTTCCCTCCCCGTGGAGTCCCGCGTCCCTCACTTCCTCGCCTGGATGCCATGTTTGTCCCCGTCCTCCCATCGGTTCACTGCTCTGGTGGTGTCGTCCTACAGCTGGTTACTCCTGGACACTTCAAGTCACAATCAGAAGCCCCTTCCAGGACGCCCCAGCACACGGCTCTCTTAGGGGAGTGCTGGGTAGCACCGTGGACAGTGGGGTCACGAGGCCGATATGCCCGAGCTCCAGCCCAGACACACTCCACTTCACCGGCTTCTGCCTCATTTTTGCTTTCATGTAAGTGAAACCATCTTGTTCTCACGAGGAGCGGCCTGAGTGGATTCCCTGATCCAGGTGTGTTTTAAATGTTGTCTCCAGCTCCTGCTCGTGGCCGATGTGGCTGAGGGCTGCGGGGCTTCCCCGGCCGGGGGAAATCTCTTCTGCATGGGAACTGCAACGCTTGCAACCGTGAGAAGTAAGAGGTGAGCCGTGTGGGCGCCCGTGGTTTCAGGCCCGGCTCGCAAGCAGCGGGAAGACGCGCTCCGGCCTAGCAAGTACGACGCGGAACAAACTGGAAAATCAATAGCTCTTCTCACATCCGTCAGAGAAGTAGAGTTCCAGGGCAAACGCCTGTCCCCGACCTGGAGACCCTGACCGGCAACTCCGGGAAGCGGAGCTTCCCCAAGCGGAAGGCCACGGGCCCGCCTGCACGGCCGCTGGAACCGGTGTGGGCAGCGGGGACTGTCACCGAGAAACTGCTGGAGGCTCCGTGTGGAAAAGTCTGAGAGAGAAGCTCTAGGATGACCCAGTCATCAGGGCCCAAAATACTTTAGTGAATTTTACCTACAGGGGCTTGACCAGGTTTTCACAGTGAATATCAGAAACATCCCCTCGGTTCTGGCAAGGGAAGAGGAAGAAGAGCCTTCTGAGATGCATCAGAGCGTCTGTCCCAGCAAGCTCTGCCCTTGGGAGAAACTGGTGAACCGGAGCCAAGCCTGCGGGACTCCATTGGAGCCTAACTGCCCTGCGGGGACAGACATACCCAACGGCGGCTCCCGGGAGCCATCCTGCCCTCCCAAAGGGAGAGGAAAACCCCGAGGAAAACCTGAGAAGCTCACAGTCCAGAGGCGCAGGTTCACCAAAAGACTGGGACCTAATCGCGGCTCCAGAACGCTTCCCTTCCCCGCAGCTGACCGCAGCACCGCAAACGACCTGGCCGTGCGGTGCCTCTCATGCGGTGCGCCGCGGAAAACCTGTAAGACAGGTTTGAAGGCAAAAAAAAACCAACAACGACAAAAACAAAACAACCGCAACCCTCCCCACCCCCCCAACACACAATTAGAAAAGACAGAGAAAGTATCAGAACAAGACTCAGACACGGCAGGGATGTTGGAATTCTGAAACCAGGAATTTAAAACAGCTACAGTTAACGCGCTAAGAGCGCTAAAGGGTAGCGTGGACGGCACGCCCGAGCGGACAGGCAGTGTGAGCAGGGGTGGAAACCCTGACAGAAACCACGGAGAAATGCTGGCGATGAGCACACCGGAGCAGAAACAGTGAGTGCCTCTGATGGGTCACTATCGAGTGGACCCACGGGAAGCGAAGGGGAGACTCTGAACTAGAGGACATCTTCGCAGAAGCAGCCAAACATAAAAGCGAAGCAAAAAAATAAAAAAATAAAAATGAGAAAAGACTACTCAAAGGCTAAGGGACGACTACAAAAGGTATAACCTACACAAAGTGGAAATTCCAGCAGAGGAGAGAAAGGAATAGAAGAATTATCTGAAACGATAATGACTCAGAATTTCCCCCCAATTCGTGTCCAGTATGAACCACAGATCTAGGGACCTCAAAGAACACTGAGCACAGTGAGCTACCCAACAGGCAAGCAAACAAAAACCACACTATCTAGGCACGTCACTTTCCAATTACAGAGAATCAAAGGTAAAGAAAAAAGAAGTCAAGGCGAAAAACGCGGCATCCACGGGGAAGCGAAGACCGGGATCGCTGTCCTGCTTCTCGAGATCTCCGCCAGCAGGAGAGCGCGGCCTTGGGAGTGTGCAGGGGAGAGAAGACAAAACCCCAAGGTAGAATTCCGGACCCTGTGAAAACACCTTTCAAAAGTGAAGGTCGAGGGGATCTGTTGCCGCAGCGCTGCCTCCTGGTCTTTGGAGAGAGGATATAGCGCAGGTCGGACACTCGCTGTGCGGAAGGGAAGGAAGCGCATCCGAGAAGGAACGGCGAAGAGTGACTAAAACCGTCACGCTTCTAGTTCTTCACTGGTCGAACGGGCAATATAGTCTCTTCCCAAGCAACAGCCGCACCGCGTTCAATTACGTGTCCACACGCACCGAGGCCTGTGAGCATGACAGGAACAGCAGCGTGACCCGAGGCGAGGCCGGGGGCGTGAGGTGTTCCCGCGGCCGTGAGGTGCGGCACGACCCGTGGAAAGTGGACTTGCAGTAGTTGTGACCCTGCACTGCCGATTCTGGGGCGGCGGCTGGAAAAGGTGAAATAAAGAGGTGTCACTGGTGGGTTAATGGGACCATGCGGCGTGTTCAGCTCAAACCACAAAGGGAGAAAGAGGAGAAGACAAAAGCAGGCGCGACGAGCGAGGGTAGCAGAGAGAAAAGTAACCAACACGACAGACGTCCCTCCAACCGTATCAATGACACTTTAAGTATCAACGGTCTAGCGACAGCAATTATAAGACAGAGACGATCAGGGTGGGTCAGGAAACACGACGCAACTACTTGTCGTCTGCGGGACAGCAGTGCACAGCCCTGGGACGGGCCAAATCTGGAGCGTCGTCTGCACCAGATGCCGGCGAGGACGTGGGGCAGCGGGAGCCCCTTCATGCCGCGGGAAGTGCAAAATGGCGCAGACACTTGGGAAGACAATTTGGCAGTTTCTTTCAAACGACATATTCTTACCATATGATCCAACAGCCACTTTCCTTGGTATTGATCCAAAGGAGCCGGATACTTCAGTTCACACGAAAACCTGCGTGTGGTGCTTATTGTAGCTTGGTTCGTAATCGCCCAAACTTGGAAACAATCAAGATGTCCTCCCGTGGTGACGGCTAAACCGTGGTCCATCCAGACGATGGACTACGATTCAGGGCTAAGAGGAAATGAGCTGTCACTCCACGGGAAGACGAGCAGGAAACTTGGATGCGTATTACTCTGCGAAAGGAGTGAAAGACACCAGTCAGAAACGTCTCCACACTGTAAGACGATGTGCATGACAACCATGTGACTTCCAGAAAAGGCAAAACTATGGGCACGGTAGAGAGATCGGTGGTTGCCAGAAATCAGGGGCAGGGAGGGGCGAATGGTGGCGCGCAGAGGAATTTTAGGGTGGCGACACTACTCTGTAGGGCACCATAATTGTAGATACATCTCACCCTGTATTTGTCCAAGCCCACAGGATGTTAACGTGTGACGTGACCCTCACGTGAACTATGGCCTTTGGCAACTGAGGACAAGTTCCTGCAGGTTCATCAGTCCTAACGAGTGGACTGGATGTGGGGATGCGGCTCGTGGGGGACTGTGCGTGTATGATGATGATAACGGGCAGGCAGCGGTCATGTGGGAAATCTGTTCAGTCCTACCCTCCACTCAATTTTGCTGTGAACTTAAAACTGTTCTAAAAAATAAAGCCTGCTTAAAAAATTTACCGGGAGCGTGTGAATGGCTCAGTTGGTGAAGCATCTGACTCTTGATTTCAGCTTAGGTCCTGATGTCAGGGTCCTGAGAGCGAACCCCACATAAGGCTCCATGCTTAGTGGGGAGTCTGCTTCTCTCGCTCTC
The DNA here is from genome assembly GCF_002288905.1 of Enhydra lutris kenyoni. NCBI lineage: Eukaryota > Metazoa > Chordata > Mammalia > Carnivora > Mustelidae > Enhydra > Enhydra lutris. The sequence continues at coordinate 3,140,325 of NW_019154090.1, read as the reverse complement.
CCTTGCCTCTCCCCTCCACTTGCACGCTCTCAGATGAATAAATCATATATATATATGGTTTACCATCATTCATTATAACGTGTTATCATGTTTTATATTATTTATATTATTTATTATATTTATGTATAATATAAATAATAAAATATAAAACATGATAACACGTTATAATGAATGATGGTTGATAGTGTTGCCTGCCCAGGGCTCTGACTGGAGCCCGGAGCTCTCGTTATTACAAGGACGCTTAGCAAGTGCTGGGGACAGGTTCGCGATGCAGGTGTGATGTTAGAGCTGTGAGACCTGCTGACCGGTGTCACCAGAAGCACAGAGGAGGGCCTCAGAGGAAGAAAGTTAGCGTTTACCATGTCGATGCTGCCGTGCCTCACAACATCACCTCCAGGGCCCAGAGCCGGGGTGCTCGTTTGTCTCACTTGCTTCCCGTCTAACCCCCGAGTTTGGCACTGGGCCATTTCAGAGTTGAAGAAACGCACCTCAAAAAGGTTGCCAGCAAGGACATTCGGAGTGCAGACCTGGTCCTGGAGTGCTGTGGGCTGACATCACTCCGAGGCGGGATGCCGAGGCCCAGTGGGTCGGAGACTCGCCCAGGCTCACCTGCCGGGAGCACCAGCAGGGCTGCCGGCAGGGGGCCTGGCCTCCTCCCACACACACGCACGGGCCACGCTCAGATGTCATCCGTCCTGTGCTTCAGCAGTGGGTCGCGCATCCTCTGCATGGCTGGGGTCTTGGAGTGGCGAGTAGCAAGTGTGGCTCTGACTAGCGCAGCAGAAAGGGAGTTTCCTGGAGGCGCCTGCCCAGGGCCCAGGTCCAGACTGGGGACTGGAGAAATGGACCTAAAGAACCGGAACACAGGAGCTCCGGGTGTCCGGGCGGCCTCAGAACATGGCTGCTGGAATGAATGGGCACCTGGCCCTTTCTTCATCCTGTGGTCTGTCTGCTCAAGGGTGGGAGCTGGACCTAGAGGGTCTGATGGGCTTGCTCAGTGCCCAGGCCCACCCCCAGGGCAAGGTGGGCTCCTGGTTGGGATGGCCCCAGCAGGACCTCCCTTATCAGAGGAGGGGCTGTTCCCTAACGGGAAATCAGGGTGCTGTCATCCAGGACAGGGAGGCCCACACTAGCCGAGGTTACCTGTAGCACCTACTGTGTGCCCACTCCAGGCCGGGCTTCCATCCCACGCCCGTAGCCACAAGTCCTAGCCTGAGGAGGGCATCGGGGCTCACCCTTGCTCTCTCTCTGCCACCAGCTCCAGGAGGGAGATCCTGGGTTGGGCGTCTCATCTCTGGGGGTGGGGGAGGGGTGTCTCAGAGACACTTAGCTCAGCTTCCCGGACCCTGTATCCAGGGTGGTCTTGGAACCCCTCCAGGTCTGACACCCACAGACCTGCTCACCTCCTATGCCCACAAAGCCCAGCGCAGCCTCCAGACTGCTGTGCCCCTTGGCAATTTCTCTTTGGGGATCGCCCCTCATGGGCGCCCCCTTTCCAGGGCCACCCTGATTCAAAACAATGTCATGCAACAGCACCTCCTCCCCACTGTTAAGGAATGGGTGACTGTGGTGTATCTTTCCAACAATAGTTTTCGTTAAATTAAACCCACAGCACCTACATCCGCTGGGAGTAGCAGTTAGGTTAAGCATGGCAGAAATGTGCCGGAATTTCCTCAGAAATCAGCCTGTTGGTGTGTGAGGACCGGCTGGTGGTCAAGGGCATAGGCTATGGAGTTAGGCTGCAGGGGTTAAATCCAGGCTCTGACCCCTGTGGCTGCATGACTTTGAGCAAGAGGCATCACCTCTCTGGGTCTCAGCCTCCCCGTCTGCATGACACAGGTCATAGGGATTCCTACCTACCTGCCGGCCTGTAAGGGTTAAATACGTACCTAACGTTCAACAAGGCGAACTACCGGCATGTCCACAGGGACTCACGTGGGCCATTCCTGTAGCAACAGGGACCTGGCAGGAAGCTTGCTGCCTGAGGTCAGACTGTCATGTGTGTGCAGAGGACGAGGCTGGGGGGGAAACCTGTCGTAGGGAAGCTGGTGACGGCTTTAAGACTAAGAGTGGGAATGAGCTGCCCTAGGCGTCCTCCCCTCTCCTTGCTTTGTTGGCCAGACAGAGTCTCCTTTGCTCTCTATTTCCTACTCGAGTAAACTCCGTGATCCTAAATGCAAACGCGCTGAGCCGGCACGGACAAGCACTTGCTTCCCGCACAGGCTGCTAAAAGAGCAGGAGGAGCGAGGGGTCACCTGGTGAGAGACACAAATGCTCCAGGACGCAGAGCAGGATTTGGCCAAAAGGCCGTGCCAGGTCAGTCCATTTGCTCCTTCTTTGTTAGACTGTTCGTGGCTTCCCTCCCTCCTTCCTTGGTGTGGGGGGCAGGGACCTACATGCAGGGGAGACAGGGCAGACAGGAACCATGCAGTGTGCCAACTACAGGGGACCCTGGGAAGCGGCAGAAAGAAGGCCCTCATTCCCCCGGGAGGCATGTACACATAAAGAAATGAGAAGAAGGAGGAGACGTCAGCCCTACAACAAGCTAAGGGGTGAGCCCAAAAGTTCTGTAACAGCCTGGAGTCAGAGAAGCCACAGGAATTGTATGGAATTGAAAGTCATCTCTCCGAGGCTGAAAACCCATTATTTGGGCATAACATGTCCCTAGGAAATCTCTGCTCAGTACAGCTCCCCAGGCCTGTCTAAAGGTAGGTGTCCCATTGCACCCACCATCTCCAGCCCCAACTCACCTTCTCTGTGTCTTAATTTCCATTGCACCTGTTGTCAGACCATTTGGATATATCCTCGGCCTGGCTCTCCTTCCACGATGTGTTTCCGCTCTCCACCTGAGAAGCCGGTATCTCGAGAGCAGGGCTCTATGCTGTTCCTTCTCCACACCCCCCTCTACATGACTGAGTTCAGAGTAGGTCCAACATATGAGCGGCCGGTGACGGAGTTCTTTGTGCATTAGAGACATAAGACCAGAAGCCTTGCCAATGTCTGCACTGTGACTTGTGATCCAGAATTCAGGAGATGTTCTCACGCCAGTTTCCCTCAACTTGAAGTGTGCTGACCCTCATGTCTTTTTGTCCCTTTTCCATTCTATCTGTTCTAGTCCGGCTGATGTCAGGCCGTGCTGTAGGAACACAGTAACTGTAAATCATAATCGCTTAATGCAACGTTTGTTTCTGGGTCGTGGAATGAGCACAGCATGTGTATGCATGTGTGCAGGGAGGTTCTGCTTCATAGTCAGCTGGAGACATGGTCTGATGGAGGAGCTGCCATCATGTAGCTACACCACCCGGGACAAGAGGTCTCTCTAGTTGCTGTGACAAAGGACGAGACCTGGAGCATCATTTCCCATCCTGACTCTTCCCTGTCTTGGCTCCATCATCAATTCTGCTTTCAGCCCATTGGCCAGAACAAACCTCATGGTGCTAACCAAAATGGAGGCAAATGGATATCTGGTGTGTATAAGTGTCTTGGCCACAGCATCTCATTCCTCTTTGCTCACTCTCTGAGACTCCCAAGATACACGTGTTTTTGTTTTTGTTTTGTCTTCTCTGTGTCCATTTCCCTCCACTTTTGGTATCAGGCCATGGATAGGTGGTTGGGTCCCCATCTATGATCCTGGGGTGGGGGGATGGCAGTCAGGGTGCTTGGAGGCTGCTATGCCAAGAAGTGGGTGATTGATCCTGTCAGCAAGGTATTGGTTTGACTTTCACCTTTGAAGGATACTTTGGCTGGGTATGGAATTCTGGGTTGGCATTTGTCTCCTTTGAGAAGGTATTTTTCTACTGTGTTCTGGCTTCCCTTCCCTCTTTGAGTTCATCTGTACTTTCGCTGTTGCTCCTCTGAAGGTAATAGGACTGTTCCTCTGGCTGCTTTGAAGCTTTACTCTTGGTCTTTGGCTCTGAACAGTATTACCGTGACACATCTCAGTTTTGTTTTCATTGAATTTGTCTTGTATGAGATTCAAACTGATTGTTGGAATTATGGTTTGATGTATTTCATCAATTGTAAAAATCTCAGGTTTTATCTCTTCAAATATTGCTTCTGCCTTTTCCCTCATTCCACTAGAACTTCAATTACATTTACATTACTTTTCTAACATGGCCCATGTATCACTTGTGATTTTTATTTTTTACTTCCTTTTCCCTTGATTCTTCAGTCTGGATGACTCTTCTGATTCATACCCCAGTTTACGAAGTCTCTCTTTGGTTGTTAAACTCATCTCACACACTTTTAAACTTACTTATTCTATTTTTCAGTTCCGTGATTTCCTTTTGCTTCCTTTTTTATAGGTTCCAGTTCTATGCCAAAATGATTGACCTTGTATTTTAATTCTTTCAAGATATTGATCATATTATTTTTTAAAAATCTCCATTATCTGGATCTGAGGATCTGATTTTTTGTCTGTATTTCCTCTTTATTTTTGGTCACAAAACCTATCAAATGCCTGGTTATTTTTGACTGAGTGTTGGACATTGTTTTTTGCTTTTAAGATTGATTGATTGATTGATTGATTTGAGAAAGAGAGCAGGAGGGAGAGGGAGAGAGAATCTGAGGCAGACTCCATGCTGAGCGCAGAGTCTGTTGTGGAGCTCGATTCCACAACTGTGTGATCATGACTTGAGCCGAAGCCAAGAATCAGATGCTCAACCAACTGAGCCACTGAGGTGTCCCAATGTTGGACATTGTTAAATAAAAAATTCTTGAGTTCACATGTAGTTTTTCTGAAAGATGTTATCTTCCTTCAGAAAGGCATTAACTTTATTTTTGGCAAGCAGCCATCCTAGAGGAACACACTTTACATGATTATGGTTTGATGTGACTTGAAGCTGACTTTAGTATCTCCTGGGCAGGACTGTTTTCCAGTCAACCCTTCCCTTAAGGCAGAGCCTGTCCAAATCCCAGTCCCAAACTCAGGACTACTTCCCAGATCTCTCCTCCTCAGCAGCCCTTGAATTCTAACACTTGTCCTCCAGCCTTATGAGAGCGTTGTAAACTCTATTTATCTTCTCAGCGTTTCTATCATTGCTTTTGGGATTGGCAATGACTTCTAGGGGAAATGAGATACCAGATGCTCAGTTCTCACATCATGGGTTCCTTTCTCTCCCAGATTTGGCCCCACACTGTCTCACTGTTTCATTAACTCACTGATGCCTTCAAACAGGTATTTTAAAAATTTTGTCCCGATTTTCTTCTATTTTAAGTAAATGGATTGGTTCAAAGACCTTAACCTGCTGGAAGGAGAATTCCACTGTTCCAAAAAATTGGAAGCAACTTAACCCCAAGAAAAGATTCATTATAGTATATCCATGAGAATGGAATAATACACTATCATCAAATGTTAAAATTTTGTTGTTTAAAATTGTGTCATTAAAATGTTTAACATTTTATTGTTATGATAGAACACCAATAATGATATTTGAAGGAAAATCAGAATATGCTTCTTAAACATTATCCCAGTTCTGTGAAAACAACCAAGTATCTGTATGAGCAGAGATAAATGACTAGAGATAAATAGAGTAAAATGTGTCCTGAGGGTATATTATCTCTAAGCCAAAAGGTTAGGAAAAATATTTAGATTTGCTCCAGGTTTGCAGAATTTGCTAGATTATTTCTTCAGAATATCCCCCCCAGCCCATCCCCCACAGTGGCAGCTGTGTCCTCAGGGAGTCCAATGCTACTTGGTAAGTGTCATGTCCTTGGTCATTTCATACCAATAAGCTTTGTTTCCCTGATCATCTGTCTGAACTTGGGGTGGGAGGGGCTGGCTTTATCTCCTGGAGGCTTCATTTGCAGCCTAGGTGTCTTATCCCACGTCTGTCTCATCAGGACATCTTGATGAACATTGATTGATTAGCTATTGGACGCTTATCACCACACTCATTGACCAGATGATGAGGCGCCCATGCTGGCAGGGAGCTTGGAGATCCTTTAGGTAAGTTAAGCATTATGTAGAACACACACACGCACACAGACACACTCAGCTGGGCTGCTCTTCCCGAAGAGTGTGTGTGTGGGGGCGGGGGGGGTGATTTCCAGCCACACTTGTGGTCGTTGATCTGCCTCAGCACGCGGCCGCCAGGGCAGGTTTGGGGACCCTATGGCTGCCAGGGCAGGTTTGGGGACCCTACTGTTATGTGTACAACACAGATGCTTGTAGGCCCCGTGCTGTGTGAGTGGGACCCTCTGTCCCTGACCAGCCAGGTGAGGCACTTGCCTTGTCGCCTCCACACGGCACACTTGTGTTCCGACGCGTCTCACAGGGGTGTCCGTGACTTACCTGTTTCGGTTTTGCATTTCCCAGGGGAGCGTAAGCAGCGTCAGGGCAGGGACCCTCTTCTCCCAGCTCACTCCAGCTCCTCGGGGCCGTGCCTCCCTGTGTGATGCTGGCAGGTTCCTAGCCTCTCTGTGTCTGTTTCCTCACTTGTGCTGTGGGGGTGCCTTAACAGTCACACGTCATAGGGGTCTCGAGAGAAGGAAAGAGTCACCATATGCAAATGCTTAGTGTGGCAGCCGGTGTGCAGTAAGTGCTCCCCACCGGTCACCTGGTGGGGCCGGTACTGTCACTGGTAGGGGCAGGGTTTCTTGTCTTCTGCAGCCGTGCCTGTCACTTCCGCCAAAAGCCCTGGAGTGAGTCTAAGCCCTTTGATCTCTGACAAGGACAGGCACTCCCTCCCTGCAGCGGGCCCCAGCCCCCCTCCTTTCCTCAGCGGGCAGTGGGCTGGAGGCAGACCCAGCCCCCGATGCTGACTCACTTCCCCTCCTCGCCCCTGCTCACTGTCAGCGAGGCTGGCCACTGGGTTTCCCCATCGGTTTCTGGGGTGTTGCTGCAGCAGGGAAGCAGGTTTCCTGTTCGCTGCCCGGTGCGCCCGGGGCCTTGTGAAACCGCAGTGGACAGCCCTGCCCAGCAACGCAGGGTGCGCCCAGAAGTGCAGTGTCCAAGTCGCCTGCCCTGGGAATGAAACACAGAGAAAGCATCGCCCCAGTGGGTCAAGCCATCCCAGGTGCTATTGTGGGGCCTGGGGCTGGAGAGCCTGAGCCTGCTCGGCTGGAGGTGAGCTCTCACAATGCAGTGCAAAAGCCATTTAGCACCTTTAAAGAAATTAGAAATGGGTTTTTCACGTGTGGCGGTGCTGAAAATTGCGAATAATGATAGAATTATTAAGAACGGCCTTCCTGGCCTTACACTCTTCATTGCCTCCGGTCTGTAAAGCCGACAAATGTGAAACAGACTTGGGAGCCTGGGAGAATGGCTCCTGGTTCCTTTGTTGTTCGGGTGGAGAGGTGCTGGGGGAACGAGAGCGGCGAGCGGGGAGCCGCGGGCCTGGTTCCCACCTGGTCGTGCTCATTGGCGCCCGAGACGCTCATTCCGGTAAGGAACTGACGGGACTGAGGACGGCAAGCAGGGTCAGTGGAGGGACGATCTTCCAGAGCCCCGTAGGGGCTCGCAGGCAGCCAGCTCGGGTGCTGGCAGAGCTAAGCCGAGTAGGCGTCTTGCTGCAGGACCCCCAGCGCCGTCGGTGGACTTATAACGACAGGTAACATTTCGTAAGCACTCGCCCTGAGCCACCCCAGGGCTGGAGGCTTTGCATGTGACCCCGCTTGTCCCCATCAGCAGGTGCACGGGAGCAGCTGGGGCGAAGAGAGCACAGACAACTGTCCTGCCGTTCACAGGGCTTGTGAGCAGAAGCGCCAGTCTTCCCCTCAGACGCTCCTACTCTGTGCCGCCTCCCTGCCCTCCCAGAAGGCCTCGAGAGCCACCTTGAAACCACGCCGTCCAGTGCTCCCGTTTTCCAGGTCAGAAGATGGAGGTTTCTCTAGCCCTGTGAGTGGCTGGGGACAGGATTCCTCTCCTCCATCCCCCACTCCCCCACAACCCTCCCTCCCGTGTGCTGGGGGTGCGCTCACCCAACCGGGCCACTGGGGCCACTTGCACAGTCGTTGCTGCAGAATGTGCCCTCAAGTGTCTCGCTGCTGGGGTTCAAACCTCGGCTACACCACCTGGTATGTCACTTTGGGCTTTTACCTAACCTTGTTGAGCCTTAACAGTCTCTGCTGTAAATGGTGCCCTTTCCTCAAGAGGTCCGACATCCTAATAGAGTTAATCGATGTAAAATGCAGAAAAGTCATGGGACCAGGAGCAGGGGATTTCCCCCACCCACCTGAGGCCCAGAGTCCGCCCTACTCAAGGGCTGGGTCAGCCCGGCTCCTGGCTCTTGCCAGCGGAGAAATAATGAACTCTTCCAGGAAGGACACAAAAGCGCCCGTGAGATCTCTGCTGCATTTCCCGGAGCGGCCAGCAGATGGCAGGAGCAGGCCAGGGACGGGAGCCCGTGTTGCACCTGCGGGCGGGCAGCCGTGCCTGGGCCACTCCCGCGCGGCTTGGTTGTCCTACGAAGACATCTCCGGGGCGGGAGCCTCCTTCGTTCTGGGCAGGACTCTGAACGACCGGCCCTGGCCTGCGGCTGGCCCCCAGGGAGGACCCAGGGGCTCCCGTTTGCTCCCGGTGGGCACGATGCCTCCGGGACCCGCGCGGCAGCGTCTCGCAGAGAGGACCGGCCTGGAGACACCCTGGCGCCCCCAGGCCGGCGTGTGCCGTGGGGACCGCGTGTCCGTGTCCTTACGCCGGGCTTGTCCACCAGTTCTGGCGCGTGGCTCGGTCGTTTCCCACGTCTCTGTGGGGCGCCCGCGGTGCGCGCGGCCCCTTCCCGGGCTCGGGCCGCAGCACGGGGAGGACACGTCCGTCGGCGGCCGGAGGGAGCCCCGGTTCCAGCGGGAGACACGGAGCATAACAGGGAGGGAGCCGGATGGGCTGGGACTGAGCCGGTGTAAGAAAGACAACCGCATAGGAGACGAGCATGGGGGGCCGTGGCGGCCGAGGGACAAGGTTGGGGGGGCGGTCAGGGAGGGCGTGGAAAGGAGTGTCAGGCCGACGGAGCGGCCAGGGCAGACCGTGCGTGCTGGGCTGGGCTTCCGCGTTTCCGACCTGGAAAGGAGCCGGCGTGGCTGAGCTGAACACGCGAGGGGGCTGGGCGCGCGGCGGGCCGGGGTCTGGCCGCCTGGAGGTCAGGGGTCAGGGGTCGGGTCGGATTCTGCGCCGTCCCTGGCCGGCTGCGGCGCCTTCACATGGTGCGACCGGACCGCCTGGTGGTCAGGGGTTTGGTTCTTGAGCTTCGCGGACCCTGGGATTCCGCAGCCCCTCCCTGCCGGGGGATCCAGCCGCCCCCGGGGAAGCTGCAGAAGGCCTCAAGCCCCCTCCTCCCGTCCCGCGGACTCCGTCTCTCCCGCCAGCGCCCAGCGCCCCTGCGCGTCTCTCCTGCGGATCCGGCTCCCTGCCCGGCGCCCCAGGCTACAGGCCCCTCGCTCTTTGCTGGGAAAAGCTCAGGCCAGCGGGAGCCTGCGACGAGCCTCCCGCCCCACCTCCAGCAGGTCGCCGCGCCGCCCCCACCCCGCGCCCTGGAAAGCCCAGACGGGTTCTTCACATCCAAGAAAACAGTAGAACTGACAATTCCTCGCAGACGCGGGTTCAAGTCCTCGTTAAGCCGTTAGGTGCGCGGGGATCCCGTCCTTCGGGGCTCCTTCCGCCAGCGTCGTCCCTCCGCTGTCCCTTGGCTGTCTGCCCCTTCTGTGTCACCCGACGTCATGGGGGAGCCGCGACAGGCCCCCCTAGAGCCTCGAGGGAGGCAGGAGCCCAGGCAGCGGGAACTGAGGGCCGGGGAGGCGGATGGAGACCCGGGGGCGGGCCGCGTGGAGGCGGCCAGCGAACGAGCTCCTTCCTTCCCCTTTCACATACGGGGGAACGAGCTTCTGGCGCCTGCAAACCTGCTCTCCAGCGTGTTCCCAGGAATTGACGATGTGGGATCATGAGGGCTGCCCGTTCCTTGCTGGCTTCCACCAGCCGGCGTCATTGTCACCGGAGTGGGCCAGGCCAAGCCCCAGAAGCAGGCGTCGCTGAATCCTGCCTTCTTTCGTCATTCACGGGAAAAACAAGCCAGAAATGCCCCCAAAGAACCCTGCTGCTTGCGGCCAATGGAAGCCCTCTCTTAGGGGTGCGCCTGCGAGCTGTCGGGCTGCAGCCCCACAAGGGCGGGGGAAGGGCCCTTTGCTGCCAGGCTGCGGCAGGAGGCCAGCCCCGGCGGAGGACTCCGCAGAACCGGAATGCAGGGCGCTGCCTCTCCCGGTGCCCCCGTGGGGTGATGTCGTGGCCACAACCAATTGATCTCTTTGAGGCTGGCCTGTCTCCAGGCACCCGGAGGCCCCGTGGGCCTGCTGTGCCATGGGGCTGCCTGGGCTGCCTGGGAGCCGGCTGCAGCCTTTCCTTCTGTGACCTGGTGCTCGCCTCCACCCCGCCTTGTCCACCTGCCTGTGGCGCTGGCCGCTGAAACACCCCCGGCTTCTGCAGAATGTGCTCATGGCCTGAAAACTCATTTTGAGGTCGATCCACCCTGAGACACAGCTTCTGTACCCGCAGGGTTCATGCGCAGCTCCTTCCTCCTCGGGCCTGCGTCACCACTGTCTGCCGAGGACAGCCCCTCGGTGAGAGTGTTCACTGAAACCGCGGCCCCTGGGGGCAGGAAAGAGGTTAAAACTCGGAAGTCGCTTTCCCTTATCTTATTTTGGAAGAGCTCACGGAGGCCAGGCCGACCAGGAAGACCTGCACATCTCAGAGGAGCTCAAACAGCTTTCCTGGCGGTACTCAGCTGGATGCCTGGAGGCAGGACGGAGACGGGGACCTGCCATTGGCAACAGATCGGGGGGGTGGGGGCACCCTCACCTGTAGCCCCAGATTCAGTTCTGGGGCAGGGAGATGGGAGGAGAGGCCCAGATTTTCTTGGAAGCCCGGAGAACTGCTGACCAGCTGCTTTGGAACCTGCTGACCCAGGCGTCTGCGAGCTCAGCCTGTCGGCTGTCCCTGCGTCCAGCTCTCTAGAATTTGATGACTGCTGTCCACGGGAAATCCACAGCAGTGTGGTGGCAGACACTGCGGAGGGGCTGTGTCTGGACTCCTTCGGTCACACAGAGGACTCCCCACTTCTCCGTGTTTTCCGGCCCAGGCAGCTGCTCCAGATGCTGACAGCTCTTTGCAGCTGGTAGCATTTTGGGCCAGCCTGCGCAGACTCTTCTCCTTTGAGAAAACTCGGGGTGATGCGGAACGGCCCAGAGGGAGGGGTGTGCTCTGAATCTGGGGCAGCAGAAAGCATCTTCAAGGTGCAGGCCCAGGCCTTCTGCCGTGGAGGGTGCAGGACTCTCGCTTCCGAGGGGTTCGCTCATCCTGGGTGCTTGGACTAAGTCGTGAGGTGCCGCTTCTCACAGGGCAGCAAGAACAGGGCCTCAGGAGCAGCGGTTGAATTCCACATCATGGCCTTAGTCCACGAAATACCTAATTTTATCCTCTCCTCCACTTGCCCATTTAAAGCCCAACGCACCGGGGCTGGGATGGGGCAGGGGCCTGGAGTTGCTATGGAAACATGGTCTGGAACTCGATATATCAGCCCGAGGCTTGAGTGTAGACTGGGCCAATCCTCTATTCCTTCACCTTTGAACCCTGTCTGCCTGCGGTCCTGGAGCTACACGGAGACCACAGAGTCTGGCCTGTCCTGCAGGAACCCAGGGGAGCACCTCGCACGCTGGCTTTCCCTGAAACTCACATACACCTCCTCTAGGCTCCTTCCAGAATCTTCTCCAGATCCTCTCTCAATTCAACTCCGTCTCCATAGCAACCAACACCCCTTGACAAGAGGCCAGACCCATTATTGTCTTTGTTTTACTCCTGGCATCTTGGGCCACTGAGGAGGAGGCCGGGGGGTCCTCAGATGCCAGAGAGCCGCTCCCAACCGACTCTGCCGGAGTTCCGGATCCACGCACGGCTGTTCTGCATGGCCACGCGAGTCCAGCCCACATGTCCCCGTGGTGTAGTAAAGGATTTCTGGCCTTTGCCTCTGCTATCCGGGAGGGAGCCTCCACCTCCTGGGAGTTTCCCGGGGGATAGGAGTCTCTCGGTTGTTCACGGTGGGCCCCTGGCATCTTCCCTGGGTTCCTACCGAGGAGGTGACTCAGGATGGGGGCTGACCCTGCTGGGAAGACTAAGCCTGTGATCAGAGCCGCTCACACCCACAGGACATCAGACCTCGGGGCCGGGGGGCGGGGGAGGCTGAGTTCAATCCATCCTGCCTCTGTTGAAAGCTCTGGGCCCCGAGGCACAGTTGAGCTCCCTGGCTGGAGATGCACAGTGGTGTGCTAGAAGGGGATGTTCCGAGTCTGGGACCCTTCCAGGCCTGGCCCGGCCCCCCATTTGGCCGGCCTCCCTTGTGTCTTCCGTAATGACACGGTTGTCATTGGCGTGGCACCCCTGTGAGTTCTGTGAGTCCTTGTGGCAAATGATTGTCCCCGAGGGGGTGGGGGACCCTCAGATCTATAACCAGATGGTCCGAAGTGCGGGTGGCCCAGGGACCCCAAGCGCCAGGCACTGTGCCCCACCCTGTGAAGTCTGAGCCAACTGTGGGCCGGCCCTCCGCTCAAGGGCAAGGTCGGGGAGGAGGGAACGAGGGCATCTCCGCGCGTCTGCTCTGCGGTTCAGCAGCGCCCCAGACCTGCTACGTCTCCGAGCTGCCGAAGGGGCTTTTGGAAGCCAGAGCTGCCCAGGCCGCCTCTGGAGCACGTCTGATTTGGGAAGCCTGCAACGGGAACCCAGAGCGGATGTGTTTACAAAGCTGTCCCAGGTGGTTCTGAGGCAGAATTGTATTTGAGAATCATTTTCTCAGGAAGCCAAGCACGTGTTCCAGGCAGAGAAAATCTGCTTGAGAGAAGAAAAGATGCAGGAGGCCGTTTGCCAGCGCTCAAACAGAAGGGAACAAAGGGCGGTGGGCAGAAAGTTCAGTGCTGGTGGGCAGATCCTGTTAAGCTCTGTCTCTGGGAAGGCACAGCTTGAAAGCCACATGTCACCTGAAACGGGCTATGATACGGCGGCCACTTGAGAGATTTCTTGCCTCTAATATGCTCTCCTCTGGCTCACGGGACCTGGAGTTTTTCTGTAGGGTCAAGACAGCAGTGTCCTCTGCTGGGACGCACATTTTGGATCTCAGGGAACCAGGCTGGGGGCCGGAACCTTGGCCCTGAGCCTTTGATCAGATGGAGCCGTGACGGTGCGGATGCGGGCGGTGGGGTACCTGGTGGTATGGAAGTGATTCACTGTGACAGCTTTCTCAGCTCTGTCCTGTTCCCCTTCTCCCTGGCCACGGCCCTGAGCCACCGCCATCTCCGGCCAGGGTGACAGCTACAGACTCTGCTCTCACCTCCCGCTGCTTCTCTTGCCTCTGTGTAACCTGCCCCCTCCCAGAAGCCAGCGTGATCCCTTCAAAAGTTAATCATGTCGTGTCTTTCCCTTGCTTAAGATCTTCCAGTGGGCTGCCACCGCACTAAGAAAACACGAGTCCTTGTGATGCCGGTCCCCACCCGCCCCTCGCTCTCACTTGGTGCCCTCACGTACCGGCCGGCAGCCACACGGGCCTGCGTGCCGTTCCTCAAAGAGGTCCCAACTCTCTTCTAGCACAGGGCCTTTGCATAAGCTGGTCCCACCACCTGCCATGCCCTGCCCTTGGCCTCACACTTGCCATGGCTTGTTCCTTGAAATTCATGATCTCAACTATTGTTACTCTTCCAAAAGCCCTTCTTTCAGCAAAATCCATAGGTAAGTTGCTTCTTTTAGGTCCATGACCTCACTCTACTCATGCCCTTCATAGAACTGGCCGTGCTTCTCCATGTAGACTTACTTGCTTACTTTTCCCGTTTCTTCTGCTCCGCTGCTGAATGCCCCATGAAGTGCCTGGCACATAGTAGGTGCTCATTTTAGCTGTGGCGATTACGAGCTTTACCAGCATCTGACCCTAAAACCCTCAGGGGCTTATCCCAGGAAGGTTTATTTCTTGATCCTGTGACTCACCCGGTACGGATGCGTGGGGACCTCTGCTCTGCACACGCCAGGTAAAAGGGGCCTCGCCACTTTGTAGCCTCCCAATCTGAACAACCTAGCCCAAAAGATTTGCCAAAGAAGAGGAAGCAAGAGAAAAATGAGGCATGTGGCTTTGAACAGCCTGGAACGCACGGGTGTCACCTCTGTTCATGGTCCATTTGCCCCAACCAGTCACATGACTCCACCCACGGCCGGGGGTCTGGGAGACGGAGGTAGAGGAAGGCTACGGGGGGTGCAGGGGTGAGCGGTGAGGGTAGGGAGATCCGTACAGCCAGGAGCCCCGAGGGAGAGGGGCCTTCCCAGCAGCAGAGGCGGGAAGAGCTGGACAAAGACTCAGCAGCCATTAGCAGGTGCCGCATGCCCGATGCTCCACGAAGCATCTTGGAAATAGGCCACCCTGGAAGGAAATGATCCCGGGGACCCCCGTGACCGCCAGCTCCCTGGGGGCGCTCCTGTTCCCCGGAAGCCCCTCTCCCTCCTAGTGGGCTCCCGGGAAATGGGTGGCAGGAATGAGCCTGGGGATTTACCTCCTGCCTTCCTGTGACTGCCCACCAGGCCGTGCATCTCATGTTTAGTTATGAGGCTGGGGACGGTGGTGATATTAATTATAGGGCCTCAGCTGTGTTACTTGGAGAAAGTTGGTGCACGTGTAATTTGACTCTCCTCAGGAAAAAGAGAATTCTATTTTTCCTGGTCTCAGAAGGAATGCCAGGGAAACATGCAGAATCACACTTGAGGGTTTTAAACTAATGAGCTTCAGTTAAAAAAGTTGAAATCCTTCCTATCTGGTGAAGATTGGGAAGATCTAGTTCTAGAATTCGGGGCTTCTCTGCAAGGCCAGCGGCTCTCCCATGGGGAGGCTATGCGTGCGCTGTTAGGCAGAGCTAGCATGGCCTGGGGTGCAAAGCCATGGATGGGGAATGCACGGGTTTTCTACGTACACACAGCAAGTGCCTTTCTTGGCAAGATTTATTCTTGGCGCAAAGCAAACGGGCACATTCCAAAGGGTGAGATGGGGAGAGTTTGACACACGTTGGTTTGTGAGTGAGTAAACACCAGGTTAATGTGAGTAATAATAACACCGATAATAGTAACGACCTTAATTAGAACTGGTGTGACAGGCCTGGCCCCCGTCCATGCACCGGGGGTGCGTGCTTGCTGCCGTCCAGTCTTCCCAAAAGTCCTGCAGGGGTCCCCTGCTTTAACCCCAGCACACAGAGGAGGTGGGCGGCACAGGTGGGACCAGGCCTGTGCTCAGTCTGCACGACAGACTGCACGGTGGACTTCATCCTTCCGGGCGACTGCATCAGGAACGTTGTCGCGCCGTAGCATCAGCAATGAAGTCCGTGCAGCCGTTTTAAACTCTGGTTGTGTGCTAAGCATCTGTGGGTGCCTGCGTGTGCTGGCGTGTGTGTGTGTGTGTGTGCGTGTGTGTGCGCGCGCACACGCATGTGGAAGGAAAATGACCTGGGTGAGCTTGGAGAGTCCCAGATGCCCGAGGAGCCCGCATGGGTGACTGCTGCGGGAGGTGGGAGTGGGGCTGTGCTGGTGACCTCAGGAGAAAGGGGTTCCAAATCCACATCGGATCCCAGTTCTCCGTGTGATCTTTGTCGTGTCGCTTCAGCTCCCTGAACTTTGTTCTTTAAAGGCCTTTTAAGCTTTAAAGCTGTCGGACCGTCATGCACCGAGAGAGGCGCGTGTGAAGGCCCCACATCATGAGTTCTCACAAGGCGAACAGAAGTGACCACCACTCGGTAAAGAACTAACCGCCCCAGCTGGGCAGCCCCTGGGCGCCCCTCCCCAGAGCCCATCACTGGCCGAGTCTTCTCTCACCTGCCGGGAGGAAAGGCTGTGAGCCATCATCATCAAGAAGGCAGTGACAGGACAAGGTGACGGTGTGTCCGGGTCACTATAAAGCCCTTGACGGGATGGGAACTGTCGCGTGGGCCTCCGTGGGGAGCCCTCCGCCCGCTTGCTGATGAGGACAGCGTGGGTCTGAAACGGGAATCAAACAGGGTAGCCCAGTCGTGAGCGCCGACCCTGCCCCACGCTGGTCGCCGACTCGTTTTCCTTCCTGCTTCCTTTATTCATTCCAAGTGCCTCCCTGGTCTCCAGCCACAGACCACAGCTCGGGCCACCGGACACCGTCTCAGGCTGTAAGGATTTCCACTCCTCCTCTCCAAGAATCAAGGGGCCCCAGGAGGAAGCCAGCTCACGTGATGAATTATTCAACAGAAGGCCAGAAAGCTCTGCTATGCTGAACCTGATTTGGGGTAGACAAGGGGAAATTATTAATAAAAGAAATCCTACCACTTTCCTGATCCCACAGTGGGAGAGACTCATGGAACCAACTCTGAGTGAAGGCATCAAGTTTAAGCTGCTAATTACTTCTTAATCATGCAGAATAAAAGCTACATCCCTTAAAATACACCAGACTGCTAAACCTAATCTTTGCTTTTCCTGGGTATCATTGAAGGAATCCAGATGTTACTGTAATGAAACTGCTCCATAAACAAACAGAATATCCAGCTGTAGGGACGGACTCCTCAGCATCCGTGTGCCCCCAAAGGCTCTTCCTGGGCTGGGGTCCTGAATGCTGCTCGGCATCCCCGTCCCCCCTTCCGGCAGCCCCCACTGCGGCCACAGCCACGTAACCAGAAGGGACACCAGCACAGAACTTGCTGAATGTCCAAGGGACTAAGCCCAGGACCCATCTAAAGCCTGTGTCTGTGGACTTCCCGGCAAGTGAGGGGCAGCCCTGGGTCTGGGGGGGTCTGGGTGTGGAGAGGGTGCCTTGTGTAGATTCAGTACGTTTGACTCAGACCTATGGAGATGCTACAATTGATTTTAGGGCATCGATATTAATAACAGTGGAAGTAGCAAGTGTTTATGGAGATCTCAGCGGTGCTTCCTCTGTGAGCCCCCAGGACACGATGAGGTAGATCCTGCTGCTGACTGGGGTTCACAGGTGAAATCCTTTCCCCAAAGTCCCTCAACAAGTCTACAGTGAAGGTTGAACCTGAGTGCAGAAGAGCTGATTCTACTACTATTTTACAAAACGTTCCTCTTTGGTCTGAGCTGGCTTTTGTTCTTTCAAAACAACTTTAGCTGAGCTCATGGTTTAGTAAAACAAAGTCGGTTTTGAGACCGGCAAATGAGTGCATT
The DNA here is from genome assembly GCF_002288905.1 of Enhydra lutris kenyoni. Taxonomy (NCBI): domain Eukaryota; kingdom Metazoa; phylum Chordata; class Mammalia; order Carnivora; family Mustelidae; genus Enhydra; species Enhydra lutris. The sequence continues at coordinate 3,123,179 of NW_019154090.1, read as the reverse complement.
AAAAAATATTTATTCTTTTATCTTGCAAGTAACTACGTGTTTACAAAATGATAAATGTTCGCTTGTTGTAAACATTTCGAACAAGACAAGGAGTACCAGTTAGGGGCCGCCCAAATCCCATACCCCTGTTTCATGCTTTGCTGAATATTCTCCTGGACCTGCTCCATCCCAGACTGTCTCAAGAGGCAGGTCACTCCAAAGATGCTCCAAGAAAAAAGGGGCTCTGAGGTCATGTTGGCTGGGAAACACTTGGAGGGTCTGAGAAGTTCTGCAGTAAGTAAACCCTTTGGCTGGGTTCAGTGTCATGCTTCCCAAACCAACGTGTGCACGGGATGCCTTACCCCATAATAAGGGTTTGCCTTCTCTCCAGAGAGCCCGTCCTGGGAAGTGGGGGCCAGACTGGACGGCACCGGCCAGCAGGTGTACGCTAGGTCTGGGCTTTTCAGCTCTGGAGGCCCAGGGATGAAGGAGGCAGACTCCTCTCCCGTGGTGCCCCTTCTGTGGGGCAAGGCGGGGCACAAGCGAATGAGAGTGGAGACCACACAGGTACTTTCAGATGCTGACCAAGGCTACCATGAAAAGAAGAGGTGCACACGCTGTCTGCCTGCACAGAAGGCCTCTCAAGGACGAGACCCAGTGACCAAGGGAAACGTGCTGGTTTGGGGAAGAGCCATCGCGAAAACCTGTGGGCCTTTAAGAATACAGATGAGGCTACGGGTGTGTGATTGTGTACACTGATATCACGGTGTACGTCGTCGACACTTGCCTTTTCCGCCCAGTTAAAATGTCAGAGACCACATTTCTAGCCACTATTGTCGTGTTCAACAACGTCTGAGCATCTTTTAACCAATCCCGCGCTGGTGGAAACTGTGTCTGTTCAGGTTGCTGGGCCAGAAGTAGCCTAGACTGGGCTTGGGTTTGTCACAGCTCTGGAGACGGAGGAGTCTAAGGTCATGTGCTGGCGGATCCGGGGTCCGGCGAGAGCGCTCCACCTGGTTCCTGGACACCCGTCTTTCTGCCATGTCCTCACGTGGCAGAAAGGGCAAGGGAGCTCTGTGGCTCTCTTTAACAAGGGCACTGATCCTATCTACGGGGCTCTGCCCTTGGGACCCAATCTCCTCCAAAAGCCCCACCTCCTGACACCATCGCACTAGGGGAATGAGTTTCAACATCTGAATTTGGGGGGCGGGGACACAGATACTCAGTTTCTTAGAAACTTAGAATCTTAGGAAGTTTTCTTATGGGCACATTTTTCTCGCCTCTGAAATAGTCTCCTTGGGATAAATTCCTGGAGATCGGACTGTTGGGTCAAAAGATGTGAGTATCTTACGATGTCGTACAACCTTGCCAAATCCTCAGTGGCCACGCACGGCCTTCCGTTCTCTCCAAGTCCGCACGAGACACCTGCTTCCCCAAGTGCCCGTATGGCTGGTTTTCATCGACGTTGCAGATGCCAATCTGGTAGGTGAATCACGAGATTTTATTTCTATTTATCTGGTTGATGATGACCTTGAAATGCCTATTAGCCTTTTCTGTTTCTTCTTTTATGAAACGCGGTTCAAATCCTTTGCCAGTTTTTCTCCTGATACACTGACGTGTTTTCTGACTGACTTCCGAGAGCTCTTTCGTATATAGGGGATATTTGTGATAAATCTGTGATAAAATTTATTGCGGTCTTTTGGTTTTATTTACATTATTTTAAGCCATTCAGATATTATTGGTGTCTTTTGGTTTTGCTTATGATATTTTAAGCCATTTAGATGTTGTCAATGTTTATGTTGTTAAAATGTCTAATTTTGTGTTTTCTGATCTCATAGCATGTGTAGAATGGCCAGCCCTACCTTATGATTATATAAATATTCTGTCATATTTACTTCTAGCTTTTTTTTGGGTCTCTGTTTTTCCATTTTTCTTTTCCTTGAAACCTTTTGTCTTTCAGGAACCCACTTTGCAGGAAGGATGAATTTGGGGTCCAGTTCTGTGCTCCCAAATGTCTCTTCGGCTATTCTGCTTTCTGCCTTATTAGAAATGACTGTGTTAAAATCTCTGCATACTTGGGACTCTAACTATGACCTTGATCTTTGTTCTTCTGAGCTGTCTTTTGATGTCTTTGCCAAATCACACTGCTCTACTTCCTGTGGCCATAGAATACATTTTTGATATCTGGCAAGACAAGTTTCTCACTACTACTCTTTAAAATAATTTTCCTGGCTGTTATAAGATAAACATCTTATAATTTACCTTACAAAATATTTTGTAACACTTCCAGATAAATTTTAGAATTACTTTTTTTTCCCAAGCTAAAATACATCACATATTGGGAACATATTGAATTTAAAGACTACCTCAGGAAAAATTACATCTTTATTGGAATGTCCTCTTGTTCAATAAAACAAGACACGACTCTCCATTTGTTGATTTATTTTAAATGATCTTCATTAGAAACTTAGTTTTTGCTTCACATCTGTCCTGCACATTTATTGTTAAATTTATTTCTCGGCGTTTTAGGGCTTAGGTTCTATTGCAAATGATTTTCTAAATCATATTTTTCTATTTTGTTGTAACTTACATACGAGATTGTAAATTATGCTGATTGTTGTATAACTGATCACAGTTCTGTGTTTTTATTATTTTAATATTTTTCTATTACTTCGGGTTTTCCCAGAAGCATACCTTCATTAGTTACAAATTATAGTTGGTTTTGTCTCTGGTGAACATAGGGGAAGGGAGGGAGGAAATAAGATGAAAACAGACAGGAAGGCCAACCATAAGAGACTCTTAGCTCTAGGAAACAAACTGAATGTTGCTGGAGGCGGGTAGGGGTAACTGGGGTATGGACATTAAGGAGGTCATGTGATGGAATGAGCCCTGGGTATTATGTGCAAATGATGAATCGCTAAATTCTATCTCTGAAACTAATACTAACACACTACATGTTACTTAAATTGAATTTAAATAAAATTTAAGAAAAATCACGGTTGGTTTTGCCTCTTCTTGTGATCACAACTGTTTTTATATTTTTGTCTAATTCTGTTCAGCACTTTGAGAACAGAGTTATATAATTGTAGTGATAAAGGGTACCAAGAACTTTTTTTTTTTTTGACACAAATGGAATACTTCTAGTATTTTCTCAATGATGGTAATTTTTGGATTGAAGTGTGTGTTTTTAAAAATCTTTAGAAGGAGGTATCCACCATTTCCATTTCAAGGATCAGAAGTGGGTTTTATGAAATGTCGTTACACCTTTTACGAAAAGAAATGACTGTATGCTTCTTTTCCCTTTGTTCTAGTAACGTGGTGAAAGTATGTTTCGCGGTTTCTTAAACTGAATAGTTCCGGACTGTGCCCGTCAGCTACTCACTGTTACGATGTGTTACTTACTTCTGTTTGCGAGCACTTCGTTCCAGCTTTCTACGGAAACCTCCTCCAGTACCTTTCCCGTGGTTTCCGCATCAGGCCCTGCGTCCAGCAGATGCTGGGTTCACCAAAACCATCCCGTGACGTTCGTCTTTCTTTGTGTGCTGGAAGTGTTTCAAGAGCGTAGGAATGATCCGTTCCTTGAAGGTTTGGGGAAATAAGACTGCGAGCAGTAACTCATAACCCACCGGCGAGAGCGTGAATTGTTTCAGCCATCGCGGACAGTCATTCGTTAATGCCCAGTTAAGTCTAAAACACTTCAACCCTGCAACCCCGCGGAGGCACTCGGTGTCTGCACCCCAGAGAAGCACCCTTGTGAGCACAGAAGTACAGAGTGGCACTTCAGCCGCGCCGCTGCGGCTAACAAGCTGGAGATGACCTAAGTGCTTTTCCCTGGGGGACCGGAGGTTAATTTATGCGAAGACTAATCTGAGGAGTTGAAGTGATTGGATGAGTTCTCCCCACATCAGGCTGGAAAATTCTCAAAGTATCCGGGAAAGGAAAAGAAAACGAAAAAAAAAAAAAGTCCATTTTGATACAATCTGTATAAAAATAACACAGAAACAATGCTATGTAGGATTTTTGGACACGCATATTATCAAAAGGGAAGAATATTCATCTCTGCTAAGAATCTCGGTTTGGAAATGGTCACTCAAAGGTCTCGGTTTTATTTTATTCATTAAACCAAAAAGATCTGCTGTAAATTTAGAAAACCCATGGCATCTTATAAAGCTGAGAGCTGGGACGTGTGTACCCGTTGTATGAACCACATTTCACTTACGGTTTTACCTTCTCTGCTGTCTTTCTTCATTTTTACCTGGTTTCTCAATTAAGGACTGAGGGGGATTTTCAGTGACCTGGGGTGTTTACACTCATTTTTCCTGTTTATCTTCTTGTTAGAGCTGGAGGTGGATGCCGGGTAGTGATGGCTCTTACCCTTCGGGCTATTCTGAGTCGGGTAACAAAGAGCCCTTTGTGCCGTAGGCGCTCAATAAATGCTAGATGACATCATCATCCTCCTCCTCGCCATTCCACACTTGTCGCCATCAGCAGTCTGCGTCATCTGCCCTGGTATGAAGCCGTGCAGGTGGTCGCAGCCCCTGGACCGTGACCGTTTCCAGGCTCGGGAGGGGGTCGCACCCCTTGAGGGGCTGCGTAATGTGCGCCACGAAAACAGAGGTCAGAAGCTGTCACCTCTTCTGTGCCTCCCCTTTGCCAGTATTTACAGAGCACTACTGTGACAACAGTGAGGACATGGGGCAGGACTGGGTTGGGGCGCTCACGGGCCAGCGGGGACGCAGGCAGAAGCAGTGTGTGCGTGACGACCACTGGCACGAGGGAGACGGCAGTGCGGGCAGGACGGCTGGGCGGGCAGCTGGCAGCATCAGGTAGATGGGCTGTAACAAATTACGACAAACGTGGTGACCTGAAACGTGGGAAACCTGCTCTCTCGCCATCTAGAGGCCAGAAGTCTCTACTTTGGGGGACGCCAGGGCTGGATCCTGCCCCGCCTCTTCTGGACACTGTTGATGCCGTGTGTTCCTGCTTGTGGCCGTGTCTTTCCAGCCTCTGCCTCTGTCTCCACATGGCCTCTCCCTGTGTCTGTGTCTCCTTCCCCTTCCGTCTCTTAGAAGGACACTTGTCATTGAATGTAGGGCCGGCCTGGAAAATCCAGGGTGATCTCATCTTAGGATCCTTAATTACATCTGGGAAGACCAGACCCTTTTTTCCAAATAAAGCCACATTCCCAGGTTCCAGGGATTAGGACACAGACGTATCCTTCAGGAGGCCACTGTTCAATTCTCCCCCGCCTCCAAACTGCACAATTTTCCCTGGAAGCCCCCAGCTCATTTCCTTTCCCCCCTTAGCCATTGATGGGAGACGCTGGCTGAGCGCACGCAGACCCACACACGCTTCCTCCACACCCGGTGCTCACACACCCGACAGTTCCAGAAGCAGGAAGACGAGCAGTGGCCTCTGCCCCCATAACGTCCTCCTCCATGTTCCAGACCTGCTAAATGTTGTGCTCCTCCCATACTTTTAATTTATTTTCCTAAAACAGAGGTTCTGAAGCCTGAGTGTGCAGCAGAGTCGCCTGGGGGACTTGGGTTTCAGGCTCACAGTCTGTATTTCAGACCGGTTCCCTGTGAGGCTGAGGCTGCTGGTCCTGGCACCACACTTTGAGAACGACCGGGCTGAAGTGTTCTTCCTGCTTCTTAATCCCCGAATTCCCCCAAGGCTCCCTTTTGCCTAAAGCCTCGTGCTGGCTCCGACCGTGCTTCTTGCCTTCTTTCTCCTGTCGCGTATACTGTAACCTTCCACTCAGCCCCACGGGGAGTGAACATCTTGCGGCCAAGGACGGCGCCTCGTTGCTCGCACTTTCCAGCATCTCGTGCACGAGTCTGCGTGGGTGGCCCGCAGCCGACGTTTCTGAATGAGTGAGTCAAGGAGATGCACACGCAGTCCCCCTCCTCCAAGGAGCTCATGGGCACTGCGAGAGCTTATGCCATTATGGGCTCTGAACTTGACCGTGTCTGTGTGCACGCGGGGGTTTGGCAACATGACCCTGGTTCAGCCCTTTAACTTCCCGGGGCCTGTTTCCTTGTCTGCAAAGGGGGCATAACAATACTACTTAGCCCAATTGTAGGAGCATCAGATGTGATAAAAGCACATAAAATGCTCATGGCGTCTGTTGAGTGGCTAAGAAACACTCATTATTTTAATGATTATCAGAATAATATCATTCCGGTCCGGAGGGCTGCAGCTGTGCTCGCTCCTGCTGGAAACGGGCAGGCTCCTTCTTGCTGTGTGGGGGCTGACTCCTGCCGCGGAGCTTCTCTGGCTGGGGCTGTGGGCCTCGGCGGGCGCAGGGCTGAGAGTCAGAGGTGGGGTAAAGCCACCCAGGAAGACTGGTGTGCAGACCCAGAGCTCCAGATTCTTCCAGAGTGAGAAATTCCAGGTTTTGAAAACGACTGTCTTCAACCATTACAGAGTCGAATGCAAATGCTCATCAGTTTTAAGGTAAGAGGTCCGGATTCGAGCATGTTCCTCAGGGGGAGACACCTTCCCTGTAGGTTCCGATCCTTCCTCCCAGGGCGCGTGGCACCAAGCAGCCAGCAGGCCAGGGCTCGCGCCCGGCGGAGGACCGCAGATGGATGGAGATGCTCTTCATGTGCTTCTCTTCTTACGCAGATGTTTTTGCGACCCAGTACCCTGAGGCCGGGTTTCAGACCGCAGTGGGCTCCCGTGGCACCAGCAGACCCCCTCACTGGCAGCTGAAGCCCAGAGGAAGGGTCTGTGATTGTTCGTGGCTGGAGCAGTCCGCCCTGGCCTTCTTGGCCTGTTGTGCTGGAGCGAGGCCTTCAGTTCTGCCAGCTCCTGCGGCGGTGACTTGGTTTAATCAAACAGTCGAGTGTCTGGGAGAGCTCCCCGCCTCCCTGCTCTGCTTCCCACATGCCCCCAGTCACATCCCTCCACTTTCATTCCATTTCAGAGCAACAAGGCAGAGCTGGAAGGCCACCGCCGCAGCCTCTGTCGTGGAGGACACTGCTTCCACGCACGGCAGGGAAGACCTGCTCGTCGCGGCCTTGGCCTTGCCGCACCGTGTGGCGTCAGCTCTTGTGCGGGGGGAGCAGAGGGCCCGGCCGTCTCCCCTTCTCTCCTCACAACTCTGTCCACTCCCAGCTGGCACCAGCCTCCTGGCCTCCCTCCCCATCACTCCCTCCGATCTGTGGGATGGCTGGCCGGGAGCCAGGGAAGGGATGACTCCCCAGGCACATTCTCCAAAAGTGGGGCCTTTCCAGCAGTGGTGGAAGGGCCAGCATGGGTCATTTTAAGTATCTCAAGAAAGACTCCAGGTCAGGATTTCTGCACTGTGTTGGCATTGGGACCGGGTCACTCTCTGCCGTGGGGCCGCCCCGTGCCTCTAGCGTGGTTAGCAGCGTCTTGGGCTTCACACAGTGGGTACCAGGAACATGTCACCCCCTACACATGACAACAAGAAATGCCAGTAGACAAAGCCAAACGTCCCCAGAAATCACAAATGCCCCGAGGTGAGACCCATTCAGAGACAGTGAGGTGCAGACCAGGATCAGACCGTTCAGGGCGTGCTCAGAGCATCAGTGGCTGGCGAGGGACCTCCGAACTCCAGCAAAGCAGGCGCCCTTTTTAGGGCCTGGCTCACCCCCCATCAGAGGCGTCCTCCACCCAGGTCCTGCCTGGGCAGGGGTGAGGCGGAAGGACAAGCCTCACCTTGGCCTCCGAGCTGCTGTCTCCCCACAAGACTCCTTCCCAAGCTGGGTTTTCGGATGCCAGAGGCCCTGGCTGCTGACACAGACCCTGTCTCCCTTCCCCGCGCTGCTCTTGCCTCCTGGGCTCGGGGCACTTGGGCTCCCCAGCGGGGCCCTCGGCTCGGGGGTCAGAAGGCTCCCTGAAAGGCAGGTGCCGGACCTCAGGAAAAGCTTCTCTCTTCCACGGCTGGCCGGGGGGGGGGTGTTATTTCCTTCTCTTCGCTGAGTGGTGTCTTCTGAGGCGTTCACATGATAAGACAAAAATACGGGAGTTGAGGCTGTTGTCTGCGGACAGAGGCTCCCCCGATTCAGAGGCCGATGCGCCTCTCTGAGCAGGAGTCTACAGTGGGCGGGCTCCCTTCCGCATTATCATACAGAGATCAGTGTAACCCGCTGCAATCCATTCCTCATGCCTCCGGGCCCCTCCGTGGACATGCAGAGTAGGTGCGCCCACTCTGCACCATCCAGACCCAGCGAGGCCGCCCCGCGCAGGTGGTGCGAGGACGTGGCCCAGCCGGTGGCCTGGGAAGGCGCGGCTCATTATGCCGTTACCTGCGAACGGCGCCGCTGTAATTGGCACATTTGACTGCAGATTGCTCGGTCCTTTAAATATCTCTTCTGATGTGTTAAAATTAGCCTCCTCCTAGGCCCCAAGAAGAGAAAGGAATGTCCTTTTTAAGCAAATGTGTGCAGAAAGCTCCCGTTTGTCTGGAGCAGTTGAAAGTGGCCGTTATCTGAAGCCCGGGGTGTGCACCGGGCGACCTTGCCGGGCCGCATTGGACTTAAGATGTTGGAATTCTCCCCGTTTGATGCGAAAGAAAAGATTTTCTGGACACTTCAGAGCATTCGTAGCACAATGGAACTGGAAAGGAGGGGGGTGGAGGAAGGGGAGATGCGGGGCCGCCTCTCGGTCCTTGGAGTTGGGGCGCAGGAGTGGGAGGGGTGCGTGCGGTCTGTCGCGCAGGAAGGCTTCTTTCCAATGGGACTCAGCCCTTGCCCCGTGGGGATCCGGTGCTCGGGCTCTCCTGCCCCAGGGGAGGCCCTTCCTGGCCTCTCACCTGCTTCCCTGCTCCCTCTCCGTGTCCCTGCAGAGGGACACAGAGTGTGGTGGGGTCTGCAGCTGCCCGGGGCCTCTGGGATGCGAGGGAAGGAGCGGAGGTTTGGACCCGCCTGTGCGAGTCCGAGGGTGACCTCGTGAAGTTGGGCTGCTGCCAGGGTCAAGAGAAAAATCAATCTTTCTTGTGCTTCTGGTCTAATCAAACGGAAGTCCCCGAAGACCTAGGCAGCACAGGTGAGCCCCTGCAAACACAATTGAGCCCTCTGGGAATGCTCCAGGTCTTGAACTTGACTTGGTGTGCTTGGTGGTGCTTGGTGGTGGAGGTGCCCACGGCTCCCCCCGCCAGCACCAGGTCCGGCCCTGACAACCTGAGGGTGGTGAGCTCTGATGGAAAGCTCCGGGTGCCTGTGGCCTCCAGAGCAGAGCAGCAGGTGTGCAAGGAGAGGTGGGAGGCCACTGTCCAGGGGGCACACGGAGGGAAGGAAACTCTAAGAAGGAGTGCACAGGACACACTTTTCCCCCTTCCTTAATATTTCAAGGGTGAGCTCTACACCCAGAGTGGAGAACAGACACGAGCCAGGTGGGACTCATTTTCGGTCAGGCAGCACGGATGAGACCAGGAGGAGCAGCGCCACAGAGTCAAGGACATAGGACGACTATTAGGCCTGGGTCAGATGCCGGATCTGTCGCTGGACAGAGATGATGGACAGCGATTGCTCACGGCGGGGGGAGGCAGGGCGCAGAGGATACGAGGGACTGGGGGTCAGTGTTCTCAGACCTCCTCCTCCCTGCACTCTCTGCCCAATGAAGAAGACAGCTTTGGGTAGCCCAAATTATTCCCTCCCCACAACTCAGGATCTTGGGTTGAAAAATCAGGATGCAGAAGAGGGGCGTCTCCAGGCTCTCCTGTCATCCAGAATCTGGGTTGTAGGTAATGCACGTGGGGACTAGAAGGTGCCCCCGGGGCTGGGCGGTCTACAGGAGGGTGAGGAAGAGGAGGAGGAGAGCAAGACAGGATGGTTTTGGGGGTGTCAGGAGGTGTATTTTGTGGTTTCACAGGTGAGAAATCTGGAGGGTATAAACTAATTGGGGAAGAAGGGGAATTTGGAGGAGGAACGCTTTTGAGTTAATAGGATGTGTGCAGAGAGAAGCAAGATAAGATTGCAATTTGTTTCTAATCATTTTGTTTTTGGGATGTGCTTCCTCGAATGTGATTCCAGGAAAAGATTGGGCCACGTGGGGCACTGGTGTATTCACGCCTGTTGCAAAGGTGTTCTGGAACTTCCTCTGGGGGATGGCTATTTCCCCATGGGTAGGCAGTGTTCTATAGTTCACTGAGTGCTTTTACAAGCATTTTCTCCCGAGTCTCTCCCAAGCACTCTGAAAACGGCACGGTGTGGGTTTTTATATGTGCGTGTCCTGAGGGCTGTGCCTTACCTGACTGGCACGAGAGGAGGATTCTGTCCCCTGTCATAAATGCTAAGCTTTGGCCATTCCCTGAATGTCAAGTTTTATTATTGCATCAATCATTTTATTTATTCATCGGCTTAAGGGATTACATCAGCAACCACCCTGGGCCAGACACAGTGTTAGGCCAAGCAAACGTGGTCAGGCAGAACTTCTGGAAGAAGGAATCCTGGAGCCTCCAGAAAGAATGGGAATTCATGAGGAGAAGCTCTGGGAGGTGGGGAGAGGGAAGTAAGAAGGGGGGGGCCTGCAGCGCGTCGGGGGAAGGCCCGAGTCTGCGGGATCGGGTCGGCTAGGCCGGCTCATCATTTTCTGTCCCGACTCTTGAACTGGGTGTTGGTGGCACGGAGCCCAACCAACTGATCGGCAATAAATCACAGATAATGACATTTTATAAGTACAATTTACCAAAAGGCAACAATTTAAACTTAATTTTCCCATGGGTGTCAGTGATTTTTGAATTCTTAATGATGTTTTATCTGGAGTCCATGCCAGGATATACCGGAGCCCGGCAATTCTGCATTGCTCTGGTTTCCTAAAGATTAGTTATTTCTCCACTGAACAATCGGTAATGACATGTTAACAGATAAATCAATGAAATAATTTATTTAACTGTCTCCTTGGCTTTATTCTTTCAACAAGAATATAATATGACATCCAACATCTAGAATCCTCTAGAATTCCCCAGTGTTACCTCCATTCTAAAGCAGGGAAAGGGGAGGCACAGAATGCTCACGTGATCTGTCTGTGGCCCCCCTACGGATACGGGGTCAAATTGGGATGCAAAGCCAGCTTTTCCGACTGACGCTTATGCCTGTAAAATCCCGTGTGGACATGACGGCGGAGGACTCTTGGGTCCTGCCGTCTGAGGGCCTCCCCTCTACAGCCTGTCTGGTACCCAGCGTCCGTGCTGGGAGGGGTGTTTGTGTAGAGGGGCCTGGAGAGCTGCTACATTATGCAAACTTGATTATCCTGTCTGACATTATTGATGTCAGCGGCCGTCGTGAAATGAAGTTTGGGAGATGGAGTGTGGAGGATAGCACTTGTAATTTTTAATAATCATCCTCTTTTGCTTCTCGCGGGGAGGCAGTGGGGGAGAAGCAAAGCTTTAGGGCTGGGGGCACTTTAACGGAATCTGTCTCTCATGGGAAGGAAGTGGGGAAGGTCTCTTGGCGCTCTCTGGGCAAGCCCGGGGATTGGGCCATGGGTTTTCTGGTAAGTTCCTCGAGAACCTCAGATGCTCTGTACCATGGAGGCAGACTGAGAATGACCGCAGGGCCAATGACACTGTGACCCCGATATTCATTCATCTCTGAAGTCCTGGTGCCCTTCACAGGGCTGGGTGTCTGGCAGGTGCTGGCACAGTGACGGCCATTTCCTAACTTAATAAAGAACCGTCTGTGCATAGAGTTTCGACAGCTTATGCATTGTGCTGTCGACCCCTTTGACAAAATCTCCCATCCAAACTCCCTGCTCAGCTCCTGCCTTTCTACCAGGACCAGGACAGATAATGTCCTCTCAAGGACACTTCAGGTGAACACCATGAATGACAACACCCTTACCCAATCTCCCAAGCAGGTATGGCCCCTTGGCATAGTTTGTGACTTCTAGTCCCCTCTACTCCACAAAGCTACTTGTTCACCAGGCACTGCCTCCTCCCTCTCCTAAACCTGAGAACTTCTCCCCATCTCCACCGTGGGCTCTCGGGGCTTGCCGCATCCTGTCTCGTGCTGACGGCTACAACAGTCTCCTGGCTGGTTCCCTGTCAACCCACACCCCATGTAGTAGTCAGAACGGCCTCTAGTCAATGCCGCCTTAGAGCCCTCCATGGCCTTTTAGGTCACAATCCGAGGTCCTCTCATGGTTGAAGGCCCTCCGAGGTCTGGCCCTCACCAACCTCGTCTTCCCTGTCTCCCACCCTGCTCCCCACCTCCTTAATCCGGTCTCCTCGTCTTCTTCGAATTCTTCCAACACACCACACTTCCCTGACGCAGCCTTCACGCACACCGTGCCCTCTGCCCTGCGCGTCCTCCTGCTCCCTTGTGCGGCCAACACTGGCTTCTCTGCCTCGTCTCAGCCTGACCGTGGGTCTTCGGTGAGGATTTCCCTGAGGAACGGGAAAGGCAGATGCTTAGAAAGAAAGGCCTTGCTAAGGTGCCATGTACTCACCACAGGCACTTTGCATACGCTAGCTTACCTAGTGCTTGCGATAACCCCGTAACCCGCCGTTTGCAGATAGGGAAACGGGGGTGCCGAGAGGTAAATGAACTTGTCCAAGGTCACAGACTAACAACATTCAGGATTCAGAAGCGCACATCCTGGCTCCGCAGCCTCTTCTGATGGCCACACCACACAGTGTCCCAGCTGGGCTGTGGCCAGGGATACGCCCGCAGCCCTGGCATGCGGAACCCCTCTCACGGTCTGTGAGGCCGCTGGGCTTCAGTCTGTGCAGCACAGCCATGACATCCCATGGGAAGGACCGATTGAGGAGGCCCAGCAGGGCAGCGCGCCAGCCTCCTGGAGAGCTGCCCCGTTGCAAGGACCACGGTCAGCGTGCTGACTCAGCTACGCTGCTTTCTCTCCTGTGCTGACTGACACCCTCTGTCCAAGGGCACTCCTCCATCGTGACGGCCTTCTCTCCAAAGGGGTCCATCCTCAGGGAGTCCCTGGGGCCCAGGAGGCCAAGCAAGAGCTTGGCAGAACCAGGGGCTGGTGGGGAGAGTGGGGGGAGGCGGTGGGGGGCGCTGGGAGTCGGGAGAAGGAAAACCGGCTGGACCACACCTGGCTTCACAGGAGAGTTTCACTCAATAATTAATAGCAGTGGGCAAACCAGATGTGACATTAGGAAAATTTAATTAGAATATGCAACTTAGACATGTAATTGGATGCCTGGGGGTAATAATGCATTTTCACAATACTTCTAACCAAAAAAAGAAAAGAAAACCCTATTTTAAGTCACTAAACGGGATCAGTCGTGAACACCTGCAGGCGGTGGACTGTCACTTCGTCCTGAGGGTCACTTCTGTGACCCAGTGTGTGGCACAGGACGTGCACACGGTAGGTGCTCATGAAACTGCTGCTGTGTGCTTTAGTGACAAGATTCAGTAAATCAGGGCACGTGTGGCCTTCAGGACGTCACCATGCGGCTGCACATTTAACCCCAGAACGAGCCTGGCATTATTCTTGCTGGTAATGGTTCTTTCACTGACGGCTCAACTGGTGCCTCAAAACTGTGTGGCAGCTCTTCTCGGACCCATTTTACAGCCAAGGAAGCCGAGGCCCAAAGCCCTTACTGACTTGTCCAAGTTCACAGGATAGGAAGTGACAGAGTTGAGACTTGAGCCTGGGTCTTCAGAGCCCCCACTCTGAACCACTAAGGAAGCACTGGGGTCAGGCCGTCAAGGCTCGGCTCCCAGCTCGCTGTCCACTGGTGGTGGGGCTGGGACCGGGCAGGCCAGTGGCCCGAGGCCGAGCCCTGATGGGGTGAGAGTGAGGTGACTGAGGGATGCCCCCTCTTGCCCATTGTTCCACTTGCCTTACAACAGCCAGAATTATGCTTTCTTAAACTGTGTGAGGTTGTTACAACCCCTTTGTCCCACACTCCTGATGGCTTCCGGTCTCACAGAATGAAGCCTGGCGTCCTGGCCTTGGCCCCTAAGAGCCTGTGTGAGCTGCCTCCTGCCTCTGGCTCCAAGCTTCCCTCGTCCCTGCAGCCCACTGGTTCCCTTGTGGCTCCTGCCCCAGGATCTTGGCACATGCCGCTCATGCTGTCTGGGATGCTCACCCTCAGCTAGCCTCATGGCGGGTTCTTCATTTCCCTTGGGTCTCAGCTCAAACGCCACTGCCTCAAAGAGCACGTCCCCGGCACTATATCTAAAATAATATCCCCACCCCGTCCCTGGCATGTCCTGACCCCTTCAACCCGCAGTCTTGCTCTGCACAACACTTTCTGCCCTCTGGTTTGCTTGTCTGTGGAAGGAAGCCCCGGGACGGCCCGGGCCTCACCTTGGTCACTGTGGTTGTCCTGTGCCTGACTCTAGCCTCTAACAGGCGCCCAGTGAGCCCGCGTGGCATGAGTGAAGGGAACGCGCCTCCCACAGTGCTGTGCGGCGGGGGGAGGAGGGGAGGGTGCCGAATCAATGTCAGCTCGTACCCTTACCTCCCAGAGTCCTGCCTCATCAACAGAAGATTTACAGTCGCTGCGCAGAATTTTGCTCTCAGCGACGTCACGGAAACAGTCCACGCAACCAGCGTGTGTCTATAACTTTTCTAACGTTAAAATGGTATTTTTTTTTTCTAGAAAGTACATTATTGTGGAAAGAAAATAATCGCTCGTCATACGACTCATCCTGCCTCACTTAGGGTGGGGTACACGTTTCTGTTTTCGCGCTACCGTACTTTGTCTTTTTAATGGTGACAAAACGCACGTGACACAAAGTCCGCCCGCAGATGGCCTGTAAGTGTGCGGCTCCGCGGCGTGGAGCCCTTCACGTGTCGCGCTCCGCCGTGGCCCGAGCCCCACCGCGGTCCTGCTGCCTTTCTCCCCCCGTCGGAAGGCGGGAAGCTCCCATGGGAGGAAAGCGCGCTCTGACCGGAGGCCGCGGTGCCGCCGGGCTCGGCCTCTGCTGGGAGGCTGCCTCCCTTTCACCCCGGGCTCGGGGCTCGGCCGGCGGCTTGCTGACAGGAGCTTGTCCCCACGGTGGCCGAGCACGGACGTGTGGTTTGGCTGCTGGGATGTGTCTGGTGTAGGCTGCGGCCCTCCACCTGCCCTGTTGCTTGCCGGGGCCCCTGCTCCTCCCACTCGGGCACAGGGCACCGGCGGGCGCTCTGCAGGGCCGCGTTCACGACCCGTTGGCCTCGTGGGGTCCCTGTGATTTCACCCCCGTCTCTCTGCTCAGCTCCCGTGCTTTGGGTTTCATGGAGAAGCAGAAGAAAGAACTCAGCTCTGAGGAGATGCCACAGATAAGTAAGTTCACACCGTGGCAGAGGTAACGGAGGAAGGGACAGCATCTGGCAGGTCACGGAGGGCCTCACGGAGGAGGCGACCAGAAGGACCAAGGAACTCAAAGGACAGCAGGGGCAAGGCCCTGGGGAGGTGCGTTTGTGAATTCTAGGACTGGCCTGAGTGAGGCGGGTGGGGGCAAAGAGGAGAGCAGAAGTGGAGGTGGGGGTCACAGTCTCGGGGCACCTGCTGGAGAAGGTCACTCCGGGGATGGGAATGACCCCTCGTCCCTGACCAGAGGCCGGACCTAAAGCTGACCAACAGGGACACAGCACCTCCCCTCCCCGAGGCCAGGCAGCAGCTCCGGTGGCCTGCCTTCTGGGAGCGACAGGTGGAGAGACAGGTTGGTGTCTGGTGTGGCCACCCACTCAGGAGGCCCTCAGCCTCCCCGGCTCTGAAGGAACGTGGGGCACAGGCAAAGGGCAGGAACCCTGGAGCCCCCACCGGCCAGGTGAACGGGTGCAGCTGGGAGTCCAACCGGCTCTAGTTACCGAGTCTTCCGCGCATCGGAGGTTCTGGGAGCCACGCTGTGGCTGTTTTCTCTCTCTGTGTCACCCAGGGCCCCTGGAGGCCCCTCGGAGGTGGAGAGGAAGCCGGGTGCACATGCGACACGTGGGCATTCAGTGGCGCAGTCATCCTGGTCCCCTTGCCAGGCCTGGCCGCCCTACCAGGCTGGCTGAGCCTGGACCACGCTGGCCAACGCGACTCGCCCAACTGGACGGGCAAATCGGTTCCTCGGTACAAATTCTATTTGTCTTATTTCTCAGTCATTTTCCTAAAATGCCACTGTTTCCACTCTTCCTGCTGCATTAATTCTTCACCGCGCATCTGGCTAGATCAAGCGGCCCACACTCTGGTTAGTGGCAGAAATATTTCTCTCCAGCCCTTTTGAGACTCTCTCCAGATTCTATTTCAAAAACCTTCCAGACGGCCACTTACGGACACTCCCTTAAGGCCTGGGATCCCAGCTCGTTCTCCAGGTCCCGCAGCCTTCCTTAGAGTTAGGTGGCTCAGGACAACAGCGTCTGTCTGATGGGGAGCGGAGCCCGAGTTGTGTGCGTAGGGTGTGCGTTCAGAAAATCAACTATGTCTTTGGGGTCTTACCAGAACAGGATTTCCTGGAAGTACTGCGCTGTCTCCGCCCCTATGGCCCTTGCAGTGACAAACGGTTGGGACAGAGGGACCAGGGGACTGCCCAGGCCTCCTGAGCCCTCTCCTGATGTGGCCACGGGGGCATGGGCTTCCACCAGCCTCCTCACTAGAGATGGAAACCACCAGGCAACCCGGTGTGGCCACCAAGTCTCACCTTCGTGCCATCCCTGCTCTGCTCACCGCAAGGCTGCGGGGGGTCCAGGCCATGGAGGTGGCGGCAGGAGGACAAGATGGAGCTCGGCGGTCCTTCCCGTGGCAGGTGTCTCCACGCTCGCAGCCAAGTGTGATTTGTGGGGCATTGTGCCGTTCCATCAACAAGATAGATCACTGAACTTGAAAACCTCTTTGCTATCATTCTTTCAATTATTTCAGGCAACGGGACAAGAGGAGGAGGCTTGGATGCCTAATGGGGACAAGCACAAAGTCACGTGAGGGACACCAAGGCTGTCCGTGTACTTCAGGGGTGGGGTTCGTGCTGCTTCCTTCCCAAGTGGCTCTTAGAAATGCACTTACCCAGAAGCCTCTTTGTTCTAAACAAATATTACCAATTTCACTGATACTAGTTGCTGATAGGGAAAGTTAATGTTTCCCAGCAAGAGCATAAGCTCGGACACTGTGCCCCCACCTTCCGGCACACGCTTGGTGAGGAGGAGGCGTGGCCCGTGCTTCCTGCTCCCGGTTACCTGGGCTGGGCTCCCAGGTTGCTCTGGGGACACAGCCGGCCACACGCTGCTCTGTCGGGGTGGCCGTCCACCCCGGCTGCTCTGAGATCTGCTTCTCTTTCCGCCTGCTCTCACCTGCACCGCAAGGAAGCGCCTCTCCCGGCCTCAGCCACTGGGATGCAGGGATGACGCGAGGAGGGGGGAGGCCTGGTTCCACGGCTCTCACAGGCCCTGGGAGGCGGCTCCAGCTCTGGCTCTAGTCCCCACTTCGCAGCCACCCTGTCCTGTTCCCCTCCAGCTGGCACAGCCCTGCCCTGACTCCCCCTCAGCGGGATGGCCTTGCCGTCTGTGTCCTGGGAAGGCCGCCTCTGCCATTTCTTCTTCAGTCCGATGGTCATTATGCCAGTGGTGGAAAAGCAGAGAAGCCAGAGGGATGGGGAGGCAAGGCGGAGGTCAGAAAGATCAGAAAGCGGCTCCCACCTCTCGCTGAAGCCACCCAAAGCCCGAATGCAAGGCAGCTCTTGGCCGGCTTCTGTTTCCCTAAACGGACCCTAACTGACCTTCCCTATGGTAAGCACATGACCCAGGCCTGTCGATCAAAGAGCCACAGCCCCCTAGCAATGACGATGGGCTCAGGGAAGGGCATGTGATGTAACCAAGCCAATCAGAAGCAAAGAGACTTAATTCTGGGTCTTCCACTTCAATTAAGGGGAAGCTGCCACTTTCTTCCTCACCTAGATGCTGTGACCTCAGGGACCAGGGCTGCTGCAGAACAGCATCCCAACACTGTCGTCTGAGCCAGGCCAGTCCAGAGGACAGACCTCCTACACTTTGCTGAATGCAATAGCTTCCTCTTTCAAACCTAAGCCAGTTTGGTGTGGATTTTATCACTTACAACAGGAACAGTCTTCAGGACAGGTGTACCTTATACACAGTGGTAGTCCCCCAGGCGACAAGATCAGGAGGGGAGGATGCTAGACGGCATCAGTCAAAATTCGTCCTGTGCCCACTTCCACTAATCTGTTAATTGACCCTGAGCCAACCACTTCCTCCTGGGGACCTCGGCTCCCTCTGCAATAAACTGAGAGGTGGGCTGTCCTTCCAGCCCGAGTCAAGAGCCCTGTAGCAGAAGGAGCACAGCAAGGCTGCAGAGGTGGTGGCGGGCCCTGTGTCACCGCACGGGCTTCTCAGCCTCCCCCCTACAGTGAAGTCATTCAGGAACCAGCGGCATCGAGCAACGCACGTCTTACAATGAACTGATTCACCGCAGCTTGCTCTCCTTGGGGACAGGACAACCAGCGTGCGTCACAGGCCTGGGGTCGGAGGGAAGGGGACAGTGCAAAAGGGCCACGAGACTTGACTGCATTGACATGTGACACAAGGCAGGCTCCCGAGAGAGAGGCAGTGCCCGCAGCCTGCTGGAAGTCATGGGGCTGTGATCATTAGTATTTTTTATAAAGAATGCATGCACTTCCTTATCTCTAATATTTACTGCAGAAAAACATGATCTCCCTTTTACCGTGTGGAGACTTTATAGACATTTTTGACCCTCACAACATCCAGCAGGGTGCGTGGGTACCATCCTTGTCCTCAGTTCACAGACGAGGGCACAGAGCCTCCTCCAGACCATGGAGGGACAGGCTGGGGGAGCCAGGGGGTAAGTGCCAAGACTGGAGCCTGTGTTCTCTACCACTCTGCTCTTCTTGGGGAATTTCACTGACTTTAAAAATCCTCTGCTTGTGGTGGCAACACGAGATTTTCCCGAGCCCGGGTACATTGCCCGTCCTGCCGGCATTGCCCGAGTCTTCATCACGGATGTCAGCACCACCTGCCAGTGCCCCGCCCCGCCTCAGCCCGCAGGTGCCGCTGTTAGGTCTGTTATTAAACGAAACAAGACCGAGACAAAGTGAAAGTTATTTAAAGCTTTATTTTATGCCAAGCATTAGAAGTCAGACTGACCGGCCAGGGCCGCTCCGAAGAGAGAGACCACCCCCAGCTCACAGGCTCAAGAACTGACTGACCAGCCAGGGCCGCCTCCGAAGAGGGCGACCCCTCCCCATCTTACAGACCACCTTTTAGAGAGCAAAAGCCTGGCCACGCATAGGTGGCCAATGAGATTGTAGTCATGTTAGCTCACACGCAGGCGGCCAATTGAATTACAGTTTACCCATAGTAGCTGTTTGACCCAACCTATTACTCTGGTCAGAATTGGTGCTCAAGGCTGGCGCCCAAGCAGCGGGGTTTGCATTCTGTGATGGTTAGGGGAAAAGTATGTGTGTTTCTTACTGATTGGATGTCTCCACCTGGCCCGACTCGTCCTTGTATTCTGGGCTCTGTTATCAGGAACTGGCCGACCTGGCCTTGTATTCTGGGCTCTGTTATTAGGAACTAGCTGACCATATTTAACTGGTTTCCCAGACTTGCTTCTAAATAAGTTTCTCTGGGGAGAGGGGGGCAAGGTCAGTTTAAATTTTACTGCACAAACAACAAAATGGCTTTTAACCAAGATGGAGTCGCTCTGGCTAAATAGGTCCTTACACCGCCTAGCCTGGAGAATCCTGCCTGCCCACCGGGTGGCCATGAGATGTTTGGGGGTCACTCCGGGTGGTGAACTCCTCGGTGAATTCTGCTTTGGCAGGACCCGAGCAAGAGAACCCTGGAGTCCTGGATAGCCCAAGGTAGCGGGAAGAACATGGGACTTGGGCTTGGGTCTGAATCCTGGGTCTTCTCACTGCTGGATCCCAAATGCTTACTGTTGGGAAGCATCGACTGGGCCTTGTGCAGTTTTAAGAAGGGAGTCCAAAGTGCGGCTCTGCTAAACCCTCCGGGTTCTGGGGGTAGGAACACGTAGGAGCTGAACTCATCCCCTGGTTCCCTGACTTGTAAGCTAACACCTCACTGGACCTCACTCCTTGCTCCGACTGCCCTGCAAATTCATCTCGTGGGGCCACCAACGTCACAAACCTGCAGCCCTGAGTACAGGGCCCAAGACGACACCAGTCCACGGATAGCAGTGGCCGTCACCGCAGCTGTGGTTACTGCTGTCCTACAATCAGCCTGCTGCTCTGCAAATACTCTCTTTGCTCCTGTTCCTTCACACCTGCTGCCTTTGGTCCGCCAGCCGTCCTTCAGCAAGCGCCGTCCGAGGGTTCCCGGAGTTGCAGGCAGCCCTCATTCTCCTCGGTTCACTTTCAATTGCCTTTTAATGGGCGAGAGATAAAGTGAAATTACTGCCGTGGGTAGCTGCTTGCTTGGGAGGCTGGGAACAGCCCAGCCCTTTGTGTCATATACTACAGCTGCGTTTCCAGTCCTAAGAGCAAAGGGACAGATTGCAAATCAGGTCATATATTGCTGTTGCTAGCTCAGCGAGGAGAAAGTTCCCACGGGGAAAGAGGTGGGGGCTGCAGTGGAACACTGGGGTCCCAGGACACCTGAGGACCAGACTGGGCGTGCTGGTAAGACTGGCTTACGACAGCGGAAGAGGGGGGCCAATGTGCTGTGTGTGTGTGTGTGTGCATGCCTGCGTACATGTCTGCTGTATGCACACGTGTTCTGCTCACCCGGCAATCTGTGTGTGAGGTGGGGAGGCCCACAGACCAGTAGTCTGCAGAAATGAAACACAGCTGGCAAAGCAAACAAAGTGACAGAGTCTCCTAAGGGCTCCCAGGCCTCCTGTCTGATCTGTGACCTTCAGAGCTCTTAGGGTACGATGCCAGCAGAAGCTGAGACTCCCTTCGAACTCCAAGGGACCCGAATCAGGAGGCACCTAGCTTTATTCCCTCGGGTGGGCTCTGGGCACTGAGTCCCAGGGAGATCTCGGAGCCTGCACAGAGGAGCCTGCCTTGTCCTCAAAGGCTTCCTACTGCCCGGCACAGGGCTCAGAACAATGCCTGGTGTGCCTGCGGTTAGACGTGTTTACCCGGTGACCTTTGGGAGCCATTGCAGAACGGGAATCCAGGAACTGTGTGGGTCCTTCACTGCACCTCCGCGTCTTCTGTATCACATCGACACACACCGAAAAGCCATCCCAAGCTGTAACTGTTGTCCAGCCTCCAACACGTGGCTAGAGAACTCAGCAAGAGAAGTGTGGTCGGTCTGCTCCGAAAGTTACCAGTTCTGGTGCTTTGCCTTCATTCCTGATGCTCCGAGTTTCCTTCTGTTTCGAAAACTTCCTTTAGCATTTCTTTTAAAGTGAAGATGTGCTGGCAGTGAATTCTCTTAGTTTCCCTTCCTCGGAGGAATCTTTATTTTGCCTTCATTCCTGAACGGTATTTTCTCTGACTACAGAATTCTGGGTTGAGTTCTTTCCTTTCTGCTCTCCGTAAGTGGCGTGCCCCTTCCTTCCACCTTTGTGGTTTCTGGTGAGAAATCTGAAGTCATTCAGACCCTTGTTCCCCCACAGGTAAGAGACTAGTTTTTGTGCTGTTTCAAGATGTTTTTCTTTAGTTGCCAGTAGTTTGATTTCAATGTGTCTGAATGTGGATTTCCTTGGGTTTATCCCATTTGGAGTTTGCTCAGCTTCTTAAATCTGTAGGTTTACATCTTCTGCCAGATTTGGGAATTTTTAGTCATTGTTTTGTCAGATAATTTCCCGCCTTGCACTCTTTTTCTTTCTGGGAACCTGAGGACATGAACAAGAGAACTTTTGCTATTGCCCTGTAGGTGTCTGCAACTCTTCTCATTTTTTTGGATGCATTTTTTTTCACTGTGTCATTTGGATTGGAGAATTTCTGTGTATTTATCTTCAAGTTCCCTAATTTTTCCTTCTGCCATTTCCATTCTGCTTTTGAGCTCACCCAGTGAGGTGTTATTCTGGTTACTGTATTTCTTCAGTTCTAGAATTTGTATTTGGTTCTTCTTTACTTGCTGATTATTTTTTGAAATTTTCTCTTTTTCTAGCCACTTTATCATGTCTGTGATTGCTTGGGGGGATATTTTTATAATAATTGCTTTAAAGTTTAGGCCAAAAATGCCATCACATGTGCCATCTTGGTTTTGGCATCTGTTGTTATCTTTTCCCACATGAATTAAGATTTCCCTGATTCTTGGTATGCTGAATCCTTTTGGATTTTATCCTGGGCACTGTGTTTATTGTGTTGGGAGACCCTAAGTCTTGTCTCTGGAGATTCATGGGGCATGTTTACATTTTTGTTTTAGTCAGCCAGTGAGCTGGTTAGGTTCAGGGCACATGTTCCAATCCAACCGTGGGCTGCAGTTTCAATCATTAGCTGTTTTCAAAGTCTTGACATGCTTCTCAGATCTGTCCCGTGTCTGTAATACCCAGAGATCAGCGACTAGTAGATCAGTTGTGAGACTAGTTGGTATGTGGGTTAGGATCTGGTCTCCTCCATGTGACTTGGATTCATAAGCATCTTTCTGGGCTTGCTATCCCTGCTCCTCCCTCTCCGTGACCTCCCTGGTCCTTCAGGCTCCCTGGGGATCCTCTGCCCCAGCCTCCACCCAGAATGCAGGGGCTTCAGTCTCCCCACTCCATCATTCACTTGTGTGACTGTGCCCACTCTAGTAGAGGTGGGGAGAGGAGAGAGAGAGGAAAGAAAGCAAAGAAGATTCACCCCCTCTCCTGCTGGGACCACAGCTCACTGATGAGAAGGAAGGATCTTTTCTCCCAGAAGTTTGGCTTTTGTGCGCCCCTGTGTGCTACTGCTGACTACTCGGGGGCGGAAAAAATAAAGAAAATAAGTTCTCTTTTATTTTACGTCTGCCCTTTTCCAGGACTTTAGGCGTTCCCCTTCCCGTTCCTCAAGCCAGAAGCATGGCGTCCCGGTGCATTTCTGTCTCCGTGTCCTGATGCCCAATTTCTGCTCAGGCTGTGAGGACACCAGGCTGGGATATTCTGAAGGAAGATGGTAAACTATTGGCCGGTTCAGTGGTACTTCTCTATGGTGAAGGGTGGTGAGGAGGCGTGTACTGGGTTAGAATTATGCTTCCACCCGCTCCAGGGTGAGCTCTGAGAAGTCTAAGGCTCCAGTGGGTGTTCAAAGGTGAAAAAATGTTGGCTGTGGCCCCAAATGAGAGCCAGGACTGTGACAGGCCACTGGGGAGACAAGAGCTCCATTTTCCTCCAGATGGTACTTGGTGCTCAGTGAGGCCGGATCCCATAACGCTTTCATCCCCCACAGAGGCCTCACAGAGCGAGGCAACGGCCAGAGCAGTGGCTGAGAAGCTGGTTACACCACGGCCCGGCCCTGCCCATGCCACTCGATGAATAAGCAGACCAAACGTCTAAAAAGAATCCATCCTTCAGCTGTTTTTCTCACTTACGTGTCCCTGGCCTGGCAGGCCTGAGCTAAAACGTCTGTTTAATATTCCATTTGCCGAATGTGCAAATCCAGGTTCGCGCTCGCCGAGGTGCTTGTCTAGACCGACTCAAGGTGACTAACAAAGGAAGCAGAGGTGTCCTGTGCTGTCACTGGGCATAGAGCTACTTGGCAGGAAGTGTCCCCACGGGCTCCCCAGGCAGGGTGCTCCGTGGACAGCTCTGAGACGCAGGAGTCTAACGTCTGGCTCCAGGCAGCCCTGGTGCCTGCTTCCTCCACACGTCTGGACTCCTGTGTATCCTCAGCTCAGAGCCTGCGGCCGGGACAGGCCAAGGGGCAGCTGTCTGTGGAAAGCAGACTGACGCCTCTGCTTACACGGACTGCTAACTTCTGCGGAAAAAACAAAATAAATTATTTACCTGTCACCACTCGGAGACACCATCACAAAGCCGGTGTTGACATGTCGTGTTCACCTTGGAGAGGGTACAGGACGGAGCATGGCCCATGGCCTGCTTAACAGACTGCGGCGCATCGGCGGGGCCGCTTGCTACCCAGGTCAGGAGCCGCGTCCGGCGAGTGCGGTGACCGTAACAGACGCACGACCCGAGAACGAGTGTTGGGGCAGCTTGGCCTCTGGAGCGAGGAGAAGGGGAGAGAACCTGCGGCTGCGGCTGATGTCCGCTTCCTCACAGGGCAGCCTGCGGGGCTGTCCGGGGTGGTTCACAGGCGTGGCGCGAGACAGCATTGCGTCACATGCAGAGACGGTCCCTTACCTCAGCTCTTTCCCGACCTGGCGACTTCCTGGAAGAGGTGTCGGCTGGTGCCAGGTGCCTCACGCATCCCACCCTTTACTCCTTGAAGACGGTGTCTGCAGGTGACGGGGCTGGAAAATCAATAACATTGTTTAGTGGTGTTTCCTTTCTTTTTCAGGTTATGACTCGTTAGGGATGGTGGTACCAGATTCCATTTATAGGAGAGAATGTTCTTTGGAATTTACACCTCACTTCCTTCTAACATATCACTTACTTGTTTGAGTTTGGCCAGAGGAAACCCTCACCTGCGCCAAGCGGCTGTGTATAGAGAGGCGCACACTGAAAACCCCGCCTCCAGTCCTGCCTCTTCCCAGCCGTCTCCCCCGCGCCCCCATGATACATTGCCCCTCTTCCATGCAGGCTTTCAAGGAGTTTGTGCCAAACCGCGTGCTAGGAATACGCATTCCCCTCCCGCACGAGTGGTAGCACCTTGACACACTGCTCTGTGTCCTTTCTGGCATAACCACAAACCCTGGTGATTCTTCCCTCTCGGTGCATTTCCCCATTCTTTGTGCTGCTGCGTGGAATCCCAGGTCCGGGTGTGTCATGGGTGTGCCATGGGCCATGGGTGTGCCTCCGTTCACCCATCCGTTCCCCGTTGCTGGACACGGGCGTTGCTTCTGGTCTTCTGATATTAGACACTGCGCCATCGGCAATAACATGACTTACAGCAACCCACGTACGAGGGAGCTCGCAGGGAGCTCGCATCGCTAGGTACTGCTGGGGCGAAGACACTGTTCGCTTGTAACTGGGCTGGGGATTGCCAAATTGCCCTTCCAAAGGGTTATAGTAGGTTTTTGGCTTTTTTTTTTTTTTTTTTTTTTTAAATTGTTACAGATTTACAGAGAAGATCTGAAGCTGGCAGTAGTCCCGGTGACGTGCTGATGGGGTGAGGCCTGCGGCACGGGTGCCCTACAGCATCTGGGGGGCTGAACACAATTCCTCCTCCAGGGACAACGGGGGCAGGAGCTGGGGCTGCTCTCTCAGTGGGGCTCTGACCTGGCCGGAAGGACGGGGCGCCCAGGTGGTGGGGGCCAACTTCCCAGGGGACTCCTGTCTCCTGCCTGTCCTGTCCGAGACTGGCCGGTGCGTTTTTCTTGGATTCCACAAGATTCCTCCTGATAAGCTCCTTTCTGGGTGACTTTGAATGGGCTTCTTTCCTTTCACACATGCGACCACCATGAGACACTCAGCAAGCCTGCCCAGACGGAAGCGACCGGTCAGGTAGTGTCAGAAATTCCTGTTGCATCCACTGGTGTTCACATTTAAAAAATTGAAACTCAGAGTTTGCCTTTGATCCCTTTTTGGAAAAAAACCGTCTTGGCAAAGTTTCTGCTTTTTATGACCGCTTTTGTGACCGGCTCCTAATGGTGAACGTTACGAATGTCTTCCTGTAGTCAGAGGGGCGAGAAGGAATTCTCCATTCAAAAATGACAACACAGGCTTATGCTGGGAGTAATGAGAACGTTGTGGGTGCGCGGGCACAATACGGGGTAGAAGTGGGAGAACAGTCTCTTATGTGGGCCGGATCGTACAAATTAGCTCTTGGGTCTGGAGGGAAGGAGAAGGTCTTTCTTCATGTTGGCAATTTGTTTTCAACAAAAGATTCAGAGTGCCTTTTCTTTTCTTTTCTTTCTTTCTTTTTTTCTTTTTTTTTTAATAAAGGAAGGATATAGTTAGTTGACCAGGGATTAGCTAGGGATTAAGGGCCGGTTGACTTTGCAATATTTCTACCTACCTGCTGTGCGTTTTCTTGAATTAACAATGGTAAATAATCAAAGGGTATTAAAATGTGAGTCGGGCCACAGAGGAACAGCCCAGTATCTATCTTTCTGTTGTACCAAGCCCTGGGGCCTCCCTCGGCCTCACTGGAATTTTGTGGTTTTGAATTTAAAACACTCAGGGACCGGGGGGCTTCGGACAGCCCCAGCGTTGCTCCAGCACACTGCAAATAGCCATGATTGGGGGTAATTTTCCTTGATGGTGAAGATGATTAAGAATCTCGGTTCTATTTAGTTGCGAGACTTGTTTGTGGCCAGACATATGGTTATCAGCAGAGACACATTGAAACCACACAAAGGACCCTCAGAGCGGAGGAGTGGGCGCCAGGAGGAAGCCTGCGCCGGGCCCTGGCCACCATGACCACCTGAC
The DNA here is from genome assembly GCF_002288905.1 of Enhydra lutris kenyoni. Taxonomy (NCBI): domain Eukaryota; kingdom Metazoa; phylum Chordata; class Mammalia; order Carnivora; family Mustelidae; genus Enhydra; species Enhydra lutris. Next base: position 3,096,892 of record NW_019154090.1, on the reverse strand, counting down.
AAAAGATGTGACCCGCTGGGAGTGGGCCTGACCACAGCTGCTTCTCACCTGCTCAGTTAAATTTAACTCAAAAGGCTGGGAGGACGATTTGATTAATTCTGTATCTCAGCGGAAATCGGAGCGTCTTAGAAGATCAAGGTTTCAGAATGCTCCTGGGGGAAAAGACATCAGCCATACGGCACAAAGAAAACCTCCTTTCCGTTTGTCAGAGGAACACCTAATTGTGCCTTTTCCTCCTTGAAGAAGTTTATAAACATTTGCAAGTTGTCAGAGGTAATTAGTCTAAAATTGTTTCACAAACCATGGGATGAAATAGATCGTATCTTGTTGAGATCAAAGGGCTCCTGTTACCTTCTTGTTATCACACATGAGACTCTTCTGGAAGTGAACCCCTGGAATCCGCACTGACTTCTGTTGGCCCTTGACGGTGGGGGCGGGGGGCAGATGCTGAGCGTCAGACAGATGGTGCGGGAGTAAAGCGACAGCCACAGAATCTGCCGTGCCTTGAACAGCAGCACTGCTCGGTACCAACAGATACAAGCGCCGTTCCCTGGAAAGCCCGGGCCCTGCACTCCTTCCAGGACGGCAGCGGTGAAGCTGGGGTCTGGATCTTGACCTGGCAAGGCGGAAGCAGCGTGAACCCCTGCACGGCTCCACATCAGGTTACAAGAGGGGCTGGTGAGTGCATTTGCCTGGGTCTCCACCCCTGCCTTGCCCCCTCCGTGGACAAGCCATGTCTCCGCGGGCTCATCTCTAGGCTGTGGATCGGAGCCAACCTCCCTCCCTGGCAAGGTGAGTGGTGCTGCTGTCAGCAGGTCAGCTTAGTGGCCAGCCCAGAAGCATCTCTGGTAGCGGCAGCTCTTGTAGCTATAACTCTAATTTGTTCTTTTTTTTTTTTAAAGATTTTATTTATTTATTTGACAGAGAGAGATCACAAGTAGGCAGAGAGGC
>NW_019154090.1:2899077-3095841 GCF_002288905.1 Enhydra lutris kenyoni | reverse complement strand
TTATTTTATTTATTTTTTTTAAAGATTTTATTTATTTATTTGACAGAGAGAGATCACAAGTAGGCAGAGAGGCAGGCAGAGAGAGAGGGGGAGGCAGGCTCCCTGCTGAGCAGAGAGCCTGATGTGGGGCTCGATCCCAGGACCCTGAGATCATGACCTGAGCCGAAGGCAGCGGCTTCACCCACTGAGCCACCCCGGCGTCCAACTGTAATTCGTTCTTAAGAACAGAAATTAGGAGCCATTTGCTGAGGTCTTCCCATGTCCTTCAGTGCTCCAGGGGCTGCAGGAGCTCCGGGGAGAGGGGGACGGGTCCCCCTCTCTTGGGAAGTCAGAGGTCTGCACACCCTCCGGCCATGCAGAGGTGCGGAGGGGAGCCACCCAGTAGCCACATGCGTGTGGCTTAAATGACACTTGCTTTTGGTGATCTACTTGTTGGTGAGGGTGGTTTGTTGCTAGGTGGATCAGAAGCTAGATCAAAGTTTGATGACTGAAACTCAAACTCCTCCCCGTCCTTGGAGTCACGTGTCCCTCCTCACCCTCAGCCGCCCCTTCTTCTCTGGTTTCTTCCAGATGCTGGTCCTGAAACAGCAGCATGGACCCTCCCTCAGCGTGGAGCCTCGCTCCTGCCCATCTCACCGCGTGCCTGTCGTCTCAGGTCCCTGCTGCAGGGCAGGGAGCCCACCTGGTAACATCGGGACAGCCACCTGGACAGCGCTGTGACTGGTGGCAGCCAGAACACGACGGACACCCAGCTCTGAACCTGTGCAGGCAGGGGGACAAGACCACATGCAGATCCCTTTGGGGGATCCCCAAAATTCCAACGCAGGAGTTGCTACCATAACACTACATATACAGTCCCAGATAACCTCCCGCTGTGTGAAATCATGCATTTAGAAACAAATAAAACAAAACACCAATTAAAAACAAAATAGGGCTGCTGGTAAAAAAGGGTCAGGGCAGATTGCTCTAGCCCTATGAAGTTTTGTAATCAAAGCACTCATGGAAAAACCGCAATTGCTCTGAAAACCCCGCCCCGTACAATTCAGTGTCATGGTCAGAGACTCCCTCAAGCCTGGCAACTCCCGGCCTGCACTTGCTTCTGTGAGCTGTAGGTCCTGGAGGGCATTCGCTTTGAACAGAGATGGGTTTTAAAATGGAAATTAAAAGCGAACGCAGGGTGTGTCTGAATCTATTACTCTGTGGTTTGAAGCAGGAGACGCGGCTGCTACCGCTTATGCACGGGCGAGTCCTCCGGGTGGCCGGCCTGGCAGAGAGGGAAGGGGCCCTTGAAGACGAAGCAGCCACTACTTGCTGTAAAGGAAGGCATTTGTACAGATTTTAAGCCTTTTTTTTTTTAATTGATAAGGCTTGCTTTTCAAGTGGGAGAAAGCTCGCCGCCGACTGCTCGGAACCATTAATATGCTTGGAGAGACCACGTGAGTGAAGCACCAGAGGGGCTCGTCCCTCCTTCCCAGCACAGCACGGCAGAGCGCGCCCACCGGTTAGCCCTCGCCACGGGCCAGGAGTTGTGCCTGTGTGCGTCGTCTGCGCGGTCACACAGAGGATGCTCACGGGGGCCCTGCGCTCTCGTGAAAGCCCCGCCCTCCCCGCGTGAGATCCCCCGTTACTTTGGGACAAGGGCCCACGTTTTCATTTTGCACGAGTAACACTTTGCAGGTTCTGAAGCTGACCTTGCGTTTTTGCTGGTGAGGTCACTTGGCACTGTCTCTTGTCATACATCAAACAGGGTGTGCGTGAGTGACCTGAGAAGCGTGGTGCCCTCTTTAGTGTGGAGCTGACGTTCCGTGAGTAGGGGGCATTACAAAGGTATTCCCTCTTCGGGGATGGCAGAAAGAGGGGAGCGGAGCTGGGACGGGGCCCTCGTGCTCATCTCCCCACCAACCCAGATCAGTCCACTGCCAAGTTCTTCCTCTTGACCCCGGGGGAGTCTATTTCACCAGCTCCCATCCCAGAATCCCACTCCCACCCTCCACTGTCCTTGTCCAGCAGCTTCTAGGGGTCTCCCCAGACCAAACTGCCCCCTCTACCAACCACTACCAGCGCTACTGCTGGAGGGTCTCTTTGGGTTGAAGATACCATCACAAACTCCTTATACAGCTTCCCTTTTTTACTTAACAAACTGTGGACAGCTCTCTCAGGAAGGAAATCTCAGCTTTCAACTTTTCTCTGCTGTTGTAAATGATAAAATAGCCATAGTTTAATTAATCACTGCTGTGTTGATGGAGGCCTCGTTGTTTCCAATTTTTCACTATTACAAACCATGCTGCAAAGACTGTTTTTTTTTTTTTAATATGTCTTTGCATAATTGGGTGACAGTTTCTGTAGGACAAATTCCTTCCTAGAAATAGAACCATGGGGCAAGTGGCATGAACATTTTAAATATTAATTGACATTGCCAAATTGTCATCCACAAAAAGGCTGTGAAAAACGTATATTCTTAACAACCGGCGAGAACTTATACCACAGAGGATGCTTTTGGATGGAAGTGGCAGGAAACCCAACTCAAAAATGTTTAAATGGATGAAAATGAGTTGGACTGTATAACGAGGAAGTCTGCTGTAAGGACTTACTAGACATTATCGGAGCCTGGTTGTGTCTGGGCCCTAGCTCAGCCCTGCTGTCTGCTGGGTGCTTGCCCTACTTTCAGGCCAAAGCTCTTCTGGTGGTCACAGGAGTGCTGCGATCAGCAAGGGGGTCCACATCAGGGAAGTAGAGCTCCTGGGCACGAGCCCTGGCTTTCCTCTCTGATCTGGCTCACATGCTCACCCTGAGCCATTGGTGTGGGCGGGGCAATGGGACGTGGGGTGGTTTGGCAGCGGGGTCGCATGCTTAGCCTTACGGCTGGACGTGGCCTCGGCTCACACCCTGTGAAGAAGAGCAGGAAGCAAGGCTGGCTTATGGGAGAGCGGCGTGGGTGCCTCCCCGCGTCGGAAGGGCTCCGTGCGTGGTTTAACGCCTTGCGAGAGCCATCTTGAAATTCTTAGCGACTGCTGAACAGTGGGGCCCGTGTTCACGCTTGGGTGCTACACTGGGTCCTGCAAATCACGCAGCCCATCATGGATGAAAGCTGGGACTTTTTCTAGAAAAATACAGCCAAGTCAGCAAAACGTAAGTGTCCACTGCAACAGCCTGTGCTAATATGACTCAGGATGACTTTCCCCTTGAACAGATCTGTCACCTGCTGTCTCTAATTCTTGGTCTCGTATGTGAAACGATGTGTTGGGTGGGCTCCCAAAGCGCTACAGCGCTAGGTCTGCCTCCCTTAGGCAGTGGAAATTCATCTGCACCTTGTACCAACTTGATGGACACGGTGATATTCTTAAATATGTTACCTCAACTGTATTGGTATTAAAAAGTGACTGAATTTAGAGGGAAAAAGCCTCCATAACAAGAAGGGGAAAACAGAGTTGCTGGGGCCCGGCTTCCCTCAGTTAGCGCTCAGCAACCACGATGCTATGAAAAAATCTCCGGTAAGAAAATCCTAAGGGTTAAGGTGGTGCTTTTTGAGGGTTTTTGTTAAGTGGGTAATGGTTTGGTGTAGTGGATTAGACATATTTTCTTAGTCTACTTTCTTTTAAAAAGTAACCCTATTATTTTTCTCTAATTGAGGAGCAAAGCAGACATTTAACTGCCATCTAAATATTTCTGGTGTGCTTCTTTTTTTCATCGTACATGGTCCCATCCATACATTTCAGCAAAAATCATATTATGGCCCATCTTCCAAAAAAGTGATTAATATTTAATTTAGCTATCAATACATAAATACTCTTGTAAAAAGAAAAAAAAAGTAGAAGCATTTCAGATGAGCTTAGAGTCTGTCCTGACCAACTCTCTGATCACTCATTCTCAGCCCTGGCCCATTCTAGGATATAACCACTGTTAGCACTTCTACATCTCCTTCTAGAATGTTCTATGCATTTAGGTATCTATCCTCTATCTATAGTTCAACACCCGCAGAAAATATTGGCAATTGTTTTGCTCTATTTTGAGCTAAAGGGCATCATCATGTATGCCTCTTTTCACTTTTGAAAAAAAAAAGATTTTATTTATTTGAGAGAGGAAGAAAAGGGAGTGAGCATGAGCAGGGGGAACAGCAGAGGCAGAGAGAAGCAGACTCCTCACTGAGCAGGGAGGCCAATGTGGGGCTCGATCCCAGGACCCTCAGGTCATGACATGAGCCGAAGGCAGATGCTCAACTGGCTAAGCCACCCAGGCGCCCCCTCTTTTCACTTTAACTCAACATAGCCTGCCGAGCTTTCTGTGGACCCATATGTGGACCCACCGTATCCTTTTCACAGCAGGAGCGTGTGCTGTACAAGTAGTCTGCATTCAGTACAGCTCCCACGGGCCTTAAAGTGTATTTATGGTTTCTACTATTTCACACAAATGCCTTCGAGGACAACCTATCTCAGTTTGGGGGTCCCTGTGAAGTGCGCTCTGAGACTGCTGGCTGGGGCGTGTCCCCAGGATCCACACGTCTGGGGTGGAGGCAGTGGGAGTGGGCAAAGGGGGCCTTGGCTGTGATGGAGCTGCACCAGAGCCTCCGTCATGCCCACAGTGGGGGTGTGCTCTGGAGTAGGCTCTTCAGAGTCGTTCTGAGCTGGGGCCATGGGGCTGGGTGTTTGCACCCCAAATCAATGGGTCACTGAATGTAGGCAGCCCTGGGGGGGGGGGCAAGACCTTGTCTGTAGCAATCCCAGGGACGGGCTGGGCAGAGGTACGGCAGGGGGGGCTTGGCTATGGCCATCATCCACAGGGAGAGACCAGGGTCACGGGTGGAGCCCCCATGGACCGTCAGATTCCACACATCATAGAGACACATGAGACCGCCTCTGGTGGGCCACGGGCTTGGAGCTGGGTGCTGAGAAGATGCGGCCTGGATCTCAAAGGGAGAAGACGGTGTCAGGTAGTAGTAACCGCTTAGACCCACTTCATTCTGTTGTCCAGACACAGGTAACTGAACCACGGCCTTCTTGCCCCCGGTGCACATGGCCATTAGGGGATGTGCCAGGCTTGACACCCCTTCAAATGCCTGTGACCAGTGCTGCTTCTGGCGCGGGTGAGACTCCAAATGCACACTGCCCCCCCAAACGCTCTTGCTCTGGGCGGAACATCGACTGGATGAACTTGAATAAACTGGGGTTTGAGAACTTATTTTTACACAATAAATTTTATTAAACATAAATGGGAATCATTAGCAGAAACACTCAATTAAAACCATGGCCAAATTAGATAAATGCTTAGGAGAGTTCTCTAGATTTATTGCCGGATGATCTATAGGCTTGCTCAGTAACGTACTCCCGGAAACCTCCTTAATGAAGCTATTAAGGGCATGAATATCATATGTGCCAAATGGTGAGATTTAGTGTTGATCTAACCCCACTGACTAGCTAAGTAAATAAACCAGGTTGAAAGAAACCAACAGTGTATGCAGAGGACGACCACCAGATGAAAATCCTTACCCGCCTGAAAACAGACCTTTCAAGAGAAGTAATGTGTTCTACCTGGAGGCTAAGAAGTGAGGAGCTTCTCACCACCAGCGAGCTGTCAGCCTTTGAACTTCTCTTGCCCCATTTCCTGAACTTGCCTTCTTGGAAGTGCAGAGCATGCGCCGTGGGCTACCGGACATGGAATCTGGTAGAAGCTCCTTCTCAGGAGGGCTCCTCTGCTCCCAAGAGCTGGCTGAGCTCTTGGCTGATAGGGCACATGGACCGGTCATGGTCTGGGAGGCCCAGGAGGGCTGCAGGTGTGTGTCTGGGGTGTGGGCTTGAAAGCACCCAGCCTCTCCTCTTCCCCGCCAACCTTAGGATGTTGCTTCTTTGGGCTGTCACACCCTCACTGCCAAGCAGGTGGATGGGTCCCATGTTCCTGATTCGGAAGCTGAGCCGAGGAGACTGGAGTGTTGTGACCCATGACTGTGGCCACAGTGGGCACCTCGGGAACTGGCCCTACTTCCCCTGTTGGACTCAGATGACCTCACCTACTGCTTTGCTCATTGCTCCAGCTCTACCAGCACCTTGACCCTGTCTTTCCTGCACCCCACCTTCTGGCCCCCAGCAACCACAAGGCCACTTCCTCCCTGCACTGATGCCGGTTGATTGTTCCCCTTCTCTCCTCACCACCTCCAAATAGGACTCCCAGGCCCATCACCCCTCACCCTGCCAGACTTTGTCTTGTGCTCTGGTTCTTGTCACCAGTGGACATATTTTATATTTATCCATTCATAGTCTGTCTCCGTGCCCATGATCGCAAATGCCGCTGGAGCCAGGGGAGGGAGTAGCTACTTTTTCTGTTCACTATGAATCTCTAGCACCTAATTCAGTGCCTGGCACATGGTTGGCACTCAGTACACTTACCTTTTTAATAAATAAATGAATGAATGAATATTAAGCGGCGGCCACGGAGCCCTCCCGCTGTGCTAGGACAAGGGCTCCATCTGCCCTGAAACGGGTACTATCCCGCAGGGCTGTGATACCGAGGAATCAGGGGGTTCCAAGAGCTGGCTGGGTCGTCTCACGGGAAGTGCAGGGTTTGCAGGCAGCACCCAGGAAGCCAGCTGACTGGGGGAGTGGGGGGGGGAAGCTAAGCCCAGAGGGACGTCAGACAGACAGAAGAGCAACACACACAAGAGGGTGAGGGAGAGGAGCTCTCAGAGGAGAAGCAGAGCCCCCAGAAGCAGGACGGAGTCCGGGGGGCTGGGTCCCAACTGCACGGGGAGAGCCAGCCAAACACCCGTTGACTGAATCATCCACCGTTTTGTGGTCAAGAAGGGTCAGAGGCCTGGCTGCCGGCCTGGACCCGGGGCTGTCACGGAGCCCGGCGGGTCTAAGTCAAACCGCAAGCCGCAGCGAAGAGAAGACGCCAACGGGAGGGCGCAGACCGGACGGGTGCACTCTCCAAAGGGTGAGCTGTTGGATCCTACAGCAGTAGATCCCTTTACCAACGAGAACCTGAAGCTCAAGTTTGCTCAAGTGGACCCAGGCCTGCCTTCAAGAGTCGATCGTGGTCAGTCTATTGATGGGTCCCAAGTACAGACGTGTTTGGGAGACACTCTGAGGTGGCCGAGGGACATGGCACCAAGTGACACTTCCCACAGGGCAGTTGAGTCCTGGCCTTCCCAACAGTCAGTCCCGAGCAGGGAAAGCAGAACACTTGCGCAGGTGTTACCCTGGGCAGCTCTTCCCCGCCGGCCAACCTTCCGTCCTCACCACCAGAGAGCTGTCAGCCTTTGAACTTCTGACGACTCACAGAACTCAGAGGCCTTGGCAGGCAGCGGCTTCTGCCCGGTGCATAACATGACTGGGCTCTGTGGCGCGGCCTCGCGAAGATCACCTTTACTGCAGGCACGGGAGGTTCGCTTTTATTCAAGGTGGCGATGCTGAGTTTCTCTTAAAAATGCATTAAGTAAAAAAGTGTAAAAATGTAGAAAATCAATTAGGTAATGTTAACTAACAGGTGGCCTGGGGAAAGGAGAGAGGTGGCCAGGGAGGTGGGGCAGGGTGGGACACCATGGGCCATGGCATGCTACGAAGGTGATCTGGCCGTGCCCTGAACCTAGGTTCCAGAGAAGGAGACGGACAGTCTCTTTACCATTCTACGGGGTGGAGTGTCCTGTCCCCACCTCCACCCTCCCTGGCCCCCATTCATGTCTACTGGGAACCTCAGAATGTGACCTTATTTGGAAATAGGGTCTTTGCAGATGTTATTAGTTAAGATGAGATTGTACTGGATTAGGGTGACTCCTAATCCAATGACGGGTGTCTTGTAAGACGGAAATTTGGACACAGAGACAGACATACGGAAGGTCATGGTACAACAAAGGCAGAGAGTGCGGGGTGGCGGCTGCCAGCCAGGTTCAGAAGCCGGGAGAGGCAGGAAGGATCCTCCCCGAGAGACTGTGGACGGAGCACGGCGTGATGGTCGGTGAGACCGGCACCTGCTTCCGTGCCGGCCTCCAGACCTTCCAGAGACCCGGTGCCTGTCTGAAGCCTCCCAGCACGTGGGGCCTTGTTAGAGTGGTCCCCGGACACCGCTGCAACCACTTTCTGAAAACTGACCAACAGGTGACGAATTCACAGTCAAGAAAAACGGCCTTATATGGTACACGGACGAGCGTTTTGGTATCCATGGAATTCCTTCCTTGCAGTTGTTATCATGGGTGAATCCTGAAGCCACATGGAGAAAACACAAAATTCTGACCCAACCCATGGGGTCTTCACAATATTAAGCAAATTTTATCTTAAAAAAGAAAGAACTACCAACCTATAGGTTAGGTTTTTGTCAATTTATACTTTTATTTCCAATAAACTTGATGAAATTGGGCAGTAGGACAGGTGGCTTCGCTTGGAATAATCATCCTTCTGGATATATCCTTGTCTTGTTCTCATTTACAGCCTTGGAGGCATAAAAGCATATTTTCATAAAACCAGCCCTTCTATATGAAAGCAGATTTATCATTCAGATCCATCATTAATTTCCCAATGACGTTCTCACTGGCCATAAAAAAGACTTAGAGCTCTTTATGAAAATTTTATTCCAGAGAAAACGGTCTTGGAACATGGTTCACACCGACCTCTTTTAACCTCTGGTTCTCTGTGTTATTATTATTAAGTAATAATGTCACTTCATCATGAAGTGATGCCAACATCACTCTTCCCTCTTTGTACTTCAGGAAACAAGTGATGCTTTTTGGAGTGGAGAACAAGTCAGTACTTAGTCACTGCCTCGTGCTTCTGGCTGGTCCCCATGTGCCTGCTTAGATGGCGGTCTTACATCATCTTTTATGAGTACATCAACTTATTTGCAATTAAGTTTAGATTGTCTAATAAAATCTGGTGACATTTTAGCTTACAGTTTATGTCCCAGTAAAAGGCTCCAAATGTTATTGCCATAAGAATCCATGTGACAACTCAATATAAACCTTTTATTTCAGGCTGGACAGCTGACTGTGCCTTTAGAAATGGCAGGGGAGGGAAATGGAGGAGCTGGGGGGTCATGACAGTTGACGACTCCAGGGGCTTGGTTTTCACAGCCAAGTTCTCCGTCTAGAACTCAGGCACGCCAGTCCATCCTTCCTTCCTTCCTTCCCATCTACTGATCGGCCTCTTGTATTTATTTGTATTGTGGTAAGAAACAACACGAGCTCTACCCTCTTACCACATTGTTCAGTGCACAACACCCAACTAAGGGCACCATTTTGTAGAGCAAGAAGACCTTCAGAACACATTGATCTGGCATGACTGAGACATTACCCCCACTGAGCGTCACCTCCCATCTTCCTCTCCCTCTAGCCCAGGGCAGCCACCATTCTACTCTGTACCAGCGAGACTGTGTTAGATTCCTCATGGAAGTGGAATCGTGCAGTATCCGTCCTCCAGTGACTGGCTTATTTTACGCAGTGTAACGTCTTCCAGGTCCATCATACAGTTGCATATGGCAGGACTTTCTTCAACTGAAAGGCCAAATGATACTCCACTATATGGGCATACCACATTTTCTGTATCCATCCATCCACAGGAAGACACTTGGAGTGTTCTGTGTCTTGATTCCTGTGACTATGGTCGCAGCAGACGTGCAGTGTGGCTGTCTCTTCAGACCATGGTTTCATTTCTCTTAGATAAGGCCCCAGAAGTGGGGTTGCTGGATGGGAAGGGGCTGGACATGAGCCTTGGATTTGGGCAGCAGATGTGAGGGCTGAAGAAACCTCACAGGGCATCAGTCTTGCTAGTAGGATTGTTTCTGATCCGTGACATGAGGCCTCCAAGCTCAGCTTGGGTAAGGTTACTTTCATTATAATAATACACGTCCCAAATAAACATCTAGCTCAGGAGTTCTCTGCTGGGAGTGATCTCCTTGTCCAGGGACGTTTGTCTGGAGACATGTTCTGGTTGTCACACCTTGAAGGAGGGCTGCGGGCATCTCGCGGGCAGGAGCCAGGGACGCTGCTGCTCATCCAGCAATGCACAGGACCGCGCCGCCACTGGGAACGATCCCATCCCACGGCTGAGAAACGCTGGTCTGACTGAAACGGGCACTGAACCTTGACTTTTTAAAGTGGCTGCTTGAGTCTTCTTGTCTTTTCTCCTTTGATCACGATCTCGCTCAGTCCTTGAAAGTGGTAAGCCTGCTGTAAGTGAAAACACTGGGCAAGGTCAGGGGGTGGCCAGCAAGCCTCTAGCCCCCGAGGAAGCATGTGGGGCTTTTAGAAGAGAGGAGGTTATAAGAACAGAATTTGCAGCCAGTTTGGGGAAGAAGGAAAAAGAAAAAAGAAAAAACAAAACAAAAACAAAAACCATGATCTGCTTTGGTTTTCTGTTGAAAGAGAGGCACCTTTGAAGCAGTGACTTCATTTTCAAAGAGGACGCACATTGTCTGAGGAAAAATCACCCAGTGCTTTTGGAAGTAGCATTCCAGAAGCCCTCAGGATTTACGACCCCAAACTATGCTAATGGGTGTGCCGGATGAACTCCTGGGCGTAACGTGGATGGGGTGTGGAATATTCCACGAGTCTTACATCTTAAAAGCTTACAGATTCCAGAAATGACACCAGTTCATGCATAAAATATCCGCTCCCAGACCGCGGTCATTTCCTGTTTGCCCTTGTGTGGGGATCTGGGTTATAAAGTATCGCGGTTAGACCCGAAAATCCTCAACCGTGTGGAAAGAGGCCCCTCTATTTATAGCTCTCCTCATGGTGACTTACAGCGTCTGCATTAATCTCCATCCGAATTCTGAGCCCCCAAACGCCTAAGGAGATATGCTAAACCTCTCTCCCCATGGCATTCTTCCAGACAGAATTTAAGAGACACTAGAGGATGGCACATTTATCCTGAGTTTGCAGTTTCCTAAACATGAAGAAGATGAACGGCTCTCCGTTAAGGAACACGGGTCAGACAGGAGCTTGAAACAGAATATTTGAGCTGACAGAGGAGAGATATACTGAGAGTGACTCCATATAGTTCCCAAATCTCGAAGCTTCACAAGACCCCATGATCAGAAACAGATTGAGGTCGGAGAGCATGGTCCTATTTGAATTAATGAAAGAGCCAAATTGCCCAGAGCTCTGGTGTCTGCGCCGCGTGTCTGGCTGCTGGGCTTGGAGGGGCTGCAGTGATCTCGTCTGCGGGGGAGCAGCAGCTGGGCGTTGTCCTGGACTCCCCTCTTCCGCTAGTTTGGTAATTGGAGATTCCAAATAGAATTCGGGGGGGGAAAAACCCCACAGAATGACTCTTATTAATTCAAAGGGGGAAGGACTGTTAGTGAGAAGTGGAAGGGAACTATTTAAAGAGAGATGATTGACTTTTCTACTCTTGGATGCCAAGGAAGCTCGCAGAGTGGATGGTAAATGGGCCTCGTGGTCAAGCGGACCTTGGTCGGATCTAAGAGCCTCTTCACCAGTCTGTGACCTTAACTTGGCTGAGTCGCCAGAGCTCACTGGGGCCGCTGCAGCAAAGGGTCTGGACGGTAGCCCTGTGTAAATGCACAGAGAACACGGGGTCACGGACGGACGGCAAGTGAATGGCGGTCTCGGTCCCCACCTTGGGCTCCCGTTGACCTCGCTGGGCCCTGAGTCATTTAGAATTCTTCGGTAACAAGAGACGGAAACCAGCAGGGGTGATGTTAAGCCATTTACTAGGAGGTTGTTGGGTGGCTGGTACATAGAGAGGACAGAAATGCTGGAGACTGAGGCAGGAGCAGGAAAGAAGCCAGGGAAACCGCCTTCTCCGTGTAGCGGGGAGCTCTGCTGGGCATCACCACTGGAGTCAGGCTGATGGCATTTGTTTGGGTTTGTGGCCCAAATCTGTCCAGCTTTGGGTCACCAGCCTGTTCCTTCCAGGAGGGTAAAGCACCTTCACTGAGAGGCATGGGAGGGCGGCGGCACCTGCAGGGAAAGGCAGATGCCGGCGCCGCAGCCACAGTGCTAACTGTCTGCTACGGCCCCACAGGCCTGTGTCCTGCCAGCCCCCCACGCCCAGTGCTGGGTCCCTCTTAGCACCTCTGCCAGCTGGGTAAGAAGGTGCTGTCATTTCCGAGTCAGCGGCCCCAGCTTGTTTATCTGCAGTCGGGGTTTTGCAGAGCTGTCGGCTGTCACCGCAAAGACTCCGGTCACCAGGCAGGCAAGCAGCAAGTGGCATGTGCTCCTGTCTTCGGGAGTCTGGGGCCTTTCTAATGATGCACTCCAAAACCTGGCCTTAGAGCTCAAAAGTTTCCAAGTTAACGAACAGCCAGAGTCCCCAGAAACAATGCGAGCAAATGTTTGTTCCAGTGCCCTTCACAGGCCCGCGCTCTGTGCGTGGGTTTGAATGAGCACCGAATAAACCATCGGCACGTGCTACCTCATGCAAATACCCCGCTCCCCGGTTGTTCCCCTGTGCAATGACATCTTTAGCATTCTGCGGGAAAACTCCTTAGATTTGTTTCCAAGTGTCTTATTCTGCAAGATGATATGAAGAAATCTAGGGGAAGGAAAAAAAAAAAGGAAGGAAAAATCAGGCATATTGGCTAATTAAAAACAAAACAAAACAAAAAAAACCTTGCAAAACTAAGAGAGACGAACAGCCTCCGAATTTCAGGCTTATGAAATATTTATTCAGTGGCAAAGAAGACACTGAAGTCGGAAATGAACTTTGCAAAGTAATTACTTTTGATCCCAGCAAAATGCATTCAGAGGCCTTCAGGTAAACATCACCTCTGACAGGCAGGAGGTGAATTGTGAAGCAACATTATGCTTTTAAAGGAAACAAGGAATGAATGAAAGTAAGCTTGAAGGGCCTGTCGAAAAGCATTCTGCCTCATGAGAAATGTTTTCGACGATGGTCTTTGAAAGGACAGCAGAGATGTGAATTCAGGAAGGTAAGATATGATCAATCAGTAAATGAGAAAAGCCACAGGCAGGAAGCCCAGGAAGGGGCTTCCTGCTTCTTACAGAAACTTTAAATGATGCCCATGTATTTAAAAAATAAGAGTATGTGCCACTAATTTTGATAAAGATCTTTAATGGAAATACGCTCAAACTCAGCATCTCCTGGGAAAATGTCACTGGTTGTGTTACACTTGTTTTCCATTTTGCTCCAGTGCTCTTATGAAAATAGCTTCCTCTTCAATACTCCCAGAGTAGAAGGATGACGTTTCAGGGAGAAAGGAGCACTTTTTCTTTTTTTCTTTTTTCTTTCTTTCTTTCTTTTTTTTTTTTCTTTTTTGTTTTAATAAATTCTCCAGGGAGAGTTTGCTCAGTGTGAGCATATAAGCTTTTCCAAGCTGTTTCCCCGGGTGCTGTTTCCAGGGGCGTGTGTTTGCGTCTATTCTTTTATCTTTCGAATTGTAGGCCTGTGTGAGCGCAGGCCAGGGTCCACTCCCAAGCTCACTAGTGTCAAGAAGTAATACCACTGACCAAGGAACCTGTAAAAAAATGACCCCGGTTCCAGGTTAATACACAGATGGCTGGTATCCCACAGGACCCGGTGTTCCTGGGTCCACACAGACCCAGCGGGAGACGATCTTATGGCTTCAGAGACAGAAAGCTCCTCTGAGGGCTATTCTCATCTGGCGCGAGCAACCAGCACCTCAGGAAGGCAAGCACACCCTCCCCTTTTCATTCCCCCGAGATGTCAATGTCAGGCCTCGTGCAAACAGATTTCTCCCTTTGAAAGTTGTTATGAGAAGTATTTTATAAATTCTTCATATGAAAAAAAATGAGTAGAAAAATCTGAATGTGTCTCCTTGCTTTCATAAAAACCCTAAAACATTCTTAAATGCCATTTCTGAAACCCTGTTTCTAGAAACTTTCCCTTGAAATCTTAGGACACTATTTGAAAAGCAACAAAAAACCCCCTTCACCTCCCTAGCTCATAAGAAGTAAAAGTCTACCATATTTGAAAGAAAAGCCTGAAATAGGTATATCTTTTTTCCCTGCTGGATTACAGAGCAGCAGAGAAGGTAAGCGAAGATTCAGAATAGTAATAAAGGTCAAGTCATCCCCCAAAGAGGGCTCGCCACTAATCTCAGCCTTTGTAATTGGAAAAATTGTGCATTTTGAAGATGTGCTTTGGAAGATCTGGAAAACAAGGCAGAAGTGTTATCTTTGGGGTTATCGGATGGGGCTGAACCTCACTGCCCATCAGGAGTGGGAGGGTTGTCAGAGGGTGTTTCAAGCACGCAACAAATGCTTCCTGAATGCCAATGTGAACCAGTCCAGGGAGCAGGCTTTGTGCACAGGTGAGTTACCAGGAAAAGCGTCCCGGAAGGGAGTGGGACCACGGGACAGGAAAGGTGGAGAGAGGCTAGACAAGGGTCCCCTGGAGGTGACTTCATCAGGGTCCTCCAGGGGAACTAGGAGAGGTTTCTCAGACGGGGGCTTGCACAGGTTTACAGCTGTTAGCTGTCGGCTTCGGGCTGCCCAGGGAGTCATGAACCTTGGGCATCTCGGAGCCAGTGCAGGAAAGGGGCTCCGGGAGCCTCTGAGCCTTCCCTGGGAACAGCCACAGTAACAAGAGGCTGGAAGTCAAAACCCAGAGAAGTCAGAAGGGAACAAGGGCCTTGCTCAGAAATGGTGAAGGGGACAGGAGGGGCCTGGGTGGCGCACCCCCGGCGCCCTTTGCAACAGGCACTGCAAACTAGAAGCCAGAGTGCAGGAGGCGCGGCGCGCCCTGCGAGGGCGCACGGGCACTCGGGCACGCGTGTGCGGCCCCGTCGACCATGCCCTCCTGCAGGCGAGCACACTGAGGCTGGGGAGCAGAGGTCCCTCGCTGTAAGGTCCTCACGGAAAGCCAGTCAAGGCCGGCTGGGCTGGCTCCAAAGCCGCCCACCCGCACCCCACTCCGTTGCGTCTCTGCCGGAGCCGGATGTCCTCGGGCCATTTTGTTAGGAGACACTCCGGCCGGAACTGTGTCCTCCCTGAGATGGAAGCGACCCGCGCCGCCGCCCCGCTACTCTGCATGCTTTGTGGAGCCCCGGTGTGCTGGTGTGACTGCATTCTTTTCTTCTGTGAGGAAGACAGGCAAAGGCCCCTTTCTCCCCCAGCAGATGTGTCGCTATTGCTAAGCGACAGCGAGAAGTAATTCGCACCCGCGTCCCACTGCCGGCAGCCCGCGCGCCGCGGCCCGTGCTCCCATCAAACGGCACTGACGTGCATGGACAACTCACGGCCCTTCTGCCGCCGCGGGCTCGGCTGGGCTGCGGCTGGGCTGCGGCTGGAGAAGGGAGTCGGCAGACAGCGTGGGGCAGGTTTCCTGCCGAAAGAGGGTTTCTACCCACAGACCCAACTGGCTGGTGACCGGCTCCGACAGATTGTTTACAACGCACAGACCCCAGGAAAGCTGCCAGAGCAGAGCCCCGAGAGCAGCTACGCAGGTTAGGGCCCCTCCCTTAAAGGCCGGTGGCCACTCTGGGAGTGTATTCATTTCGCCCCGTGAGTCCTCCTGGAGCCCCGCTGCGGGAATGCCCCCGTCCTCAACAGGACAAGCCGATGGCAGACGGCTTCCTCAGTGTCTCAGCTGCAGGCAGGGGCCCATGGCGGCAGCGCCGGCCTGAGTGTCCCAGGCGTGGGCTGCGGCCGGTCTGCTGGGGGCTGGGCAGCCGCAGAGTGGGTCAGTTCCCTCAGCCACTGGGAGGGCGTCCAGGAGGCAGGACATACTGAGGAGGGCCCCAGGGAGAGGGGCTGAGCTTATTTGGGCAATGGGGTTTCGCCTCATATTTCACACCCAGGATGAAGTCATTTCCAAGTTTCAAAAATTTACGAAAACACAGACACATGCACCTGTCACAATAGCGTCTCGGAAGGCCAAGTGGCCAAGCTCTCCCTGTGTACGTATATGTGTGTGAGTGCGTGTGTGAGGGTGTGTGTATGCGTGTGTGTCCATCTCTGTGTGCGTGGTAGTGTATGGCACACATGTGATCCTGTGTCTGCCAGTGTGCTCACCCTTGAGTGTGAGCTCATGTGTATGTTCAAGGGTGCGTGTGAATATACGCGTATGCGGGTGCCTATGGCAAAGGGTGCATCCATGTGCACGTGACTGTGCGTGTGCCTGAGTGGCATGCACATGTTTGCATGTATGCCTGAGTGTGCACATGTGCACATACACGTGGAGGTATGTGCAATGTTGTGTGTACGGCATGTGTGTTTGTGTGACAGTGTCTGTATGTGCCTGTATGTATGTACACATGCACCAAAGGCTGAAAATATCCCCTCTGTTCACCCGTGTCCACACCTGAAACTCTTACTGGAACTATAAGCCCAACACGCTCCTGGAATAACACTTCTCTTAACTCACCTTCCTTCACCCTTCCCAAAGTCCTGGTGTCTTTGAGGCTTTCCTATTGTATATGCCTAGGCTGGCCACTTGTTCCACAATTACCGGAAGCCTTGGTGTCCTCTATGATTCCCTTACTCTCCCAACCATGAGAGACAGATGCTAAGTCACGGGGTCTTTACTCTTTATTTTACTTTATTTATTCATTTACTTATTTATAGGGGCGGGAGTGGGGGAGAGGCAGAAGGAAAAGGAAGAGAGAAAATCCCAAGCAGGCTCCATGCCCAGCATGGAGCTCAATGCAGGGCTCAATCTTATGACCCTGAGATCATGACCTGAGCTGAAATCAAGAATCAGATGCTTAACTGACTGAGCCACCCAGGTGTCCCACAAGGTCTTTACTCTTTAATGAACTTATTTGTTTTTTAATTGAAGTATAACATACACACAGAGAAACAAATCATAAATGTATAGCTAGATAAGTTTTCACAGAGTAAACACACCCATACAATCACTACCCAAGTCAGGAGAAAGTACATGGCCATCCTCCTTGTGTCCCACCCTGGCTACCAGTCCCCACATCCCCAAAGATCATTCTCAGGCAACAATGAATATGCCATGTGAGTTCTGCCTTTTCTGAACTTTGCATAAAGGGAACCACACAGTAAGTCTGCTTCTGTGTGTGACTTTTTGTATGGGAGACCCACCCTCCCATTGCTTGTAGTGGCATTTCCCCCCTTTTAACTGCTGTATCGTGTTCTGCTGCAAGAATGTGCCAAATGGATTTATCCATCTTATTACTGACGGGCATTTGGCATGGTTCCAGATATCGTCTATTTCAAATAATACTTCTATGGATGGATATCCTTAAAAATTGCTTTTGGTGGAAGTATATACGCATTTCCATTGGGTATATACCCAGAGTGGAATTCTGAGTTCCCTCCATTCTTTGCTTGGACCCCAGCAGCAGCCTGAAACCAGGTTTGCCTTGATCGACCCCAGCCTGCACTCCCCATGCTATAGAGCACATCTGCAGGAAGCCTAGTTAGGCTCTGCTCAGCAACTCTTGGAGGGTCCCCCAACTGAAGCACATGATAGACCTTCTGGATGATTTTAATACAGCACACTGCAGAATAGGGCTACACATTCCTCGTGGAGATTCATGCCTCTTGGCAATGAGATGTTGCAGACCTCACTGTTTATCCATTCCCTTGAATATGGGCTGGTCTCCTAACCTGTTCTGACCCACTCAGTGTGGTAGAAGTGACTCCAGACTGAGGCGTCAAGAGACCCTGCTGCTGCATTTCTCCCTTCCTGGGACGCAAGATGAAATGAAGTGGAATGCCAGGTGGAGAGCAGTCAGGGCATCTTGACAAAAGCCAGCCCTGCCAAGCCCCCTGATCACCGCTTCCTAGACATCCTCTCACTCACTGTAGGCTCCCATCTGAGGGGGGCCTGTCATCCTGTTGGTGGCCAAGAAGACAGAAGCCACAGGCGCTAACACGAGACCAAGACGAGGTGGAACTGAACCCAGGAGTTAGCTGCACAGCTGTGGCATGTCCACCGCATCACTTTTCTTTGCACGGCATCCTGCCAGACACATGGGAGACCTCAAAATACCTACCAAGTATAAACGAACCTGAGTTACTGGACCCCTAAATGTTAGTGCGTTATCATTTTTAGGCATCTCTGGTAGGAAGTGATTTCAGCCAACTAAGGACAACCAGAGTGGGAAACTAAATGATTTCCCAGTAGAAACTGCCTGGCAGGAAACACACAGTGCGTTGTTTTCTGGTTAAGCTGGGGGCTCAGAGCACTTCCCCGTGAGGAAGCGCTGAGCTGGCCCACCATGACGCACTCCACATTCCTCAGCTCAGTGAGCCCAGGAGGTTCTGCTGGTACCGTCATTTCACACGTAATGAAACCAAGGCTTGAGTGGTGAAGCTGTCCCCGGTCCCACAACTAATAACGGCAGCCCTGGCATCCATCCCACATCTCCCCTGGGCTGTTTATTTATTTAACAACTGTTTATTGAGCCAATACTACCTGTTAACTTCAGAGACAAGGGCACGAACTTAGTAGGAACACCTCCATCCTCTCTGAGATGGATGCTCACATTCTAGATGTCCTTCAAGTTGACATCCGGGCATCTCCTGCTAAGCTGGGTTTTCTAGTTCCAAGACCAGCCTGTCGGAGGGCAAGCCATTGCTGGGTGCTGTAGCGTGGCTGGCTGTAGGTCACAGGGCTTATTCCTTAGACTACTAACATGTCAGTGCGGTTGGAACAATGTAAAGCCTTGCAAGTCTCCTGTAAAGCTTTGCCTAGATAAAAACTGAGCTGTTGTAACATATTCCCAACAGCTCCCTTCTCTCTCACCCCCTCCAGGTAAATCTACTGCCCGAGTCTTCAGCTGCTCTGAGTGACGGCCTCCTTCAGTTTTCAGTGTTGTTTAACCACAAAGAGTACATGTAAATTTCGCTTAAGTAATAATTCCTATATGGTTGTTTAAGCATTGGAAGGGTTTTATCTTCTTATTCTTTCTTAGATAAGCATTGATAAGGGAAAGCAGGCAGTAAAACACTTCTTCAGATTTTGCATGGTTGTATAACAGGGGTCACATTCTCAATAAGCCCAAATAAAATTTCCTCCACTTAATGTTCTTGTTCATCGGTTGTTATTTGGAAGAATGATGATGAGTATTTGCGAGGTCTTTCAGATGGAACTTAAGAACTCACATTTAATATTTATGGCATAGAAAGGCCTGAGTTGGGATTTCTGAAGGCAGAGTGTGGGGACGGTAGAACCTGGTTCTGGGCGTTGCTCAACCTGATATAAATCACACTGGATGCTTTTCTTTAATCGCACATTCCATCAGGATGCAGGCTGGACCCAGAATAATGTGAACGCTCTACCCCACTTGCTGACTTTAACAACGCACTTCATTTATTTTAAATATTCTAAAATTCAGTGCATAGCCTCGGTGCTTCTTTATGTCATACGTTGTACCACTTCCTATGCGTTTTCTAGCTTAGCACCAGAAGGCAGAGCCCTGACACCATGTTCAAACGCTACTTTGGTTCTTTAAAAGTCCTTTGCACTGCTGACCTTGGGATGCCTCAGTTTCTTCATCTGTCAAATGCGAAACAGCACCGTATCGTACTCGAGGCACTGTTACAAGGACTGAAGGAGGTAATGCACGGGTTACGCCCACATCACACCCAGCCTGAAGCAGGTCCTCACCCACTGCTGTTACCACTGCTGCTGTGCCCTGGGTTGGGGGTAGGGCGTGATCCGTGCAGATGGGCAAAAAGTGATCTAGTTTCCTAGAGAAGCTGCGACTGGCAGAAGAACTCCTCGAGTAGTGGGTGGCATTCCTTAGTCAAGCTGGGGGGGTGGGAAGGTCCGGGCAGGGCATGGGCAAGGCAGGGGAGGCATCAGCACAGTGGTGCGCATTCTCATCTGCTTCTCTCTCTGGAGGAGGTCGGCTGGCTTGTCTAAATTGTGTTCATCCTGTTCCTTGAGTCACATGGTCCCCATTCTCCCTGCATTTTGAGTATGTCTTTCCATTCATTTGTGTTTGGACGCAGGGCTCTGGCTCCGGGAGAAAATACTGCGTATCAGCTGCCGGTGCAGAGTGTGTACAGTCGCCGCTCTGTGCTGGCGCAGGGCCCCCAGGGGTGCACGGGACAACTGTGGGGGAGGGAAGAACGCCTGGGCTGTGGGGGCGCATGCTGTGAGGGTCCTGCTGAGCGGAGGCGGGGCTCTATTCTGGGGGCGGGGGGAGTTCTGCCATTAGCATCTGTTTGTTATTCATAGAAGAAAGCAAAATTTTGCGGAAATAAGACAAATGTTCCATGCAACTGCACAAGTTTTCTTGTCAAATTAAAAACATAAATGGTGTAGCAGCAGCTTAAATATTTTCTGCTGCTTTGTGTCACCTTCAACAAAATGAAGAAGAAAAAATGTGGGAGGAGATGAAAGGGGGGGAAATGCTGGCATAGGTGAGGCTGGGTTTGTTGGCTTCACAAATCAACAGATTCTGTTCCTGTGCCACCTGGAGGGCCGCCAGGAGAGGTGTGAGAGAGGGTGAGGCCACTTCTGAAAACCGTCTGTCGCAGCTTCTATGAGCGCTCTGGTGTGCTTGCTTGGCTGCACTGCTGGAGGATGTGAGCCAACCAGCACGGGCACCGGGCCCGTCCCAAACATCCATAACCCGGATCTGCGCAGGTGAAGCCGAAGCCGTCGACCTTGTCCCGAAACAGAAGCAAGCCTCCCGCACGCATCAGCCAGGGGCCAGGTATTCCAAGAGGAGATGATCCTGGAAACCGTCCCCTCCCTCTCCACGCAGGCTGGCACAGTCAGCATGCACCAGTCAAGATACTTCGAGCTGGAAGGAGCTGCTGGTGGAGCTGAGGCATGTGAAAGCCGCAGGGTGGGAAGGCTGCCCGGAAGTCAGGCAACTGGAGGAACCTGCTGGAATCTGTAAAGGAAGCTACCATTGCCGCCTGCAGCCAGAAGCAGGGGCTGAACGTGAGCCACGGGGGGCCTGGAAGATGCAGGAAGGCCCTGCCTCTGCTGCTGCTGGTGCTGGAGGCCGCTTATCTTCTGCCTTCTGTGTTTCATGGGAGCAGCTCTCAGAAGCAGAATCCAAACCAGGCTCCTACTGGAAAGGGATTCTGGAAAACGTAACTCCCACGCTTCTAACGCCCAGGATGACATGGCGCAGTTTCTGCAGGGACTGGGCGGTGCGGATGCCGACAGCCCGCAGCCCGCCCGGCCCACTCATGCGGCTACTCAACATCCAAACCCATATTCTACCCGTATTCAATCTCCAAACAGCAGTCACAGAATCATCCTCATGTTTCTTCACACGAAATGAGAAATGCTCTCTTCCATGCAGGAAAAAAAGAGACCCACAGTCCCATTAGTCACAGAATAAATTTCTGAGTGGTCCTCATCCTCCTGTTCAGACAAAGTCCCCCTTAGACTGGGGCCTGCAGCCTGAATTACTAGGTTAGCAATCGTCAATACACCTTTAGTAAGATGGCAGGGATGGGGAGGGCAGGGAAGAAGATGTTGGCTGACGATATGAAAGATATGTAGTAAAGCAAATAAGAAAATCCCTGTAAGTACCCGAGTCCTTGCTTCTAGTAACTGGTTGCAAAGCCTTTTGGTATTTATAAATTCCTTCTCCACCACCCACCAGTCCATGTCACTGCTGCGTATCAGTCATCCCCCAGCCGCCGTGTTTCACCAAAGCCCCACTCCTGAAGGACTGAGCCCTCAGTGGTCTGGCCTGCTGTGAGTTTTCTTCTGGAAGTCCAAAGGGGGCCCCAGCAGGCCTGTGCTATCTCCTGTCCCCGCCCCACCATGTCCCTCTAATGGAAGCACGCCCGGTGACCTCAGCCAGCACAGGCTCTGGAGAAGGAGAAGTCTCGCTTTGTTACATTTTAGCCTCAACTTCTGGCATTTCTCTGTTGGAAACCAAAACCTCAAAATCTGCCAGGCCGAAGGTTGCAGGGATGGGCGTTAAACGTCCCGTGTTCGGGTTGTTGGGTGTGTTAGTGAGAGAAGCCACTTGCATCTCTGCTCCTTAGTTCCCACATCCACATATTCTGGCCACGGGAGGCACAGCAGCATAGACTGGTCACTGGGCCAGAGCTGAAACTGCACCTTGTCCACGCCTCATCCCGGCAGGGTGCTCCCTCCTGTCGGCACCAAAACTGACTCTTCGAAAAGCCATTCCCCATCCTGCCTGATAATAAGACTTTCTGTATAGCTATAGGAATTCAGTCAATGCAGCCCTGGGGGAACGGCGAGATCAATGAAACAGAACAGAGAGCTGAATAGTTGGACCCATGCAACTCTGCCCCACCAATTTTCACAAAGGTGCAAACGCAATTCAATGGAGGAAGGAGAGCGTTTCAACAACGGTGATGGATCGAGTGGACGTTCATAGGTAAAGTGAAACAAATAAAACGAATCTTGACCTAAACCTCACACCTAATACAAAACTTAACTCACAATGGATCATGGATTTAACATAAAACTAAAATATAAAAATTCTAGGAAAAAAAAAACACAGAACAAAATCTTTGGAGTCTAGGGTTAGGTGAACAGTTTTTAGACTTAACACCAAAAGCTCAATTCATAAAGGAAAAAAAAAATACACTGACTTCATCAAGTTTTGATTTGTGAAGCTCACGTGAGGAGGATAAAAAGGCAAGGTACAGACTAGGAAAAATTTTTACAGACTATATATCTCATAAAGGATTAGTACCTAGAATATATAAAGAATTCTTAAAACTCAACAGTAATAAAAACCTTAAACAATCTAAGAAGAAAAGAGACAAAAGACACAGAGATAGTTCACAGAAAGGACATACAGATAGCAAATAAGCCCACAAAAAGTCAACATCATTAACCATAATGAAAATATAAGTTAAAACCACAACAAGATATCACTACACACCTATCGGAATGGCTAACCTTAAAAAAGAGAAAAAACGGTGATGACACCAAATGCTGGCAAGGATGCAGGGAAACTGGGTCACTCGTGTCACTTGGGGGAATGTGAAATGGTACAGCCATTCTGGAAAGCAGTTTGGCACTTTCTCATAAAACTCTGTATGTAATTACCACACAAGTCAACAATTGCTCTCTTGGGCATTTATCCCAGTGAAATGAAAACTTATGCTCACATAGAAACCAATGCATGAGTGTGTATAGCAGCTTTATCCATAACAACCCCAAGCTAGAAACAACTCTTACGTCCTTTGGTGGGTGAACAGTTAAGCGAACTGTGGATCCAGCAAACCGTGAACTACTACTCAGTAATCAGAAGGAACAAACCATGGATACGCACTTACTTGGATAAATAGCATAGGAATTATGAGTGGAATAAAGCCAATCCCCAAAGCGATATACTTGTGCACACCCGATTCTATTTTTATATAGCTTTTTTGAAATGATGACATTAAGGAAGTGGAGAAGACGTTAATAGCTGCTGGGGGCTGGTGAGGGTCAGGTGTGGGAGGTGGATTTGGCTATAAAAGACTCGTCTGAGGACCCTTGGAATGGATCTGCTCTCCGTCTTGACTGTGGTGTGGATACATGGACTGGCATACGGGATAAAAGTGCATAGGACTAAACACTCACAAGCACTTACGCATGTGCACGCACAGACACAGGTAGAAGCCGACTGACAGAGTCTGAATGAGATGGGTGCACTGGGTCAAGGTCAGTTTCCTGGTTGTGATACTGTATTTCAGTTTCACAAGATTTACCACTGGAAGAAATGGATGAAGGCTCCAGGGGACCCGTCTGTATCATTTCTTAGAACTGCGTGTAAATCTACCTCAAAATAAATAAATTGAAAAAAAAAAAAAAAAAAGGTGGGGAGGCAGTGGTAAGGAATAGTAAACCTCCAGAGTAGCTCCAGTGGTTCACTGGGCAGAGCCCCTGCTTCGGTAGTGGTCGGCCCAATGGATGACCGATCAGGGCACACTCACGCCCAACCCACCAGAAGTCTCCCCGTCAGCCTGATGGCCGCTGTGCTATACCTTGTCTACACATGGATGACCCTCATTGTCCAAGTTTTACATTTAAAGTAAATAAAAATACCTATAAAGATAAATGTAAGGAACCAATTTGTATATATGAAGTGACTGTATGATAATTATATGTTCAGCTACTTAATGCTTTACCTTGTTTGATACTGCATAATAAATCTATCATATTGGATGATAATGTTGTGATTATTGCAGGAGAGTTTTACATCCTGCTACCCAAATGCATTTCCTTGTTTGCATTTCTTGCTTGATATTTTCTTAAATGGAACAAGTTTGTATGAAAATAATAGTGTGGGGGACACCTGGGTGGCTCAGTTGGTTAAGCAGCTGCCTTTGGCTCAGGTCATGATCCCAGCGTCCTGGGATCGAGTCCCACATCGGGCTCCTTGCTCGGGAGGGAGCCTGCTTCTCCCTCTGCCTCTGCCTGCCATTCTGTCTGCCTGTGCTCGCTCTGTCCCTCTCTCTCTCTCTCTGACAAATAAAATCTTAAAAAAAAAAAAAGAAAATAACAGTGTGGCTGGTGGGAATATAAATTTATATAGCTATCTTGGGAGTTAATGTGACATTTGACTTTAATGAATTTATCCTAAGAAAATAACTGTGATCCCAAGGTCCTGGGATCAAGCCCTGCATTGGGTTCTCTGCTTAGCAGGGAGCCTTCTTCCTCCTCTCTCTCCCTGCCTACTTGTGATCTCTGTCAAATAAATAAATAAAATCTTTAAAAAAAAAAAGAAAATAACTGGACAAATATGAAAAGATGTATATGGAAAGTTATTAAGTAAAGTATTATTTATAACAGTGAACCACTGGAAACAAGCACTGTGTCCAAACAGGAAGAGCCTGGGTAAACCATCGTGCTGTCGCACCATGTGAGATGACTGAACAAGATCTAGCCGTTCAGAGTGTCGCTGTGTTTCTCTGTTTACTACGGTGAGAAACGGCTCATATAAGTTAGGTTGACATCACTGGGTTCCACACAAGATGCGGCATGGGTCCGCACTTATTTGTAGAATGCCTGGCTCTCCGCATGGGTTTATGGAAGCGTTACAAACGGCATCATCACTGGGAAGGAGAAAGACCCAAACCTTAACTGTGCTCATCTGTGTGGGAGCTTTCAGCTAATTAGGTTTTTAAAAAAATGTATCCCTTTGGGCATGTATAATTATTTTCCCTAATGATTACTTATATATGTAAAAATAATAAAGTCTCCTGAGTTTTCACATGACGAGAAGTTTTATCATTTTGATTTTCCATTTTTAATAGATTTATTGCATGGGAAAATCTGCATAAAAACAGCATCATTTATTTTCTATCCGATTAAGAGAGACAGCTTAGTTCTGAGCACAGACGAGCCACGACGCCAACACCTAGCAGGAAGTTTCAGGTTACGAGTATTCAGGAGGTGCCCTTGGAAAGACAGGGCTGAGTTTGGTCCTAAGAGCTAAACATTTAGCGAGGCCAAGAAAAAGAGGTTGACTGTGAATTCTTTGAAGGGAGGGATCTCTCCCTTGTTCACGTCTAGGTCCCCTGTACCTGGGTCTGCCTGCTCTATGCCGGACACCGTTCTTTGCACTGCAAAAGCAGCAGTGAACTGGGGAGCCACAGCCCTAGCTTCGGTGGGGTCAAGTGGAGAGTAAAAGTCAGCAGCAGAAGGAAGCGGGTGACACACCTATCAGAGTCATGAGCCAGAATGTGGGAGCAGAGCAGGAAAGGAGACATTCAGTCCCAGCCTGCCATGAGTCCCGGCCAGGTCTGGGATGAGTGGAGCAGCATATTCTAGCAAAAGCAAGTTCCAAGGCCATGGGGCAGAAAAGAGCTTCAGGGCGTGGGAGCAGAGGGCCCGAGTGGGATGAGGGGTGAGGGGATGCAGCAGGAGCTAGTAATGTGGGCTTTGATGGTCGCCATGAAGAGCTAGATGTTATTCCAGGGGCTAGGGATGTTATCAGAGGGTTTTTCAGAGCACTTTTACTTCCAGAACAGTTCTAGGTTTACAGAGGAGAGTCCCTCCGTACTTCCTTCCCAGTTTTGCTTGTTGTCAGCATCCTGCTGTCCTATGGGACATTTGTTATGATTAGGAAACTGACACTGGTGTACTGCTATCGGAAAAACTGCAGATCTAACTCAGATTTCACTACATCTGCATTAATGTCCTTTTCCTGGTCCAGCACCCCAGCCAGGACACCACATCGCCTTTAGTCATCATGTTGCCGTACGCTCCCCTGGGCTGTTCTGGAGACTCAGACTCCTCGTTTTGGGTGACCTTAACAGTTTAGGGGAGTAGTGGCTAGTATTTTATAGGATGTCCTTCACTTTGGATTTGTCTGATGGTTTTCTCATGGTTAGACTGGGGTTTTGAGTTTTAGGGGGAGAAAACAAAGAAATGGTGTCTTTCTGATCATATCAGGGTGCATGTGATCAACATGACTTTTTGATCATTATTGTGAACCGTGAACCTTGGCCACCCTGTCAAAGAATGAGGGAGTTAGGATGGAATCTGACGCGGGCCAAATGAGCAGGTAATAGAAGTGGAGGAATCGTAGCAAAAGAGCTGACTTGGGGTGAGTGACCAGTTGGACGTGAAGGGCAAATTCAAGCAAAGGCAGGAAGTGAGGCTGTGCAGGGTTGACTTCCAGGCTAGGGAGTTTGAATTTTATCCCAGGAATTTTCAAATGCTGGCCTCTGAGTCCTACCCTCAAACAGAACTTTAAAATAAAATGGCAAAAATAATATAAAACCTAAAATGAATTCCCTGTGATGGCAGGAGAAATACTGGACCCAGAGTCACTGAAGACACCCCCCACCCCCAAGATTTCTGGGCAGCTTAGGGCGATCCACAGGAAGAGCACGGCTACAGGCAAGGTGAGCGAGTGTGAGGGGGAATCAGGGGTTGCTACGCCTGACATAAGGGAGGAAGGACCCTTCCTTCGTCCAGAGGGGAAGCACCTGCAGCTCGATCAGGTGGGCAGAGAGTGTACCCACTGCAAGGGATGAAAGGCCTAAGAGGCATTGACCAAAATGAGCAGCCGGCCCACCCCGCTTGCGCAGGAGGGCATCAGGGTGCTTTTAAAGGCAAAGGTGGACAACCGTATTCCTGGTCTCCACAGACTTTATTTGCTCTGGGTCTGGTCTCATGGATAATTAGAGAGGACACCTGAGACTGCAGAAGACACACAGTGGATCCAGCTTCATTTGGGGTTTGGCCACTGGTGAGCTATGGTGTCCTTGAACTGGACTTGAGCAGCTGTCTCCCAGACCCATGTTTCTCGTGTACTTGAGGGTTTCTGTGATGTGGTGGTAGACGGAGCAGCCTAATGACCACAAATGATTGCCCAAGAGGAAATCTTGTTTAATATTTAATACGCAATAACCACTGCTAGCTCAAGCGCTCTTCTCCCCAGGGGCAGAGTGGGGCTGTTCGGGAACTTCCAAGTTAGTCATGAGAACTTTAGAATCCTGGCCTCCTTTGAAGGACTCTTCATGCCAGAGTCGCTTCTCTGGGTCCTCTCCAGCAAGCATCCAGTTCCTAGGACTCCAAAAGCAATGCCTGCACCCGGGGTTCCTCCCTGCTCCTGACTCTGATCTCCGTCCTCTGTGAGAAGCTGTTCCGACCTTCCAGACTTCCATGATGTGGCACTCCACCCCACAAATCAAATGCTAAGCACCTGGTTCGTGCAGTGACAAAATCGGCCAGGGGTGACTTCAGCTCATAAGGAGCTCACTGTCTTACCTGGGTCCTCAGATCATCTGAATCAGAAAAGCCTGAGTTGCTGGTGAACATACAGCACATTTGGGGCCTCAACTCGGACTTTCTGAATCAGAAACTCTGGGGTCTGAGTCTGCCATCCCCTTTTAACTCACAGTGTGACCCCCATGCTGAATTCTTAGCATGCAGTTTAACCTTCTTTATGGAATCTAGAACGTGCTTTAATTTGCATACGTATTTCCTCTCTCTTAGATTGCTGCGCGTGGTCTACAGTACACACTGGTCGGTGTTTGCTGAATGGACGAGTGCGCAGATGGATGATTACACTTTCCCAGGCAGAGTGGAAATCATTCTGGGGTAAGGGGCCAGTGATGTGCAGACCCCGGAGGCCGCTGCTCGGGGCAGCATATAGGTGCATGGGCCTGGCCGAGCACACGGAGTAGAGTTTGTGTCCATAAGTGGCAGAGAGGCAAAGTGGCTGTCAGCAGGGTGATGAGGAACAATAATGACAACGGCGCCTGGCGGAGGTCTGCTGCGGGGCATGTACCATGTCAGGCACCTTGCATGTCTTCCTTTCCATTGCTTCTCCCTCCAGCGGAGCAGACTCTAGCCCACTGTACAGCTGCAGAGTGCACGCGCAGAGAGACGACAAGTGCAGTTGTAGCAGGAGAACTACTCAAGGCCCAGCAGCCAGAGGTCTGAATATTAGTGAAGGGATTTTAGCAGCTATGGCAGTCAGCCTGGAGAGAGATCCGGCAGGCAGGCAGTCCTGGTGCTCATGGTGGGGCAGACGCTGTCTCCACTATGTACAAGGTTGGCCTGAGTGGCCTCAGTGCAGTGGCTCCCACCTGCTTCCTGATGGACGTCATGGAATTAAACAGCGAGACCACAGCAAACGTACTCTCTTAGACCCTAGACTTTTCCAGGACTGCGTGACCTTTCTTTGTCCTTGCTCTGCTTCAAGTCGAGTCAGCCATGCTGACTGAGCACCGCCAATGAGTCATGTCTGTGAAGGAGACATGGCCATCTCCTTGAGGAGCTCAGATCCCAGGAACTGTCACTTTAGCAGACTTCGCGGGGACAGAGTCATATGTACATGTCAGATGTCGGCTTTGCTCTCATTAGGATAATTGCCCTGCACTGTACCAGCAATTAGGCCCCTCAGTGTGTGTGGGTACGTGTGCCCCAATTAGTTATGTCCTTTACCTAATACAATGTTAATATTTGATAGCAGTACTAAAAAATTCAACTTAAATAATTGTATAAGCCGAACTAAGATAGCATAATATTACCAATCAGAATAACGTGGCTTCATAAGCCAGTGCCATGTCCTATGAATCTACCAATTAGGCAGTGCCTCAGAGGGTAAGACCACATCCTTTTTTGCTTTGCCTTAAACAATCTAAAACTCCTCTCACGAGGCAACCGCTGTCTCTTGCATTTCGGACTCGTCCTTCCAGCCCAGCTAAGTCAATGTGCTGCGCTCATTTGCCTGCAGAAACACCGGAAGTGGGGGCGGGGAGGCCAGATGTCCGCTGAGGAGATGGTGGTCGTGGACATGACCTTTCCAGTGTCCTGAGGAAAGGTGAGACCAGGGCCTGCTGAATGCAGTGCTCTACGGGAGAAGGTCTCAGGTGACAAGACTCCACCCTCCAGAGGGGCAAGTCCTGTTACCACAGAACAGCCGCAACTGTGCGCCATGAGGACAGGTGCAAGAGGACGTGTCAGACAGTGAACTCAGATGTCTCCAATCTGTGCTGAGTCGGGAGACAAAAGAGCTAAATGAGGAAAATGAGATTACGATCACCAAGATTCATGTCTTAGGTTTTCTGATTCAATTTCCATGAATCTCATTAAGTAATCAAAATGCTAAGCTTGAAACTTGGGTATTCTGCCACCAGGGGGCAGCACGCACTCACTGAAAAATGGCTTGTTGAGCACCCACTGTGAGCGCGTCCGGCCCATAGCAAAGACCAGGCAGAGAAAGTCCCTGGCATCGTGGAGCTTGGAGGCTGGTGCTTAGATCTTATCATCTGTGGTGCGCAACAGTTTAAACGCTGTAGTGGTAGTGAACAGAAAAACTGTTTTATTTATTTCAAAGCTGTAATTTTTTATTACAATAGTTATTGAAATAAATGGAAAATAAGTATTAAACAGTTATCAAATGAAAAATAATATTATGTTTAGTTATAAAATTAAGTAGAGGTTTTCAAATATCTTTAAGCTTTGGGCATCCAAAATTATGTGAGGAAGCAAAAACCCCGAGTCCAGAAAACACAAAGAACTTTTGGGTTTGGAATGGAGATGGGCTGGGAAGCCGTCCCACAGGGGCCAGACGCTGAGGGGCTGGCCGGGAAGCAGCTGGAGGCCCGCCAGAGCCAGCGTCTCCCTGCCACTCAACCCGAGTGCCTGCGCTGCTGTGTGTGTGAGGACTTGGCCGCACGTGCGAACATCTCTCCAGGTTTTGCCTTCTCATCCACTCTGGACCCCTTCCCTGTAGTCAGACCCTCCCCGCCTCACCCCCAGACTGAGGACTTCAGGGGGTTTCAGCTGTCACTGGGTGGAGAGACTCTGAAGGAGTTTGCAGCTCCGGCTTCTGCCTGTCCCGTTCCTGGGCTGGTTTGTTTTTTTGTTTTGTTTTGTTTTTAAAGATTTTATTTATTTGACAGAGAGAGAGAGATCACAAGCAGGCAGAGAGGCAGGCAGAGAGAGGGGAGGAAGCAGGCTCTCTGCGGAGCAGAGAGCCCGACGCGGGGCTCAATCCCAGGACCCTGAGATCATGACCTGAGCTGAAGACAGAGGCTTAACCCACTGAGCCACGCAGGCGCCCCCGTTCCTGGGCTGTTTAACCGCCTTCCGCTCCAGCGGTCCTCCCCAGACAGCAGTTCCCTTGGAGACCACTTTCTGGCAAAAAGAAAGGAAGGAAAATCAAGTCTGATAATGGCTACTGCTGCTGGTAATCAGAAGCGCCTGTCACTGTTTTTATCCCTTTCAAACAGAAGGAGGTGGTCTTCC
Organism: Enhydra lutris kenyoni; assembly: GCF_002288905.1. Lineage (NCBI taxonomy): Eukaryota > Metazoa > Chordata > Mammalia > Carnivora > Mustelidae > Enhydra > Enhydra lutris. The sequence continues at coordinate 3,065,284 of NW_019154090.1, read as the reverse complement.
CTTCATTCTCTCTGCAGGTCCGCCCTCTGCAAGCACAGGCTACCCCTGGCCCGAAGGGAGCGCGTTCTAGGAGACCTGCCATGAGCCCACGTGCTGGAGAGTGAAGCAGCAGCCCTCACCAGGGATTTATGTGCAAACGTTTTTTGAGCGTTCTCAGATGCCAAAAAACTGCATGTCTTAGGCTTTTTTGCTGCCTTAGGACACATCTCGCTAACACAGTCACAAAATGCCTCAAGAGGAGGAGCAGGAGCTCACAGACACCGTGCCAAGCTCTGGGCCGGGAGCTGAGCGTGGCTCCCAGGGAAGGAGTTGGGGGCGCTGCCTCCGGAGGGCTTGCTGCAAAACCAGTGCTGAAGGATGTTTTAGTTTTTCACCTTTTTTTCATAAAAGCAAAAACCCTCTTTGGATTTCTTTCAGTTAGTGAAGCAGCGGCTAACGTCAGTCTCATAATAGCGAAGTGCTGCGACACGGACTCAGAGAGCAGAGCACACGGCAGCCCAGAAAGGCCGAGCATGTGGGAAGTAGAGCTAATGAGGAAGAGAGAACAAAGAATAAAAATAAATTGGGGCGCCTGGGTGGCTCAGTGGTTAAGCCTCTGCCCTCGGCTCAGGTCATGATCTCAGGGTCCTGGGATCGAGCCCCATATCAGGCTCTCTGCTCAGCAGGGATCCTGCTTCCCCCTCTCTCTGCCTGCCTCTCTGCCTACTTGTGATCTCTTGTCAAATGAATAAATAAATAAAATCTTAAAAAAAAAATTGACAAACCTCTAGCCATACTGACCAAAAATTAAAAAAAAAGAATAAAAATAAATAAAAAGTCGCAATCTACCATCTGAATGACAGCACTACTATTTTGCTGTAATTCCTTTCCAATATTTTCCTGCAATGTTATTACTTATTAGATACTTGCAATCATACTCGGTAAAACTTTGAGTCATGATTTTTAACTTAACATTTCTTAAAATTTTGTTGCTGAATTTCTTCAGCAAAATTATTTTAATGGCTACTAACTACTGAGTGGTGGGTATAGATTTATGTAACCATTCTCTGTCATCTGTACTACTTCTGTTTGTTTCAAAATGAGCACAGTGTGGGGCGCCTGGGTGGCTCAGTGGGTTGAGCCGCTGCCTTCGGCTCGGGTCATGATCTCAGGGTCCTGGGATCGAGTCCCGCATTGGGCTCTCTGCTCGGCGGGAAGCCTGCTTCCCTCTCTCTCTCTGCCTGCCTCTCTGCCTACTTGTGATTTCTCTCTGTCAAATAAATAAATAAAATCTTTAAAAAAAAAAATGAGCACAGTGGAGAATATCATTCCCCTTCTTCTTAAAACAACATCCATTAGGTCAGATTCCTACATGTCTGATCAGTGGGCCCAATGATACAAAATTTCTAATAGCCTTTCATGTGTGTTGAGTGATCCTCTCCAAAAGCTAATTGTTCCCATTTGCTGGTTTACCAGATGCTTCCAGAAATATATGAAAATGCTAATTTCATTACACCATTGTCAGCACTAGGTATTTCCACTAGAGGCATTTTAACACAAGTTTAATACGCAAAAGGGACCTGCTGCCTGTGTTGATTCCATCTGTGTGTGTGACAGTCAGGTGGAACATTCCACTCTTCTGGAGAGGGCAAACATGTCTCCAAGGAGACTCCCCAGCAGCTGCTACTCTAATCTCTAGTTCCTGCCTGAGGCCAGCCCTGTTCTACCTGGGCAGACTCCTTAGCATCATGGGTGTGCCTCTGTCATGACGTTTGTGCCACACACCGCTTCATCATAGGGCTGTCTACAGCAGAGGATCATTTCTGGGGAGAGGATATCTCATAATCCCCACACTGACCATCACATGTACTAGAGGCCCAATCCAACTTTACAACTAAAATAAAAATGACTAGGGGCGCCTGGGTGGCTCAGTGGGTTAAACCTCTGCCTTCAGCTCAGGTCATGATCTCAGGGTCCTGGGATCGAGCCCCGCATCAGGCTCTCTGCTCAGCAGGGAGCCTGCTTCCCCCTCTCTCTCTGCCTGCCTCTCTGCCTACTTGTGATCTCTCTCTGTGTCAAATAAATAAATAAAATCTTTAAAAAAAATAAATAAAATAAAAATGACTAAACTAATGAATTGAGAAAATACTTCCATCAAGAGAGCTCAACATTTGAAAGCTCAGGAGTGGAACCTAGAACCTAAACACTGGGATCCTGGTTCTGGTTTTCTTTTATCTCTGAATCAGGTAGGAAGTGAATCATGGAGCCTTTCAGGAGTGGATCATTTGAAAGCATGTGATAGGATCACAGCCTCTTAACCTTGCACGGGCTAGTCAAACTGATGACCCTCTCTCTCATGGGCTCCCAAGGAGGAGACCTCATACAGGGCTCTTGTTTCTGGCTCTAGAGCGGAGAGCTGAACCATTCTGCTCTATGTTCCTGAGACATCCACTCTGGACACCGAGCTGCTTGGTGACCACTGCATCCACGTCCATCCTCACCCACCAGGCTACCTCTCCACACATAGTGCAGGTACCTTTCACCAGTGTTCCCTGCTTCCGGTCCCCTCTTACAGTTGCTGCATTACACACTTATCTTTCACAGATCAGTAAGAAAAGTAAAAAAACCTTTTTCTTCTTTAATCCCTTCTTAAAGTTCTTCCTTTCTTTGTGTGATCCATGTTTCTGACCTCTTCCATTTTCCTTCTGCCTGAATATTTCTCACAGTGCAGGTTCGTTGGTCTGAGACTTTGTTGCTCCTTTATTTCTGGAGGACAACTGTTCTGGATATAAAAAGTTTATTTCTTTCTTTTTTTTTTTTTTTAAGATTTTATTTATTTATTTGACAGACAGAGATCACAAGTAGGCAGAGGCAGGCAGAGAGAGAGAGGAAGAGAAGCAGGCCTCCTGCTGAGCAGAGAGCCCGATGCGGGGCTTGATCCCAGGACCCTGGGATCATGACCTGAGCCAAAAGCAGTGGCTTTAACCCACTGAGCCACCCAGGCGTCCCAAAAGTGTATTTCTTTCAACCATACATGTTTAATTGCATTCTCTTTGAGTTAGCACAGTTTCTGATAACTTCATTGTGACTCATATTCTTGGTCCTCTGTAGGGAAGGTTTTTGTTGTTTGTTCTTTCCCCTCTTGTCTTACTCTGTCTTCTTCGGGATTTTCTCTGTTTTTGTTTTTCTGTTGTTTGAATAGAATATGTCTACGTGTGTTTTTTAGGGTACTTTTCCAGTTCTTTCAATCTTGTGTTTGGCATCTGTCATTAATTTTGGAAAGTTCTTGGCCATTATTACTTCAAATACTCCTGCTCTGTTCTTTCTCCTCATATTCCAATAACATGTTAAACTTTTTGACATTGTCTGGCAGTTCTTGGTTATTCTGTTCTCTCTCTCTCTCTCTCTCTCTCTCTCTCTCTGTGTGTGTGTGTGTGTGTGTGTGTCTTATTTTCTTCTTCCATTTCCACTGGGGAACTTTCTATTGACATCTTCTCATGCTTGTTGGTTCTTTCCTAGGCTCTATCCAGTCTGCGGATGAGCCCAGCCAAGGCACTCTTCATTTCCTTTACAGTGTCTGTGATTCTAGTATTTTCTTTTGATTCCTTTTTAGTGTTTCCATCTCTGTGTTTATATTACATTGGTTCTTGCAAGTGCTCGACTTTTCTATCAGAGTCTTTAGCATATTAACCAGGGTTGTTTTAAACTCCTGGTCTGCTGATTCAGGGTGCCGGTATAGACAGAGGGGCAGACAGGCTTTATGGTAAGAGTATTTGCCATCTGGCTCGGAGCTGAGCAGTGTTTGATATGTTCAGTGGCTGTCGGTGAGAGCTTCAAATTCCTCTGGTGTCCTTGTTTTGTCTGTTCTTTTGACCTTGAATTTCCCTAAATCCTCATCCTCACGGGCAGCCTGTATCTTGGGTCTCTTTTCAGCTGCAACCTGGCTGTTACGCTGGAGCCCTGGGCACTGGAGAGGAGCGGGGAGGATGGGGAGTGTTCTATAGTCTTCACGTTAAATCCATGCTTTAGCAGGCCAGGTGTCTGGTCTGTGGCCCCTGCAATTGTTTCTCCAGTGGCAGGGCTTTCCCTGTTCTCTTTCTTCTGCCCGCAGCCTCCCCAACCGCCTCCTTCATGACTTCCTTCTGCTGTTCTTTCTGCCTTAGATAAGACAGGACGGCCCTTCCCCCAGCGGGATGGGCTGGCAGTCTTCCCCTTGCAAAGTGGGCCTTCCTTAAGGAGAAGGACATTTTTTTTTTTAAGATTTTATTTATTTGACAGAGAGAAGTCACAAGTAGGCAGAGAGGCAGGGAGAGAGAGAGAGGGAGAGCAGGCTCCCCGCTGAGCAGAGAGCCTGACGTGGGGCTCGATCCCAGGACCCTGAGATCACGACCTGAGCCAAAAGCAGAGGCTTAACCCACTGAGCCACGCAGGCGCCCCCAGGATAGGCTCTTTTCCAGGGTTTTCACCATGAGAACCTGGGGTGGGAGAGCTTCCTTGAGATAAAGTCCACAAGGGTGGGGGGAGTGTCCCCAGGAACTTCTCCCTCTCAACCTAGCAGAGATTCAGTTACAGCTATTTGTCAAAATTACTAAGCGTTCCCACCAGATTACGGCTCCTGGGGAGCCCACCTGAGTTGTGCCTATCTGGGTTCATCTGCCTCTCTACATGTTAGGCTGGTGGTGTGGGAGAGAAAGAAATGTTCCTTTACCCTCTTAGGGTCCCTGACTAGGTCTGAAAAGTAATCTGGCAAAGGCGGACCAAGAGGAAAGAAGCAGACACGTAATGACCTAAGTTTTATGAGACACTGAGGCCTTCGTAAAGAAATGAGGACTAAAGGGCTCCTGCACGGCTCAGTCATTAAAGGGCTGCCTTCGGCTCAGGTCATGATCTCAGGGTCCTAGGATGGAGGCCCACATTGGGCTCCCTGCTCTGCAGGAAGCCTGCTTCTCCCTCTCTCGCTGTCTCTCTCCGTCAAATAAAGAAATAAAATCTTTTAAAAAAAATGAGGACCAAGGAAACAGTTATACCTGAGTGTTTTCATGGGGTTTGATGAAGAGTGGGCAGTCATGGAGGAACAGGACAGGTTAAGGAGTGTAAGTGTAGGAAATAAAGGAAACAGCAAGGCCTGTTTATGTGTGTCCTCTGTCCTCAGAGATGAAGCAGCTCCTTTCCCGGGTGTAGGGAGAGCAGCACGCCCACGAGGGCTTTGTGACTCTGTTTGAGGGGAAAGGGTGAGGGGAAGGTCATAATGACTTCCCATTTCTGCCATTTTCTCAAATTCCTTCAGCTTGAAATATTCAATCTGCCAAGGTACCTTCTTTTGGGGTAGCATCTCCTGCACCCCATAAGTGGTTAGTTTACCCTGGGAACTCAGTTCCACAATGAGCCCAAGAGAAGTCATTGATTTTCAGTCTGTCCAGCTTTTACTTATTAGAAGTGTTGGAGAGATGATGTCCAAGCTTTTTATATGTAAAAACTTGAAAGGAGAAGCCTCTTCTGTATAATTAAAGGGCTAATTCCCATGTTCATGAAAATATATCACCCATCCTCTCCATCAGATGATAATTCACAGTGCTCAGAGAAACCCAGTTCTTAGTGTTTCCGAATGAGCTAGAGTCTCCTGGTTTTCTCCCAGGAAGCCCTTGCCTGCATGTCCACACTACCTTGCACACTGAACGAGAGAGGATTAATTCAGAATAGCACTCAGTCGGGGGGAGTTAAGGGGCAAAGACCACAGGGAGCTGCAAGAGTCACTTCTCGCTGGGTCACATATTTGAGTCCCAGATATTTTCCTATTATCTAAATGAATTATTTCTAGCCACAGTTTCCATCTTCCCAGAGATGCCGTATTAAAACACATCAACGCACATTTGACAACTGGTGTATTTTGGCAACACTAAGATTAAGATACATTATTAAGAACGTACTAAAGATTTTCTCTACTCCTTCTTTCTTCCCCCGATGGCAACCCCACCCCAGGATCTATACCAGAGCCTTTCTTGCCAATGCTTGCAATCTGCAAATTACATTCAAGTTGTTAAAACAGTGCCTGGAGGCCCTTATCAGCCTGTTAAGGCTCCTACATGTTTTGTGTGGTTGAGAGGAATAAAGCAATTAAAATCAGGATGAGCTCTACCTACACACTAGATTAATGTAACATCTTGAATGCTTCCTTAAAATGAAAGGCTCTGTCCAACACTGGGAGTAGAAAGGGGCAGGGTCCTTCCCAAAACCTCTGCTCCGAGGGAGGGGTGAGACCTTCAACAGAGTTTGGAGCATTGCCCTTCTTTCTCCCTAAATCACATGTTCTGTGGGAAGAAGTCTTCAACTGATTTATCTGAACAGCTCTGTGTGGTAGGAAGGCAGAGAGTGGATTACACGGTATTAAGAACCTGGGTGTTTCAGGAAGAAAAAGAAGGCAATTTCACATGTTGTGGACTTAATGCAACAGTCTCTGAGAGTGACAGCAGTTTTCTGATGCGCAGTTGGCCACTGGGGGTGCTCATGAGGAATTTATTTAGGACCCCGCAGCTTCCCAGATGGGAAGACTTTGTTCTGAATACTGTAATCTCTAATGAAACCCCAAACACACCTCCTTCGGTAAGCCACGTGAAGTGCATTACCGTGAAGAAACCCAGAGTCTTGGTGCAGATCATTCCCCCTGGTTCCCGAGGGCGCACTGGAAGCTGATCTGCCCACAGGCTTGCCTGCTTATTCTCCATGTTACCCCCAACCAAAATGGTTTTAAGTAATTTCGGCAGTGATCCAGATAGGGCAGCCATAGACAGACACAGAGATTTTATCTTGGGGATCTCACCAATGTGCTTTGGGAGGAAATAAGTGATTTGAATTATTATTCAATTTTCCATTCTTTTATTCACTGCTTAACTGATCCATCCCTTTGAATGTCACAGGAGCCTCAAATTTGACATATCCAAAATAGAAGACTGGATGCTGGGTGCCTGGGTGGCTCAGTGGGTTAAGCCGCTGCCTTCGGCTCAGGTCATGATCTCAGGTTCCTGGGATCGAGTCCCGCATCGGGCTCTCTGCTCAGCAGGGAGCCTGCTTCCCTCTCTCTCTCTCTCTCTCTGCCTGCCTCTCTGCCTACTTGTGAACTCTGTCTGTCAAATAAACAAATAAAATCTTAAAAAAAAAAAAAAAAAAAAAAAAAAGACTGGATGCTGATCTCTAGGACCAATTTCACTAGCATTTTTTCAGGTTCTCTCTCTGCAGTGGGTTTTCTGCAGAGTTTCAATGATAGATTTCCTCTGAATCTCCAAAGCTCACAGTCTCTTCTTGACCATCCGCTATGGGTGCTTGCATCCGAAGGGAGAACTCATTCACTCTGCGATCTGGGAGATTGGTCTTCTCCTGCCTTTAGACTCAGACTAGGAATTAAACCATAGGCTCCCTGGATTCTTAGGCCTTCAGACTTGGACTGAACTCTGTCACAAGCTTTCCTCGGTCTCCGGCTTGCGGATGGCAGATCATGGGACATCTCGGTCTCCATAATTCTGTGACCCAGTCCCTTTACGTAGATTTACTATCTATCTAATATATTCTATGTCTATTCTCTATTCCATATACACACATACTCTCTATATATCTATACCCATACACATACTATATAAGATGTATATATTGTATATACCTACATACAGATTACAGATATAGATATATATCTAGGTCCTATCACTGTATCTATTACATATACACACATATTACACACACACACCTCTCTATATATTTATTATACATATTATACACACACACACACACACACACACACACACACATCTAGGGTATCTATCATCCACCTGTCCATGAATCCATCTAACATGTATTATGTCTGTCTGTCTACCTACCTACCTATGTTATCGTATTGATTCTGTTGCTCTGGAGAACCCGGACCACTACAGTAATTATGGTTAAAGGAGGTCATAAGGATGGGGACCTAATCAGATAGGATTGATGGCCTTATAAGAAGACAGAGATCTCTCCTTCTCTCCATATGCCAGAACTGAGGAAAGGCCATGAGGGCACCCAGGGAGCAGGCAGCCACCTGCAGATGAGAAAGAGGGACCCTGTCAGACCCTGATCATTCTGGCACCTTGATCTTAGACCTCCACCTTTCAGAACTGTGGGAAAATAAATAAATTTCTTTTTTTTTAATCCAGCCGGTCTGTGGTATTTTGTTATAGCAATCAGAGCCAACAAAGGCCACATATGAAGCAGACGCACTCCCTTCTCCGTCATGGCACCTGGCCTCTGCCCTTCATGGCACTGATCCCAATCCATGAGCGCTGTGCATGGAGTGTGTTGAGGGTAGGACAGTTCTTGTTCTTCATCTTTCATGCTCTCTCCTGCTCCAGACAGCAGTGCCAGGCCAAAACACTGAGCAATACATGCTTACTGAACAAAAATAACTGGAGGATGCCGATCCTATTTAGATGATACTAATACTTCCCGTACTTCCTTATAGTTAAATGATATTTCAAGCATCTGTATGATCTGAGTAGATCCTTTCAGAAACTATGAAATGGTAGCCAGGGCATCAGGGTATCCAGAGAGTTGCATCTCATTTCAGAGGGAGAACATTCAAAGCAACTCAAACTCAGTGTTCTGCATGAAGAAGGAGCTTTGAGGATCTGTTTCATAAATAATAAACAAACAAGTAGAGAGACAGACAGGCAAAGATACAAAGAGCAAGAGAAAAGAAAAATGTGTAGAAGGAAACAACTGAGGTAGAATATGCAAAATAAAGACAGAAACCAGCAGAAATGCAGAGACCCTGGGATGGGGCATGAGGGTGTTTGCGGCACTGGGGTGGGAAGTTCAGAACCTACAATGGGAGGGAGCAGGGGACTGGCCCTTTCATAGTAGGAAGTTTGGGGCCTCTATCTAGAACACAACCTCTGCTGGTGGGCCTCTATCTCCACAGCAGTGAACCCGTGCTCAAACCATAGCCCGAGGACTGCTGCCTGAGTTGCATCTTCATCATGGGCTGCATATTTTGTAAGCACTTAATGTCTGTAGAACGGCTACCTGGTGCCATGCCCCAGGGACAAAGGGAAAGCCTGGACTGCCCCACACTTTGTGACCCAAAGAGCCTGGATTCAATGGCTCTTTTTCTTAGGATGGTGGCCAACCGCAGGGAAGAAGAGGCTCTAAATCAGATGGTCTCTTGTATTTGGAGTTGAGAGTTTTTGGGTTAACTTGCCCAGTTTTCTCATGGATTGAACACAGAAGCTCTGTGTGTCTGAGCTTCTGGACAGCCTCACATTTCCATACCCACTTCTTGTGTCTCACTTTCTTTCTCCACTGTTGGGCAATACTTTCTATCTGGCCTCACCAGACAATGTGCTGAATCACTGAGATCAAACAAGCTCCCCGAATGTTTAGTACTCAGTGGGTGCAGGCACACATGCATCATGCACAGACTTCTCTTTGTGACTAGTAAGAACACCTGTTCTTCCCTTAGCTTGTTTTCCCAGAGTAATAATCTTGTAAAGCCCACAAAGCCCCAAAGTAGGCTTTGGGGGTGCAGGGGTGGATTCTGATTATCTGGATAACTGACACCAAGGTGATCCTTCTGACATCCATTGGGAGGACATCTGGATTTCCAAACCAGGACAAGCACTTCTTATGAGATCACCCATGTGTGTTCCCACTTCTTTTTGCTTTAAAAAATGAAGAGAATTTGATTTCTCTTTCTTTAGGCATATTTGCAAGTTATCCAAAAAAAGAATATCTCTGCAAATTCTCTGTGCTGCCTATCCTCTGCCACAGTTTGCTCAGGAAAGGATGATCAGCTGCCACTTGACATAATGTGGGTGTGGCCAGCAGGAAGGAAAACCAAGCACAAACGGACCCTGTTTGCTGATGGGATTGGAAAGATGCTCCAACTCAGTGGCATCAAGCCATTTAAACTTTATTTTTGTTTTTAAGTGAGGGCTTGAATTAAAATGTGGAGTGAATGCAAGAAATCCATTAAGCTAGATTAGTACTGAACTCCAGTCAAGACCATCACTTTCATCATTAGGTCTGGCTGTGGGTAGCATTAAATAAAAGTCTGGTTACTCCTTCTTCCACCCACATTAATCTAAATTACCTGATAAGATTAAAAACAATCCTTTCAGTGGAGACAGAAGCAGACCTAAGGTGAAAGATTTAAGGCAAGAACCATCACAAGGATGTGTTGACAAGGTAGAGCCAAAAGCCCTACATGTCTTTGTTGTGAGGGCTGAAAGGAGCTATCCTTAGAAACCCACACAGGAGGTGGTCTGGCTCACCAGAGAGGACCACGGGGGAGGGTCACTGGGACCACAGTGACAGAGGCAATGCAGTGACTGTTGGGCTAATTAGTAAGGACGACCGTGAAAGGTCATGAGTAAAGAACTGAAGGAGCGAGGAAACTAATATTTAAACGCCCCGCAATGTGTGATGCTTAATTCAGAGAGCAAAGTCCAAGCCTACCAGCAATAGATTTTACATTAAATGAAGTACAATTGGACTAGGACTCAGTGGGTATTTCACTTTGCCTTGGTCTTAGGTTAAGTAATTAAAATCAGCATCAGGTTCTGCCTGGAAGCTAGGGCAGCGGAGCGATGGCTAATTGTTACAGCAGCAAAATTAGCAGATGATCAAAGAAAATTTCAGAATTTCTTGCCAGAATGAATACGCGTGAAATTCTATCCTCTAGTCTAACAAAATGGATACAGGATAGAATTAAATTTAGCTAATTAAATTAAGTATGAATTAACCCATAGTTTTGATTTAGTAGGCTGTACCAACATGTATCGAGCACTTGTCATATAATGGTAGAAGGTATGGCTGGGAGGACCCTGTTGACTGGCCTAGTCCCACCATTAAGTACCTTGCTCTCCCTGATTTTAATGCCTTAGGCATATCATTGTCCACTCGGCTTACATCACCCCCCCCACCCCGGCTGAGATAGGGACCTCACCATTCCTGCCCCGACTTTGAAATGGAGGTGGGAAATAAGTACATTATGTTGAGTAGAAAGACAACCATATGTTGTTAAATTCAAGGAAGACATTGGAAAAGGAGAAACTGATAAAGAGGGGATTGTAGGATGAGTGAGATGAGCCAAAACAAACAAACAAACAAACCAAACAAACAAAACAAAACCAGTGTAATACCTCAGAATGAAGAGCAGGGTGTGACCACGCTCACAGCACTGTGGCATGGTAAGGAGCTGAGAAGCAGTAGACCTCTTTTGGAAGGGTGGCTTTTCCAGCAGGGATTGACTTCCTTTCCTTTGCTTCCTTTGAGGAGGCGGGGCTCATCCCAAAGCATTAGGAGTTGTAAAAGCCAGGTGTCCTGGAGAGTTCGTTGAATGAACTGGACTGCTGCATAGTCTCCTACCTCATCTTGTTTCATCAATTCTACCCTCTCTCTTAAATTGCATCTGTTCAGCATGTAGAGGGTAGACATTTAAATTTTTTTGATAATCAAGGATTACTTAATTAACAATAATACTCACAAGGCTTAGACATTTAGTTCAACGAGTTTTGTCCTTTGTACTCATGTAATCATCACCCGAAACAAGATGGGGGGCACTTTATCACCGCTTAATACTTCCCTAGTCCTCTCTCCAGCTGATCCCCTTGACAGATTTCATTTTATGAACATACCTCAATTTGTTCATCCATTCACCTGTTGATAGACATCTGGATTGTTTCCAGTTCTGGGCTATTATAATGAACATCATTATGAACCTTCTTGTACAAGTCTTTTTGTGGACACATACTTTCATTTTTCTTGGGTAAATTTCTAGGGGTGGAATTGCTGGGTTACAGAGGAGTTGGCTTTTTAATTTTATATAGAACTGCCAAGCAGTTATGTAAAGTACAGTTCTCCACAGCCCCCGCAGTGTGTGAGACTTGCAGCCGCTCCACAGGCTCGCCCGCACTGGGCACTGTCAGAACCCTGACTTTGGTCATACCAATGCATGTGAAGCTGTTTTTACTTCCAATGTAAATCTCCCTAGTAAGTCATGGTGTTAAATGCCTTTTCACATGCTTATTAGCCATTTACTTATCCTCTTGTGAAGTGTCTGTTCAAGTCTTTTCCCCACTGTTTTAATTGGGGTATTTGTCTTTTTATTATTGAATTGTTGGAGCTATTTAAACATTCTGGATCCAAGTCTTTTGTTAGATAAAAGTGTTGTGAAAATGTTCTCCCTTTCCGTGGTTGTGTATTTCCCTAATGGTGTCTTTTAAAAGAGCACTTTTTTATGAGTCCCATTTAGTCTTTATTTTCCTTTTTTATATATTTTATCTAAAAGAATCTTGGCCCACCTCAAGGTTGTGAAAATATTTTGTTTTCTTCTAAAAGATATATGGTTCTAGCTTTCACATTTATGCCTAGTCATGATCACTATCTGGTATGGAACAATGAGGGGTCAAAAATTCATTCTTTCCTCTCCACACAGGTAGTTGCTTCACATTTATGGAACACATCTTCCTTTCCACATTGGACTGACTTGAGTTGGGTCTTGATTTTTCCCCACTAAAATTTGACAATCTCTCTCTTCCAATGCAATATTCTGTCTTCTAACTTTTCATGTAGTTGTCAGTATAACTGGATTTAAGCCTACCATTTTGTATTTTTTTTTTTCTATTTGTTTCGTGTATTCTTTGTTGTTCTCCTCCTGTTGCTGGGTTAACTGAGTATTTCTGCAGTACTCTTCCTCCAATCCTTATTAGTTATAGCTTTTGTATTTACTTAGTGGTGGCTCTGGGTGTTACAGTATTCATCTTTAAATCATTACAGTTTCAAATATTTTACCACTTCACAAACCATACATAATTCCATCTATTCCCCCATAACACTCTGTGCTTCTATCGTCACACATGTTACTTCTGCGTATGTTACCAACCTCTCGATGCTGTGTTATTTGTGCTTTGAACAGTCAAGAATCTGGTATCATTTCCTATAACCTTAAACAATGTTCGCTAGCCTACTTTTGGTAGTGTATATCTGCTGGATATATGATATTTCAGCTTTTACCTAAAAATATCTTCCATATTTCTTAAATTTTTAAAAAGATTTTATTTATTTGAGAGAAAGAGATAGTGAGGGAGAGGGCATGAGCAGGGGGAGGGGCAGAAGGAGCGGGAGAAGCAAACTCCTGCTGAGCAGGAAGCCCAATGCCTGGCTTGACCCCAGTATTCTGGGATCAAGACCTGAGCCCAAGATGGAGGCTTAACTGACTGAGCCACCCAGGCATCCTTCATATTCCTTAATTTTGAAATGTGGTCCTCCATATTTTTGTTGAGATGTCAGCTTCTACTCTTTCCAGTATTTCGCTCTACATATCTTCTCTCTGTGAATACTTTAAGACTCTCTATGTCTGATTTCGGCCGTTAAATTACGATGTGCCCGGACATAGGTTTCTTCCGGCTTGCACTGCTCGGGATCAGCAGAGAGTTTTGGATCTGCAGGTTGATGTCCTTCACTGCTTTTAGTCATTGCCAACTATGATTTCAAATACTTTTCTATTAGACCATCTGGTACTCACTCATAGTTCTAGGACATTCTCCTCCAGTTTTAAAAATTGCTCTTTTTTTCCATTTTGTGGTTCAGTGAGAATAGTTTATTATAGCCTTTCTTCACTGATCCTTTCTTCTGCTGTGTTGTCTTTTTAAGCCTGTTGAATCAACTATTAATGTCTTGTATGGTGTTTTTCTTTATTGCATTTCTAATTATAATTAAAATTTTCCATTTTTTGGCGAAAATTTCCTATCTATTTACACATGTCCATTTTATGCTAGATTAAATTTTTTTTAATAATCTCTGTGCCAAGGTGGGACTCAAACTCATGACCCCAAAATTAAGAGTCCCACACACTACCAACTGAGTTAGCCAGGCACCCCCATTGTATGCTGGATTTTTGAGCACATTTATCAGAGTTGCATTAAGGTCCATGATTGCTATGCAACAGTAAGGCACTTACGGCTTTGTTCTAATGACTGCTTTCTTTTGTTAATGGGACATCTTTTCCTCCTTTTTCTAGGTCTCATAGTTTTGAGTTATGCTCCAGCTATCATACATAAAAGAACAGCTGACACTGAATAAACAGCATTTGTCCCTGAAATCTCTTTGTCAGGATGCTGGTGTGGGGGCAGGGTAGTCTAATATGGGTGCGTCTGGGCTGGGTCTTTGAGAGCGTTCAGCTGATGAGGGATATTCGTTCACTTAGGTTTCATTTGTTCTCACTGCTGTCATGGATCTTTTAAGAACTGTGACACATCTATCTTGCTCTCATCATTTATAGGGTATCGACTGTCTCTTGTGACTTTCTACATATGTAAGCCAGTAGATTTCTATTATCTTTGTTATTATTATAGTGGCAATTTTATCAATTATAACAGAGTTTTTCATCAATGTTAAGGAATTAAGCTGTAACATAAATGGATGGATAAGCTGCATGTCTCTAGGAAAACTGGGATAGGGCTTGGAAACTGTGGGCTGTGTGGAATATAGTGCTGCTCGTTTCTTACTGAACAGAGTGACAATTTATGGCAGGCACTATTGGGTGCCAGCTGGTTTCCATATCTTATTAAAAATTTACACTCACCACAAGGAATCCATATCTCTGCTTTCAACCCAAGTAGTCTGAGGCCAGCTCTGAGTCACACAGTAAGTTCAAAAAAACAATCCACTGAGGCTTTAGTGAGCCCAGGCTCTGGACAAAAGAGCCTGGGCCTTGCATGGGGGGCACAGTGAGGGGCTGATGGGACCTCATTGATTGTGGAGATTAAATAGGAAGCCAGAGCCACATGCAGGTTATATGCATTTCAGGGGTATGGGACAACAGACTGGGAGTGGCATGAAAAAGCCTATGAAAATTAGGCTTTTTCTGAGTATCTAAGGGGCAATATCCATTCCAAAGGAATTTACTGAGCATCTATTACATTTCAGACTATGGGTTAGAACAAATTAATATTAGGTCATGTTTATGGAACACCAGTAGTTTCCTCAGGAATTCTGCTAAATGTTGTATGTGCGTTATCTCAATGGATCCTCATCACAACCCCACAAGATAGGGGCTGCCCCTATGTCTGCTTTATATGCTTAGAGACTTGTACAGGTTAAGTAACTTTCTGAAGTTTACAAAGCTAGGGTTTGACTCTAGGCTGAATTCTAATAATTCTATAATTCTAATAATTCTAATTCTAAATCTAATTCTAATAATTCTAAAATTCTAATTCTAATGGATAAAGAAATTGAGACACTGTGGCAGGTGTTATGCATTAGACCATGCATTTCACATGAGCAAAGATGGCATTTGTTCCATTTTACTTCTCTGTATCCCATGCCTAATATAATGTCTGGCACACTGTAGACTCCCAAAAAACATAAGAAGAAAGAATTAGTTTATCAATGAATGCTAGGCACCAGGAATACTAGAATGAGTCCTCACATTGCTGTCCACCTCCTGCCCCCTTTATCATAGCGGAGATGAACAAGAATATCACAAGGACTTTAAAGGATGTGAGAGAAATCCAGGTAGAGGGTACGGTCATTGTCATATCTTGTTCCCTTGTTTTCTCTCCCTGGAGACTCAAGTTCCTGATGCCGCATCTGCATTTATTCATTTTCTAGTCTTATCTGACAGAGCAAGAAGCTCAATAGATGGCAGAAGATAAGTGTCAAATGGAAGAAGCAGGTGGTGATGTCTGAACAGAGGTGGTTTTAGGACAAACTGGACAGGATTTTGCCTGCTGGTAAAAAGGAAGATTTTTTTGCCTAGACTGAGGAACTGGATGTTGCTGGGATCACAAGCACTAAAGACCACATAGTCTTAGGGACACTAAGTATGTCCAAGAGAAGACAAGAAGAGGGGTGGGGGAGGAAGAGAGAAGAGGAGGAGGAAGGGGAGGAGAGGGGGAGGACAACGATGAAGGGGTGGAGGCAGAGAGAGCAGTTTGTTATCCAAATCCCTCAACCAGCTCTGTCTGAATACCACCCTCTTGGCTTTCCAGTTTAAGTTTATGAATTCCCTATTTTCATTTCTCTAGTTTCAGTTTGGTTCCCATTTAACAACTGAAAGAATTTTGACTAAAATTGATAAGCTTCTGTTCAATGACTGTGTTAGCCTATTTTTTGTATCTCTTTAAAGCAACAGTTGGCAAACTGAAACCAATGTGCCCAATCTGGATCACCATTTTTGTCCAGGCGAGGAGCTAAGAATGGTTACTGCATTTTTAAATGGTTGAAAAATAAAAAGAATATTTCATGATGTAAAAATTATATGAAATTCAGGCTTCAGTGTCCTAAATAAAGTTCCATTGGAACACAGCCATGCCCATCCATTTCTGTATTGTCTGTGGCTACTTTATACTCCAACGAGGCAGAGTTGTGAAGTTTGACACCATACAGCCCACAAAGCATAAAATATTTACTGTCTGGCCCTTTGCAGAAAATGCTGGCTGGCCCTGGCCTAGAGTGCCTAAGGCAGAAAGCATTGACAAATAGGGGTTACTAAGGATATGACCTGCACTGGGGGATGAGAAGGGACAGAAGGACCTATGGTTATTCCAGGATGGCCCCTCTAAGCCCACAGGGATTAACCTCAAAGTTTCTCTTTCCCTCATCTTCTTTTGCCTCTTCTCATTTTGATGCCAGTGTGTTCCAGGATCTCTTGGGGCATTCATGACTAAAAAGAGCACTGGACTGAGGCTCCAAAATCCAGGTGATCCTAGACTACCACCCCACCTCCTTGATCTCAGTCACCTCGTTACTGAAGTGGGTTTCATAAAGTGTATTTCATAGGTTGATTATGATGATTAAATGAAATCAGGGTACACACATGGTCTACAGAAATGGTCACAAATGCTTTCTTCACTCTTATGGTGAGAAATGAATGAAATATACTTTGGAAAAGCACCGAGACACACAGCTGAAGAAAAGTAAATTATAATGTTGTAGTAATGACCATATGTTCAGTTAGGCATCAAATGACTCTGGATTCATTATATCCTTCTACCTTGGATTAACTGATTTTATACTGAAAGCTTAATCCAGTCCCTTTGAAAAATTCAGAATAGTACAAACATATCAACAGTGAGAAGTAAGGCTCCCCTGGCTCTTCTTCACATGTTCTTCCCAAAGGCAGGCATGATTATCATTTTTCAACTTCAGACAGGGTCTCTGCACATCACCAGTGAATATATGTGGTGTGTATGAACCTATATACCCAGTCCCTTTTACCCACATCTCCCATACTGATGCGAATGTACCATAACACTCTGACATGTACCTGGCTATGTTTACTTTAAAAACACATATTTTAGGGTGCCTGGGTGGCTCAGTTGGTTAAGCGACTGCCTTCAGCTCAGGTCATGATCCTGGAGTACTGGGATCGAGTCCCGCATCAGGCTCCCAGCTCCACGGGGAGTCTGCTTCTCCCTCTGACCTCCTCGCTCATGCTCTCTCTCACTGTCTCTCTCTCTCTCTCTCTCTCAAATAAATAAATAAATAAAAAAAACTTAAAAAAAAAAAAAAAATAAAAACACATATTTTACATTCACCAGAGATGTGTTCAAGAATATCTAAAGCAGTAATGTTTGTAACAGAAACAATTGGAAAGAACCCAGATACCCATCAGCAGGAGAATGTGTAAATAAATTGTGGTGTATTTATACAACAGAATATTTTCCATTAATGAGCATCCACAAACTGCAGCTCTAAGTAATAATGTGGACAAATCTCATAGATATTCTCCTGATGGAAAGAATCCAGACATGAAGGGGTAGATGTTTCCAGCACTAATCCCGAACGTCACAAGTTAGGATGGTGGTCTTCCTGGGTGTGAGGGAGACGGAGAGAGCAGAAGGGAGCTCTGGGGGATTGCAGTGTTCTGACACTTGATGTGGGTGTTGGGTACCCACGTGTGTGCACTTTGTGAAAATTCATCATCATTTATGGTTTTGTGCACATTTCTGTAATATGACTTTCTTAAATAAAATTCAGAAATTTAAAAAAGCACATATCTTGGAAACTGAATTCAGACCATATGGGTCTACTTCCTTCCCCTTCCTCGCTGTGGAGACCTGCACTGTACAGATGGCTGACACCTCCCTCTCATCACTGCCCCTCCGATGCACAGTGAGGTGGTTTCTGGCTATTTGCTGCGGATACTATTTTCCAAGACATTTTCTAATGACCCTTCCAAACAGAAGCAGGCTGTCTTGAGCACAGAATCAGTTTTGCACTGGAGATACCAAGAGGCAGGACGGCGTGTTTCAGGCTACTGCGCAGGCGGGTAGGCCCCTGACCCATCCCGCAGCCGCACAGGCATCCTGTGGGCAAATGCCGCCTGCGCAGTTGGTATTCCCAAGGCAGGGAGCTGTTATTTGCATTTTCTCCTTGTCATGAATGCCCAAGTGTTCTGAATATTAATGAAACCATTCACAGCCTCCTTTGCAGGCTTAAAATATTCAGCATCAAACATACTGTTTTGTTCCCATTTCAACCAAGTTTAATTTCTCTTAACCAGCTTTGTTTTTGTAAAGCAAAATTAATGTATAATTTCAGTGTTTAAATCTCAATTCTCAGCAATTCACGACAGATTGCAAGTGACTATGATTTGTCCGTTAACACCTAATGGGTTGAAATAATTTATTGTGCAAACATTTCCAGGAAAACGACGCTGCTTGAGCAAAAGCAAATCAGGAAATGTTACTTGTTTATCTAATAAACTACCCTAGGGTGAGTGAGTACATTAGCATTGCACAAACTTTGTGACTTATTCATCATCACTATTTATTATTAAAACTTTATCTGTTTCAACTTAGTGAATGACTGCCTTGGGATACACCGCTTGCAGCAACAACAGGAAAATAAAGTTTATGCAATTTGCATAATACTGTACAAAGAATATTAGCTTAGAACAATATGAATCCCTGGATCATTTGCAGCCCTTTGGTGTTTAATGTTGGTAAATATTTAAATAACAGCAAGCCCATATAATTATAAAGATTTCTCTTTCTAATCCGCTCAGAATGCACAGCTGCTGTAAATCACCTCCATCCCATGGTTTGGCTGGGAGAATGTTAGGGTTGACGAAGAGGCACTTGTTGCTTTTGTTGGAAAGGAAGAAGGAGACCTGGAAGCACACGCTCAGAAGGGGAGTCTGAGACTAGCTGCTCAAGTTGCTCCTTCTCCTTTTTTACCCTTTACAGGGCCATCTCTATTTCGTACAAATTGGGTCCTGCTTAGTATAGGCCTGGATTCTCTCTCATGATGAAATCTTTGCATATTAAGAAAAGATATGACTCATACCTCAGGATCTTTGTACATGCTGCGCTCCCTCTCTGCATTCTTTTTCCTTCACATCTCCTGCTTGTCCCCAGTTACAGCTTACTTTTTGCTTTGGCCTTAGTTTAAACCTCCATATCCTTCCTGACCCCCACCACCCTGTCTAGCTTGGTCTTCCACCATGCACTTTCATGATGTCTTGCACTTCTCCTTCCAGTCCCACTTATTCAAATGTCTTTCTTTTCCTCTGGACTCTGGGTCAGAGGAGGGGAGGAATATGTCTTTGTTGGACAGTGTTGTGTCCAAGGCATGGCAGATAGGAAAAGCTGAATTACATTTCTGTTGCAAAGTGAACAAATGAATACCTTCCGTCATCCATTTAAAGAAATGTCTACATAATCAATAATCATATGCTATATTACTTTTCAAATTAGACAAATTAAAAAATGAATTACAATCCCTAGTGTTGGTGAGAATTTAGGGACATGAGAACTCTCAAACACTTTAGGAGAATGATGCCACAGAATGAAGGAAAAGCCTTCAAGTGATTATTTTATTTTTTGGCTTGGTGAGTACATTCATGGGAATTTATGCTAAAGCAGTAATTTGGGAATGTGTGAACACATTTGGTTTCAAAGATATTCATCACAGTGTTGTTTAAAATTGTCAAAAATTGTTAGCCCCTTAAATGGTCAACAACAGAGGATTAGCTGAGAGAGCTACAATTCACATAAATGATGGGATGCTATGAAGGTGCTAAAATAGTAATTTAGAAATGTTTTCATGACATGGGAAGAGGTTTACAATCTACTCTGGAGAGAATAAAGCAAATACAAAGCCTTATGTAACCATAATTCCATTTTTGCAATAACATTCATGTACAGAAATGACAAGAGTCATGTATGTTAAAATGTTAAAGAAATTATTACCTGTGGTACGGTGAGATTTTGATTTTGAGATCACCTTTCCTCAAAAGCAAAATGAAAGAAATGAATGTATGCACTAAGTCGCTGGTTTAAGCCACGCAGAGAGGAATTAATTTAAGTGACTATAAAAAAATAGTCATTTGGCTGTACATCTTAGTGGGATACATGTTAAAGACAAAAAGAACATCAAATAAATTTTCTTTCCTTTTCAGTAATTATATTGTTAATTATTATATTGGCATTTCTATTTGGAAGCTACTTAAGTAAATTACATGAAGACACAACAATTATGTTAATGCCATCAGTAAATAAGGTACTCAGCTTAACGGAACAAGTGGAAAATAGAAAAGAATTTAAATAAAAACAAGCAACCCTAAATTTGAATCGGAAATATCGGTATAGCCTCCTGATGTATGTTTTCTCTCTCTTTTTAAAAGATTTTATTTATTTATTTGAAAGAGACAGAGATAGGACAGAGATAACAATTTGAGAGAGAGAGACAGAGATAGAAACAGAGATAGTGAGAGAAATCAGGGGCAGGGAAGAGAGGAAGAAGCAGGCTCCCTGCTCAGCAGGAAGCTGGATTCAGGACTGGAACCCAGGACCCTGGGATCATAACCTGAGCTGAAGGCAGAAGCTTAACAAACTGGAGCCACCCAAGTGCCCCTGATGCATCGTCTCTAAAAACACACATTTCCTACCTCTCTCCACAAGCCCAGAAAACCAGGAGCAGTCTAGCAATGGGTACTCCTAGCATCCATACTGTGATCACTAAACAAGATTTTCTACTGAAACAACCCAGAGCTCCTTAGAGAAATGGCTGATTCCAGAACTGGAGTAGGAAATGTACAAGAAGATACTGGATCATCTTATCTTACCAAAGGAAATGAGAAAAAAGGCTCCTGGGTCATGTCAGAGGGCTTGACGGCCTGTTTAAAGAGACTGCCCAGCCACAGAGTGCTCAACAATGGATTGAAAGACATCAGCTCTGTTAAAACCATGCACAGAAGATGTAGCAACAGCAGCTGGTTTCTTCTGAAGGATGAAAGGGAACCAGCTCACTATTCTGAAAGCCAGCAAACAAAGGGAAAGAATCCAGCATTTTCCCGCCTTTACTTTATACTGTACCTCAGAGTAACCAAATGATTACTTGAGGAGATTTCTCTTTATATGGAAGAATTCCCACTCAATAATGATGACAGGATGATAGAAGCAGAGTGCCCCAATTTTTCACCCTCAAATGCAATCATGGAACCATGCAATTACCTGCAATGGCTACTAGCATCACAAAAAGAGAAACCACCAGACATCTTCTACCTCCTGATGGAAATAGATGACACCACTTACGGAGTTTTCTTGCCAAAATATCGAACCTGCAGAGATACACATGAAATGGCACCACAGGGATGCAATTAGCAAAATTTAGAATATAGGGGACTCTGACATCATCAATAAAGAAATTAAAGAGGATAGGAGAACCTATAGACAAAGAGATTTAAGAGGTATTAGCTAACTGCAAGGGACGGGTCTGTTTGGATCCTAATTTGAGAATAAGAATAAGGCAATGTAAAAAGAAAGAAAAAGAGGCCATCTGGGAAGTTTTAATAATTACTAGTTATTTAAAGATATTAAGGAGTTATTGTTATCTGTTATATGTGATGACGGTATTGTGACTATTTTTAAAAATGTTTATCTTTTGGAGATATATGCTAAATTATTTCTGGAAAGAATGAACTCACCAGAACGCATAACAGATGTAGGCTCTCCTGCACTTTCACTAATTTTTTTTTAGGTTCTTGGGACCTTTTCATTTTGAAGACTCAACATGAGACTTATATTTTCAATGCTCAGAAATGGTCTATTATTTTATTGATTCTTGCCTCACCTCCATCTATTCTGTTTTTGAATTCTGTAATTCCCTTGGGTATATAAGGTTACCTAGCCTGAATCTATGTTTCTCTTTTCTTCTCTAAATTCATCATTCCAGGATAATTTTGTTACTCTGAATTAAGTGACATTGATCTAAAGGAACTCCATCTAATATGGGATATGCCAGCAACTAGACAGTACGTCAGCTACATAATTCTATAATGGAAAAGACTCTTCAAACATGAAAAAAAATGTTATATTTTATGCTATAGAGAAGCAGCCTGAGCAAGGAACTTCAGAATCACTAGGAATAATTTCAAGTATTTGAATCAATTACACAAAGCCAACAAAAAATAATTCTATTTCTTGGGTCAACTACTAATTGTGCTGTAATGTTCTCAACACTTTCATCCTTCATTGCTGGGAAATACTAACGGAATGCTTTAGAACAGGAATCTGGGAGAACTATTGGTTAATGAAGACACAACTGCCTATGCGTACCCAAATGGTAGCAGCCTAATTTTAGAGTAAGGATGGTGGTTTCAGAACACTACAGATAAATACCTCCATAGTGCCACTAACTGTAAAGGCAGATTAAATTGAATTCGTTAAAAAGGATTGCACTGAAACAGACCAAACCGTATCCTTGATCTAATTAACTTGTTTACAAAGCTTAATTGATTTATTTTCCCTAAAAGGTCTTTCTGTGGACTTCCCTACAGATACTGCTGTTCTTAAAAGTCTTCCAGGTAGCTGTTACTGAAATCCAGTGCCCAACATGGTTCATTTTCCTTTTAAAATGAAATACATTTTCTCAGTGACTGGAAAAACCAGAGGCCAGCTTCTTAGGCAGGGTTGACCAGAGGCATAGGGATGTCTTTGGGACTCTGCCCTTCTAGTCTCTTGGTTCTGCTGTTTTCTGTGCCAACTTCATTCCCTGGCAGATTCTTTCCACTGGTGGCACAGGAGGTCACCAGTAGCTTCAGTCACATCTTCCACTGAAAGGGCACTGGCTTTTTGTTTGCCTTGCTTCTGTCACATTTGTATCCCTAAATGCATCACTTGGCCAGGCGCATGTTGCCCTTTTGTCAACTCTAGGTCCTCCTCATACCTCTGGAACCGTATTATGTGTTCAATCCATCAACAACGGAGGGCAATTCCTTGAAGGAACCTCATGCCTTGCTACTTGGAAAGAGGAAATACATGCCGGGCAGGCAAATGCCACCTCAGACATCTACTCCAGAATGTTCAGTAATTTTATATATACAAAATCACTACATGATATTGATGTGGGAAACATAGGGAGAAGAAAAATTAGTAGATTTCCTTATTACCTAGTAAGCCACTGACAAGTCCTTGAAACAGGCAGCGACATTCCTCTAGGGAATTAA
This sequence comes from Enhydra lutris kenyoni, assembly GCF_002288905.1. NCBI lineage: Eukaryota > Metazoa > Chordata > Mammalia > Carnivora > Mustelidae > Enhydra > Enhydra lutris. Next base: position 3,041,829 of record NW_019154090.1, on the reverse strand, counting down.
CTGCCTGGAAGTTAATACTTTGCTAAGGGCAAAAGGCAACCTAGCCTGACCCCAGGATCCTGTAAATCTACTTAACATATAAAAATTCCTTTAGAAATTCCCTTTATCTCTAACCACCCCCTCTCCAAGATATGTGTTGGCAATCATTCCCCATGCATACGGCCCCCCAATAGACATCTAAAGGGTCTCAAACGAAGGTTTTTTTTAGATGATAATAAAAGGACCTTTTCCCAACAACAGCTAGCTCCCTCAAGGTCCTGGAAACCTTGCTTCCAAAATTCCTTAGAGATGTATGCTATCCCTAACCTCTTCCAACTTGAAAGTATATACTGGGCCACTCCTCCTAATGACCCCAGTCATGGGTGAGAAGCTCTTTCTACTCACAGGTTCTGTCCCCGTGCTTTAACAGAACCACCTTTTTGCATCAAAGACATCTCCAGAACTCTTTCTTAGCTATTGGCTTTGAGCCTTAACATCTTTTCCAGCATCAGTATGGCCCAACCTGGTCCCTTGCAGGTGAAGGGAACAGTAACAGGGCTGACTTCGGAAGCTTTGTTGCTCTATATTTGTGGGGAGGAGGAGGGGCTTGAGGAGAACACAGGTGCCAAACTCCTGGTCTGGTCATTTCTTCCCTGGAGGAAGCAAAGGCAGTCTGTCAAATGTGCCTTTTCTGGCAGAGCTCTGGTCTTTTTAAAGGCTTTTAAAAAGGAAACCTTTTGCTCTTTGAGATTTTAGGAATGGTAAAGCAAATCCCCACTAGATATCTTCCCCATGGGGGGAGCATGTAACAGTTGCTCATTTATTCTTGCTTTAGCACTGTCAAAGGCTACATGATGGAATGACTCAGTGGAGAACACGAAAAATGCTGCCCTAGAACTTTCTATTTGGTCAAACAATGTCTGCGACACATCCAGAAATATGTGGTCAGCCACCAGGTGGTACCTAAGTGATATTTGGAGATAAGATGTTCAGTGAAGTGGTCATACAGGGGGGTAGTTTTAAGTCTATTATAACTTTAGCTCACATGTGTTGAGCCCTGACTGTGTGCTAAATGATTCACTACGTGTTGGGGATACAAACAAATAATATGAATGTGCATTGGTGTGATACGGTGATTTACAATTATAAATATATATATGGTTTTTCTGGCCCAGAGTTCCTAAAACCCATGGAATTTCCCAAGTGTTGGAAAGTATTGATGTCTTTTGTTATTTTTAATGAGGTAGCTTTTGCACCTAAGAAGGGAGGGGCTGGTTGCCAGGGGAGCCAACACAGTGACTCCAGTTTCGCAACTGATCTCAGGGGAGGGGGAAGGGAGTGGAAGTTGAATCAATCACCACTGTCCAAAGAGCTAAGAAATCGTGCCTATGTAATGAAGCCTCCATAAAAACCCAAAGGACAGTCCTGGAGATCTTCTGATCTGTGAGCAAGCGGAGCTGGGGAGCGTGGTGAGCTCACCGACAGCGTGGGAGCTCTACAGCCTTCCCGCAGTCCTCGCCCTGCGCGGCTCATCGGTCTGGTTGCTCGTTCACATGCTCTGGTATCTTTTGCAATAAATCAGTAATTTAGTAAGGAAAATGTTTCTGAGCTTTGTGAGCTGCTGTAGCGAATCATTTAAGCCCAAAGAGGGTGTTGTTGGAAACTCCAGTTTACAGTCCACCCAATTTGGTCAAGTTTAACAACCTGGGCTTATGACTGGCATCTGAAGTGGGGGAGGGGAGGGTGTCACACAGGACAGTCCTTCACCTGGGGAACAGGATGCTGTCTCCCAGTAGACGCTGTCAGAATTGAGTTGAACAATAGGACATCACCCACTGCTGTCCTGAAGGATTACTTAGGGATGTTTTGGGTGGAACCCCCCCAACAGTGACACTGGAAATGGTCTCAGAATTGGGGGTACAGATATATGGCTCCTGCTGTCTAATACATTACGACCTGCTTATAACATGTGACTCATCAGAATAATTCAATTAAACAAAGGGGAACTTTATGTGTTTAAATAAATAGAGTTTTATTCCTAGATCTACTGATAGAGTGACTAGGATAAAAATATTTGATTTTAAGACTTTTGTCCCAAAGACAATTAGTTCTAGAAAACACAAGTATAAATCTCTGAAATGGGTGAGTTTATTTCACCTGACGTTATATAACATCAGGATAGTCTTTAATTGATGACTGTTTCTTTCTGCTTGACTAGAGACTGAGGTTTGCTGATGCTTCTGCATATCTAAAATGATTTCCATTTGGGAGTTGGCTTGCTTATGTACAGAAATACATATTCAATTGGGTTGAGAAAGACCAGACCATGGTTGTTCAAAACCCTGGGGATATGGCTTATGCTTGTTAGCACTTAGCTGCCGCTGGTTCTTATACACCAAGCTCACTGTCAACTTTCGATAGAAATCAGCATGAAAATATTTACATAACTGTAAAGACCATTGCCTTAACATCTATGGCTGGTGCAGGGAAATCATTCATGTGATGGATCAGAAGACCCGGGCCAATTTAAGATTCTTTATAAATGCCATTCTAATGAGCATTCCAACCACAGTGGATGATAACAAATTAATGGAAACATGGTTTCCTTCTTTTTATTTACTACCTTAAATCTCAGTGGGAGATTTTAGAATTGGTCCCTGTTGCTATCACATCAGGTGCACAGATTTCTTTATGTGTGGGGTGGAGATGGGGACCTGACACATGGGCATTTGAGCCCAGCTCGACTAATGCATATTTCTAAATGTGTGTCTACCAAAACTAAGACAACCTGCTCTCCAGAAAGAGAGTTTTCAAGCAGGCGGTTTTCGCAGTAACCGCTGGTTGCCTCAGTGCCGCAGAAAACTCTGTGATTAAGGAAGTCTGGGATCTTATCCAGTTCTCGAGGCTTCTAAGGTATTGAAAAATAAGGGAATCTTGATCCAAGATGATAAAAATTGGAATATATTTTAAATATTTGCATTGAACAATGCCTTTTTTCAAAGCAAAGTGCAGTGACTATACATGACCTTCCGTGATGATGCATCTAGCAATTACTGGATGGACATTTGTGAATGGGAGGCTGATACCATGAGAAGCAGGAGCAGAGAGAGGAGAGCTGGGTGCTTGACTCCTGAACTGAGCCACTGCGTCACACCTCCCCCAAAATCTGGTCAATGCCATGCTGCTGACTCTATATAGTTGAGCCAACAGATTATTTTCTAAGTCAGGGCAAGTTGGGTATTGGCTTGCAGCCGAAATTCTCCTCACCGATACAGACCTGGGTCTGCCTACTGCCCCTACCCTTTACCACTCAGCTCACCACAATGCTAAGATTGTCTTTATTTAATTGAGAAATTAATTACAAGTGGAGGTCTATTGTATAGTATGTGGTTATTTTGTTCTCTGTAATAGTAAACACATTTGACAAGTCCTCTTACTGACTTGACTAAAGGGATGGATTGTTGACATGACATGATTTCAGTATTAGCTGTCAATCCTTTCATCCTTAAAGAGACTGTTTTCTCTCTTCTTTACATTGATTTGACAATTTATACAGCTTGAAATGTTTTCACACGCATTATCTCATCTGATCACAAAACCATGCTTAGAGCTTATAGAATAGGCATTTCCCGCTTTTTCAGAGACGGAAGCTGAGACAACCTGCCCTAGGCCAGTGTGAAAATAAGGTCCCAGGCTCTCCAAGAAGCCTGTGTGCTCTCCAGGGTTCCTCATGGGTTGACCAATCCAATAAGGATCCATGCATTGGGCCATAAGTAACAGAAAACAGTGACTCAGGCCAGTCTAAAGGAGAACATTTATAAGGCTGTGCAACAAAATCCAGAGGCAAAATGGGATCTAGGCATGGACATCAGGAGCCTTTATCTGCCTTTCTCTGGGCTTTCTTCCTTTCTGGGCATAGGCTTCATCCTCAACTTGGACAGTGGCATGGCTACAGCTGCTCAGGCATCACACATAAACGCAAAAAGGTCTGAAAGACAAGGAACCTTCTCTTCCCCCTTTACTTGGGAGCTTGTAAGCTTTCCTACAAATCCTCCCAGCAAACATTTCCATTTTGTCCAGCACTGGGTCCGTGCCCACCCCTCAACCAGCCATCGGAAAGGGAAGCGGTATCTATGACCTGTTTAGAACAACCAGTGGACCACAACTGAATGTTAGATAGTGAGCCACAGTAACTACCACTGAAGTGATTTAAAATAAAATGATTTAGGAGCCCCTGGTTGGCTCAGTTGGTCATGTGGCCAGCTCTTGATTTCCACTCAGGCCATGATCTCAGGGTGGTGAGATGGAGCCCCAAGTTGGGCTCTTGAGTCTGCCTGAGATTCTCTCCCTCTCCCATGCTGCACATGCTCACTCTTAAAAATAATAAAATGATTTAAATATGTAGTTCAAGAGAATTGACCTGGGTTCTGGTGGGTTGTTGCTATCATGTTTCCCCATTTGCTCATGCCTCCTTGTATCCATGCATGTGGGGAGTCCCATCCCAAATTGACTCAGACTTGGCTACAGGACTCATTTTGATCAAGGAGAAAATAGTGAATGCTACACAAGGTGCTTGGCTTCTGGTTGCTCTTGGGACCTGTGATGGACTAAACTTTTCCCTCCCCAAATTCATAGGCTAAATCCCTAATCCCCAGTGTGACTATATTTGGGGATGGACCTTTAAGATGGTACTTTATGTTAAATGAGGTCATAAGGGTGTAGTCCTGATCCAGTAAGGTTGGTATGTTTAGAAGAGGAGAAACCAGAGAGAGGACACAGTAAGAACGCAGCTGTCTGCAAGCCAGGACTTGGGGTCTCACCAGAAAGCAACCTTGCCAGAACCCTGACCTTGAACTTCTGGCCTTCAAAACATGAGAGAATGTTTTTGTTGTTGAAGTCACCCAGTTTACAGTATTTTGTTATAGCAAATGGAGAGGACTAAGACAGGAACCCCCCCTAATAGTCATGACAGGAACAAGCTAGGGCTAGTCTTCTGGACAAAGAAAGACAGAAGCTAGTGACTTTCATTCTCTTAACCTGTAGCCAGCCAACCTGCAGGCATGTGAGTTAGGCCACTGACCACCAGCTGGCCACGGGTGTGTGAAGGAGTCCAGCAGGCGTGACTGATGCAAAAGCTGTGCGGCGGAGTCTAACCCAATTCCTGACCCACAGAACCAAGAGCCAAACAAATGGATGTTTTAAGCTACTGAGTTTTGGGAAGGTTTTGTTACAGAGCAACAGATAACTGGTCCATGTGGGAAATACGGAGTTTTGAGTCACACGTTTTGTGCTCCATGGGAAGACTTGATTACACCTGCTCCTGCTAGTCTGATTTGGAATACAATTTATTTATCCACCTTACAGGTCAGAGCCTACTTGCAAGGATCAGGCAAAGCACATGAGCAAGGCCGACTGGATACAAAAATAATGACGAAGCTCGAGTTTCTTCATTTTTGGATAAAGACATAGATACAAAAATACTCTCCTTCCATAGAAAACAGTGTAGGGGAGATGCTTAATCGTAACCGCATGCACAGCCTCAGTGACAGGAACCCTGCAGGGGACGGTGGGAACTGGGGACGGGAGTAGGCATCCCCACTGAAAAGGATGGTTACTACTCAGCTCAGGCCTTGTTGCCATGTGGGCATGTAGGCTCACTGTCTTGTTACCAGAACTTCCAAAAGAAACCAGAAATCTGGATTTTTATACAGAATCTCCTAATTTTAAAACATTGATTAAATTAAAAATAAAATACTCTACAAGTGAAACAAAGCTCATGTTTGCCTGGATGGCCTCTTTAGACTGGTCTACACACACCAGCTAACACAGAAGTTAGAAATCGGAAAAACACAAGGATGTCACGAAGCTGGTTTGCCAAAACTTTTACTTTCCCATTGACTGGGACTTGCATGTGTGCAGCAGACACATGCAAGCGGAACAGTTTGCAGAAAAGGTGGTCCTGAATCCAAAATATAACAGAAAATGCAACAATGAGAAAGTTACAGTCTGTGATTGCAGGTCTTTCTGCCTCTGAGCTCAGTGAAGACAAACAAAACCCAAAAAAACGAACACAGGCAAACCCAGTATAGAAAGAATTTCAAATTCAGAAAACAAATAGATGAGGGTTTGATCCTCTGCATTTCAAAATAATTCTCAGCCAGATGGTAAATTTTTTAGAATAAGGAGCCCGACTTTATCTTTGTTATTCTTGGAAGCTGGAAGAACCTAGTCCAGGTTAGATTAACAAATAAACGCCTATTCCAAAAAGGTTTATAGGTGATTAACGTAGGGATGAGTACCCGGCAGTGGGTAGCGTGGCTTACGAGCCTGCGGTGGGCAGACCTGGCCTTTTCCCCACCGGCTCTTCCACTCTGAAGAGGCAGTTACCTAACACGTCTGCTCCTCTGCTCCCCGTGTAAAACGAGGACAGTAAAACACACGTACCCGACGCTGTGACGAAGATACAAGGAGAAGCTGCTCATAAACGGCGCCGCCTGGGACACAGCATGGTGCCCGCGGCTGATCCTGAGCTTGCCCGCCTGGTGAGTTTCACACCGCGGATTACCCGGGGGCCGAGAGGAAACAATGTAGCGCATTTAACTCCTCAGGGATACAACTTTTGAACAAAGCGGCATGAATCTGGACTAGATGATGTAAAAATGTTCTTTATGCGGGCTCCGGGAGAATCAGCCCGGGTCCCATCTCCGGCACAGGCCTAAGGAGTCGGGAAGGAAACCCCGTGCCGTTTCCAAAGCCTCGTCCACAGCACGGAGGCCCAGGTGCGTCCCTGGGGAAGGATCTTCGCTGGGGGGCTGGCCGCGGCCCGCAGCGCCCATGGATGCTGCAGGGAGGGGATGGCACGGGTCCGCCACGGCTGTGTGCGGGGTGCGCGGTGTACTCCCGCTGTTCCGGACGAGCCGAGAGCGGCTGCACTCCCCACGCGGGCAGAAGCTCGTGGCTCTTCGTTTCCCGCCTCTTTTTGGGTGTTGCTGCTTTCCTTTTCGCTTCGCCCTACTACGGAAAGTTCTCTCTAGGGCAGATGCGGTGCCCGCTCCGGCACCTCTGAAGGAAGAGCTGCCGGAGCTGAAACCACCCGGTCATTCTCAGAGCGCTCTTGTGCCACGGTAACGGGGCTTTTACTACCACGTGCGCGAGGCCGGCCGGGAGCTCGCGGGCCTCGGAGACGTGCGCAAGGTCGGTGCCGGCCCCCACTGCGTGTTCGGCACGCACCGGGGGACGCCCTCCCGGCCCAGCGGGCGGAGGGGGCGTGCGCGGGTGGGTCAGTGGCGCGGGCCCGTCAGTGGCGCGGGCCCGGGGCCGGCCGGCGCTTTACCTCCCGGCGAGCGGATTGAGCGGACGCGGGCCGGTCTGCGCCACGCTGACTCCGGCGGAACAAGCGAAGGTCTTCCGCAATCGGCGCACGTGAGCACCGGAAACCGCTTAAAACCCGCGTATTCCACGAGAGTCAGGACCGGGGCGGGGGGAGACCTGCCCTGGAACAGGCCGGAGAAGTAAACCGAACCTCCGGGACCGGACAGACGGCCACCGCCCGGGGCACAGGGCCCCGACGCTCTCAGGGATCTCGCGGGTGCCCAGACTTGCTCTGGAGCCGCGCCCGGGAACAGGGGCCTCTCGGCGGACCCCACCGCCGGGACCCCACCCCGGAACCTGCCCTGGGACCCCGCCCCGAGACCCTGCCCCGAGACCCCGCCGCTGGCCGCCCGGGCCGGGGGCAGGCAGGCAGACAGGCACGCGGCCCTGCCCCTCGAGGCGGTGGAAGCTCGGGCCTCCGTCCTCGCTCGGCTGCTGTTTCCGGGGAGGGCAGCGCCGCCCGGTGACACGTGTTGCTGGCGGGGAGCCCCCGCGCCGTGCAGACGTCACCCGGCCACCCCGCGTCCTCGTCAGTGTTTGCCGGCGCGCGCAAGCGGAAAAGCGAATGAAACCCCGACAGGACACCGCGCCCCGCGTCGCACCCGCACCCGGACGCGTCACCAGCGCAAAGAGAACCGCGGGCGGCGACTCACCGTTGCGCGCTCCTGACACTCCTCCACAGGGCATCCGCCGGTCCCGGGCCGCACAGGCACGGCCGGGCACTGGGGCGCGACCCCGAGGCTCCCTGCGTGCCCACCGCCAGCCCCGCGTCTCTGGGGCTTCCCGCTCGCGCCTCAGCGTGGCCACAGGGGCTCGCCTCTCAGCCCGCAGCGCTGTGCGCAGGCGCAGTGTCTGCCTGGGGGCGGAGCCGGGGCCTGTGTCCAGAAGTGGCTGAGCTCATTGGCTCCTCCGCGCCCCATCCCGGCAGCTGGGGCGGGGCTTGCGGGCACGCGACGTCAGCGAGCTCTCGCCGGAAACTGCGGGCAGGTGCGCGTGGTGGGCCGGGAGACCCCGACGCTGAGGCGGGTCGCGGGGGTAGGTGCCGCGTAAAGAAGCAGGGGGGCTGCCTGGTGAGGCCCAGTGTGGGCGGCCGGGAGACTAGGGGGGCCTGCCCTGCCTGTGGAACCTCAAGTTTGCAGAGCGGCCTCGACGGAGCTCGACCCCTGCTGGCCCACGTGGCCTCAGGGCCACACGCCCCGCTCAGGCTGAGTCCTTGGAAAGCTCCGGGGCCGGAAGGCTGGGCGGAGCCGCCGCCGGGGGCAGCGGAGGGGTGAGGGGCCTCCGTTTCCTGGGCGGGCCTGGGGCGTCAGCCGGCGAGCGGTGCCTCTAGGGGACCCCTCCGTGACTGCGGGTGCGGGGCTGGGCCGCAGACGGACCTCGGGGTCCCCCAGAGGAAGGGGGGTGGATGTGGCAGGCCGGCCCGGGAGCAGGCGGCAGGGCTCCGGCGAGCGCTCGTACCGTGGGACTTAGTCTGAGCCTTGCTCGGGCTACCCGCCCTCCTCTCTCGGACGGCTGCGCGCTCTAACTGCCCTTACAAAGCTGCTGTGTCCACCCTGCCAGGGACATGTCTGAGTTTTTCTTTTACGTGTCTGCGCGGTCGTTGTTCTCGTACGCACTCCTTTCAGTTCTTGACGCCGCCGCGTCTCCCTGTGTGAGCGCTTCCCATGAAGCATTGTGTTTTCCACAATCGCGGTTGTCTGCCTTATAAACTCGTGCGTCCTTTGCAATATTTTCACGTTTCCTTCAAAACCAGTTTGTCTTATCCTTTTAGATGCTGCCAACATCTGCCTCTCAAGAAGGAAATGGCTGATAAAGACTTGGTGCAGGGGCCGGGGGCCCGGGCTGGAAGTAAGTGGGCTGGGTTGCTTGAAAGGGGCTAATATTCTCCCCGTCGCCTGTAGGCGAATGTCTTTATGTTGCACTAACTTTCCCCTGCGCAACCTTGTAACGGGGGATCGGGTTAATGTATATTCAGCTAACAAGACCCTCTTGTATTCAGTTTGAAGTCTGTTGCTGTAGAGAATCCCTAAATTTGCCGCTGGAGGATCATCTTCCTACCCTTTAGCCCCACGCTGTGTCTTTGATTAGTGGTGTACATGTGTGTGAAGGGGACAGTTGTCACTGAAATTACAGACAGCTGAATGGCGATTTGAATTGCATGAGCATTAAGGTCTTCCTTGAGAGTGGTATGCAAAACCCGTGGTTAGAATGATTTTATTCAAGCATCAGGAAGTATAGATAAATCCCCTTGACATCAGCACAGCAGGGGACACTCTGAGAACCTAATTCTAATGAATATACATTTTGGCTTTTCGTCTACAAGCGAAGTAGGGCAGAGGATTTATTTAGAGCTTCTTAATTAATAGCCTAGTATATTAGTCAGGACCATTTCAGGGCTATTCTGTTTCTTCAGAGAAAAAGAACCCATAGGAGATGTAGATGGATATATGTATTGATATACTCACATACCCATATGCACATAATATACCTAACATGTATCTTTTATATGTGTTTTTGTCTATATTTGCATATATATGCATATACACACATGTATACACACACACACACACAGAGATCCACTGTAGGAATTCACTCATGTGATTACAAAGTCCCGCAATCTGCCATCAGCAAGGTGGAGGACCAGGGAAGTGGTGCAGTTTGGTCTGGGTCTGAAGGCCTGAGAACCAGGAGCACCGATGTCCAAAGGCAGGAAAGGATGGATGTCTCACTTCAAGCAGACAGACTGAAATTAACTTCCTTCTGCCTTTTTGTTCCATTCTGGCCCTCAGTAGCTTGGATGATGCCCTCCTGCACTGGCAAAGGCATCTTCTTAACTCAGCCTACAGATTCACACACGAATCTCTTCATGCACACACAGACACACGCAGTTTTGTAATCACGAAGAGGGAGGTAGGAATGGTTGCATTTTCTGTGCCATGAAAAGACACATTCTCACGGTAAACCAGGCGTAAAAGCACGTCATGGTGGGGGCACGGGGTTTGTCCGTGTTCTGGGTGGAGTCACACCTAGAGGCTCTTCTCGTTGGACCAGAGCTTGTCTGTAATGAAATGGGACATTTCTCTCTACTTAGCTCATTATCTTTGGGGAGACTTTGACTCTGTGGAAGGTCACTCTGCTGAGGTATTGAGATCTGCCTGTAGGGAACACAGGGAAGGGATTGGGCCGGTCTCAGTCCCGCTGGCCCTGGAGAGGGCTTTGTGCAGGGAGTTAAGGTGTTTGCAATAGGAAGTCTTCGAAGGACTGACGTGGCCGAGGTGGTTGTCTGAGGGGATCCTGCCAAGCTCTCTGCTGACCATAAGAGAACGTGCTTAGTGAGACCAAATTGAATCCTATGAAGTCACCATTTATAGGTAGGTTTTAGGTCAAAAACAGGGTTGGACCAGCACTTTCCTCAGATTCAGCTAATTCTTTGTGGGCATGTGGTGTGGCCACATTTATTCCCAGTGTCCTGTGTGTCAGCTGGTGGGGTGGTGGGACCCTCTGTGTGTTCGTGCTTCCCGCACTGTGGTGTAGGCAGGATTTGTGTACACTAATCCGGCACGTGAGAAAGGGCGTCTTTTAAAATTCTCTTTAAACAGAATTAAGTGGGTCTGAGGCAATGTTCTGGTGGGCTCAAGGGAAATTCAATCACAGACAGTTTGGGACCCCGTCAAACTCCTTTTGGGGCACAAAACTTGTGGAGGTTTAGGTGAAATCAGAGGCAGCCCTTTCTCTTTGGTTCCTGGGCCCCCTGGCCGATAACTCTCGTTCACGACCACTTGTTATCCCTGGAGAACAAACCCAGAAAGGCACAGGTTTCCAGCAGCTCCTGTTGTGTTTTTCACAAACTGTAGTCACCGGGGTGTGTGCTCTCAGGAGTGACTTTGTGTGAACATTTCCCACTGTGCCCCCGCAGGCCTCCCTGGTGACCAGTGAATGCTGGTTTCCAGGCTGCGATCCTTGTCTGGGTTGTGAGCTCCTCAGGAGCGGGAGCCAGGCCTGTCCTGTTCACCACTCCATCCCCAGAGCCCAGAACAAGGCCTCCCATGTAGCAGGTGTTTATGAGTATCTGCTGGGTGAAGGAGTCCATGGGAAAAGCCCCAGGGGTGACTCAGTCGGGAAGTCTGGGGTTTTAGGAATAACCTGGAAACAGGTCCTTCTGGACTGGCTGGTAGCCAGCTTCAATAGAGAAAACACGTCTGAGACCCAATTACCCTTTTCAGTGGCAAGTGGCCCGAGGGCTAACAAAATACCAGAAACAAATCCTAGGAAGGATTATCAGTAAACTTGCTGCGTGCAGTACATTTGTATAAGTTATTACCTAACATAGAAGAATAAGATCTTTCTAAAAATGCATTTTCGGGGCACTTGTGTGGCTTTCTGTTAAGTGTCTGGCTTCGGCTCAGGTCATACTCCCAGGGTTCTGAGATAGAGCCCCGTGTTGTGTTGTGCTCTCTGCTCAGCAGGGAGCCTGCCTCTCCCTTTCCCTCTGCTTGCGTGCTCTCTCTCTCTGTCAAATAAATAAAATCGTTTAAAAAAAAAAAAAGGCAGTTACTTAAAAAAAATAAAATTCCTTTTTATTACAATATAACATACATCTATAGATGTCTATGAAGATACTTGTAGACTTAATGAACCCTCCCAGAGCACTTGGAAGCACCTCTCCCACGCCCACCCCCCATTACTACCTCAAATGGCAACCACTCTCGGAAGTGCTTTCATTAGGGTTCCTTCTGATTGTTTTGAGCTTTATGCAAATGTAATCAAGGAGGATGCTTTCTTTTGTGCCCAACTCCTTTTACTCATCATTAGGTTTGGGGGGAGGCATGCATGTTGTGTGTGGTTGTCGTGGGCGTTGGCACTGTGAGAAGAAACTGTGACTTGTCCATCACACTGTTGATGGGCAGCCGGGATGCCTGGCCTGATGCGTGCTGCTGGGAACACGCTGGTGGGTGTCTTTGGTGCACGAGTGCACACACCTCTGTCGAGAGGATTCCACTGGGCAGTGCGCGTGCTGACCGTCTTAGGTCGCCATGCCCAGACGCGGAACCCGAGAGGGGGTTTCTGTGCAGGTGATTTATCGAAAGATTGTACTCTGGAGGAGCCTGGGAGGAAGTGAGGGAGGAGCGGGGCCAGGGGTAGAAGCCAAGGCAGCCTGCAGATCTGGTGGGCGTCCCCCTCAGCCTGACTCCCTGGGGAGCTCTGGCGAATGGTGTTGTCTAGTCGCCCCTGGAGGACTTTTGGAACTTGTCATCAGCCCGGCATTAGCTGTGGACCAGCCCCAAGGGGTGGGCTTGCAGAGGAGATGGCTCCCATCCACAAAGTCGTTCTCTGGAGCAGGTGTGAGCCTGCATCCGTCAACACAGAGGCAGGGGATGGGTGTCCTGGCCTATAAAGTGACCCGCAGGAGTCACCAGTCGCAGCGCCCATCCCAGACTGGGGGACAGGGTACGATCAGCGTTCGTGGACATCGTCAGTATTCACATCCATTGACATCTTACAAGCGTTTCAGCTCCAAATCCTCAGCAGCCCTAGCTCTCCTCTGACTTCTCTGTCTTAGCCATTTGAAGAGACCTGCAGTAGCATCTCACTGTAATTGTAATTTGCATTTCCCTACGGACTAAGGAGGCTGAACCGCTTTCTTACCTTTAGTGCCATGTGGATATTCTCTTTCAGGAAGTGTCTCGAGTCTTTGGCCAGTTTTTCTGTTGGGTTGCCCGTGTTTTCTTACTGCGTGGATTCTTCATTCTGGCTGGCGGTTCTCGTCAGATGCTTATAGAAATGTCTTCCCCAGCACAGTGGCTTTTTACTCCATCACGTGCCATGTGCTAAACAGAAGTTCTAATTTTTAATAAAGGCCAGTATGTCATGTTTGCCCTCCGTGGTTTGTGCTGTCATGTGCCCTATTCAAGAAATCTTTGTCTGGCCTGAGGCTGTGAAGATATTCTCTTATATTGTCATCCAGAAACTTTGTTCTAATTTCCACCTTTAACCGATCTATAAGTTATTCGGGATTGAGTTTTGTCTGTAGTGTGAGGCATTGTTGCTTTTGTCATGAATCACGGAGCCATATGTATGTGGTCTGTTTCTCATTTTCCATGTGGTTTTATGGGCTCTGTTTGCTTATTCCAGTAGTTCCTCCCTGGGGATAATTTTGCCTGCCTCCAGGGGACATTTTGCAATTTCTGGAGACATTTTTGTTGCTGTCGTGACTGCGTGTGTGTGTGTGTGTGTGTGTGTGTGTACGTACTCTGGCATCTGACGCGTAGATACCAGTGATGGAGCTAAACAGCGTGCAGCACAGAGGCAGTCCCATGAGAGAGTCCCCTGGCTCCAGCGCCACCTGTCAATGTGGGGAGACCTGCACTGTGCCCACACCGGCACCACATAGTCTAATCTTCTTGGCATCACCGTGTCACTACTTTTGGTTTTGTGAGCCTGTAATTTCCGGCATCTCTCCAAGTCCACCATGGCCCTTCTTTTGCTTCTGTTTTGCACGTGCATTTTTGAGGCAGCTTGTCAGTTTCCAAAAAAAAAAAAATCAGGGATTTTGATGAGATTGAACAGAATTTCTAATCCATACGTCAGTTTGAGAAAGTTGACATCTGTCCAAAAGCAAGTCTTATAATCCATGAACATGATATATCCTTGTTTATCTAGCTCTTTTCAATGTTTCGTATTTTCCTCAGTAGGCATCTTTTGAAGCTTTTACTAGATTTATTCCTAGACATTTGATATTCCTACTAATATTATAAATTGTTTCCATTTTAATTTCTAGTTACTCATCACCAGCATAGAAAATGCAATTACTTTTGTGTATTGACATGCACACAGCAGTGATGCTGGATTCTCTTGGTGGTTCTATTAGCTTGTGGATTTTTTTTTCTATATGTTAGCGTTAAACACGAGAGCTTTACTTTTCCCCAATTGTTTTATTGTATTTATTTCCTTACTTGCCGTTGATTGTCTTGGTTAGGACCCTCCGGTACACTTCTGAATAGTGACTGCCGCTGGCTTGTGTCCATTCTTGGCAGAAAGTTTTCACCATTAAGTTGTCCCTGGTAACTTCTCTTGCTTTAAAGTCCACAATGTCTGAATTAGTATAGCTCCTCTTGCCTTCTTTTGATTAGTATTAGCATGGTCTGTTTTTCTCCATCCACTTACTTTTAATGTTAGTCTGTATGTGTCTTTATGTTTAAAGTGGGGTTCTGCAGACAGGATCGTTGAGTCTTGTTTGGTCCACTCGGACAGTCTACCTCTTAACGGCTGTATTCAGGCCAGTGGTGTTGGAATTTGTTGGTGATACAGTTGGATTCATACCTACGATATTTGTTCCTGTTTTCTGTTTATTACTATATGTTCTTTGTTCCCATTTTTTTCTTTCATAATTTTTCTGCCTTTTTGGTTTTACCTGAGCATTTTACATGACTCCATTTTCTCTCCTTTCTTAAAATATGAGTTATACTTTCTTTTTTACCTTTGTCAGTGGTTGTACAAGAATTTGCAGTACACATTTACGATGAATTCAAGCCCACTTCCCAGTAACGGTACCTACTTCATGGATAGTGCGAACACCCTGTACTCGCAGAATCATCTCTTCTGCTCCCTGTCCCCGGTAGCACTGCTGCCTTTCATTTTGCTCATGCAGAGCAGCACATAAGCCTGTGTAGAAGAGTGCATGAATGTGTACAATAGCATACATAATCGAGTACATTGTTGCTATTATTTTGAACAAACTGTTACCTGTTAGATCAATAAAAACAAGAAAAATAAGTCTTTATTTTACCTTCATTTATTTCTTCTTCATTGTTCTTCCTCACTTTCTGCACATCCTAGTTTCTGACCTACATTGTTTTCCGTCTCTCTAGAGGACATCTTTTCACATTGCTTGAATGCAGGTCTACTGGTGACAAGTTCCTTCAGTTTCGTTTGCCTTAGTCTTTATTTCTTCTTCCCTCTTGAAGGGTAATTTCAGAGAGTGCAGAATTCTAGATTGGTGGTTCTTTTTTTTCCTCTCAACATTTGAAATATTTCATTCCATTCTCTTCTTTTTGCAGTTTCGGAGAAATTGGATGTAATTCTTTTTTTAAAAAAATCATGTTTTTCAGTATTTTATTTATTTATTTGAGAGAGAAAGAGAAGGGAAGGACAGAGGGAGAGGGACATGCAGACTCCCTGCTGAACAGGGAGCCCAACATGGGGCTCAATCCTAGGACCCCGAGATCATGACCTGAGTCAAAGTCAGAGGCTTACTAGCTGAGCCACCCAGGTGCCCCCAGATGTAGTTCTGATCTTCGCTTCTCTGTATGTGAGTGTCCCCCCCCCCGCCCCTGTCCTTTGGTGGCTTCTTCTTCTTTTTTTTAAGAATTTATTTATTTATTTGAAGCTGGGGGAGAGGGAGCATGCAAACGAGGGTGCATGAGCTGGTGGGGGGCAGACGGAGAGGGAGAAGCGGACTCCCTACTGAGCAGGGAGCCCAACTCAGGCTCGACCTCAGGTCATGACCTGAGCCGAAGGTAGATAGATGCTTAATCAACTGAGCCACCCAGGCACTGTCCTTTGGTTTCTTTTAGAACTTTTTCTGTATCTTTTATTTTCTGTAGTTTGAAAATGACATGCCTAGGTATAGTTTTTTGGGCATTGTATGCTGCTTAATGGTTTCTGAGCTGCTTGGATATGTGGTTTTGTGTGGTTTTATGTCTGCCACAAACTTGGGGGAAATTCTGAGTCATTGCTGTTTCAAATATTTCTTCCGTTCCTTTCTTTCTTCTGAAATTCCCATTACCAATATATTATACCTTTTATAGTTGTCCTTCAGTCCTTGGATATTCTGTTCTGGCCTCCCCCGCCCCCCCCGCCCCGGTCTTTGTTTTCTTTGGTTTTCAAGTCTGGAGGCCCTTTTTGAGATGTTCTCAAGCTCAGAGTTCCTTAGCTCTGTCCGCTCTAGTAATAAGCCCATCAAATGTATTCTTCATTTCCGTTACAGCGTTTTTTATCTCTAGCATCTCTTTGTGGTTCTTTCTTACGATTTCCATCTCGGCTCATGTTGTCCATCTGTCCTTGTGTGCTGTCTCCTTTATCCATTAGAGCCTGCAGCATGCTAATCTGACTAGTTTTGATTCCCAGTCTGATGATTCCGACATCCCTGCTTCGTCTGGTTCTGTGCTTGCCTTGTTCTTCACATTGTGATTTTTGCCTTTTAGGATACCTTGTAATCTTCTTCTTGGTAGCAGGGCATAACAGGAAAAAGGGGAAAGGAACTGCTGTACACAGGCCTATAGTAACGTGGTGGGGAGCTGTAGGGAGAAGGGGAGCATCCCCCACTTCTCTGATTGTGCCCCCGTGTCTCTGTGAACCTGTGTGTCGGCACGGTGAATTTCACAGGAGTTTCGCAGACATTTCTCTTCCTTCTTGGGCTGGAGCTGGCGGAGTTGGGTATTTTCCTTCCCCAAGTCAGTTAGGCTCTAATAAAGCCCGAGCGGGGCATGCTCTCGGGAACTGGGCTCCTCTGAGGGCAGACGTTGCTGAAGAACACAGAGCCTGGAGGTGTTTCAGAATGTCAGAATGCTGCCTTCCCCTGCCCCTGCCGGAAACAGGAATGTGCTTTTCCTTCCAGTGTTTACCGTGAGAGCCTGGCTGGGCTCCTGCAGTGCCTGCCGTGACTGCGGATCCCGATCACTGAGCCTTCCAGGGCTTTGAGTCCACCCCAAACTCCTAGCAATCCCTTTCTTACAGTTGAGGTTTTCTGAGTCTAGCACTGGTTCTCACGGAGCTCATGATCTCTGCTCCTGAAGCTGTGCCTCCCCGTAGTCACCTGTCTGTCTCCAGGGTTGGGGGCAACAGCTTACCCTGTGTCATCCTCTCTCTTTCCGATTCAAGAAGAGTTGTTAATGTTTCAATCTGGTCAGCCTTTTACTACTTGTTAGAATGGAGTGTGACTTCCAAGCTCTTTAAACATAGAATCAGAATCATAGATTCCCCAGATCTTTTCTAAGTCATGAATGTTACTGAATTTTAGCAAGTACACATTGAGATAAGCATATAATGTTTTCCCCCTTCATTCTACTAATGGGATTGAGAAGTCAAGAATTAACCTGACCCAAAGAGGGTTTTGCCCTTGGTTTTGGGGAGGTGACCTTGGACAACAGGAATATCCTTGTTTGCTGGGGCTTTGGCTGTCGGACAGTCCAGCAGTGTGACTTATGATGGGACCTTTAGGGCACCTCATCTCAGTTCAGATCTGGCAGGACCTGTAGGCGGATCTGAGACTAGATGTCAGCCAAGTAACCGGTGTTTGCTCAAGGCCCAGCTGGGGCTCTGGACATGACAGCTGGGGTGAGCTTCCCAGATCGGCCGCGCGCCGGACCGTTGTTGCACGTGGGAGCTTGACGGCCTAACACTGCCCAGGACTCCACGGGGAGAAGATCAGAAGCTGCGCCTTTAGACCTTCCCCGGCTCCTCTGCTGTGTCCTTCCTTTTGGCTGCTTCCGACTTGTCTGCTTCTGCTGTAACGAGACTGTAATTGTGAAAGCAGCACTTTCTGGAGTTGCTTAAGTCATTTCAGTGAATTACTGATTGAAGGTGTTGGTGGGAATTCCTGAATCTGTGGCCTGCTGGGCAGAGGGAGGAGGGCCCAGGGTGTGTTGGACCTGGAGCCCTCGTCTGAGAGCTGCATTCGTCTTCTCGAGATACTAACCTTTGACTTTGTTGGTTTCCCCTTTTTTTACGTTATCCAGTTGTTTTCTGTTTGATTATGTTCTGCTTTGTTCTTTATATGTCTTTCCTTCTTCTCGGGATTTTCTGGTTTTTCAAATACAATTTCTTGAGATTGATGACCAGACCATTGATGTTTCAGTGTTTTTCTTTCTTACATGTACATATAAGACCATACGTTTTCCTTTAAACAGAGCTTAGCTGCATGGCACACGTTTTCGTTTTTACATATGTACAAATAAAATGTCTCCTATATTTTTGAAAAATATGCAGATTCTGCAGTTGCTGGCTGCCATGTTCATGTAAATGAGGTCAAGTTTGTCAATCTCAGTGCGAAAAGTGTCTGTCCTCCTGGCAGTGTGTCTGCTTGTTCTGTTACTTCCTGAGAGACCTGCTAAAACTATCAAAGCAACTGTAGATGTTTCGTTTCCTCTTTTATTTCTATCAGTTTATGCTGTACATATTTTGAGTATATCTTCGCCACATGCATGCACATTTCTCACTGTCCCGTCTTTCCATAGATTCTTTTACCACTACAGGAGATCCCTGCGTGTCTCTAGTAATGCTTCTTTCTTTAGAACGACTTTGCACAGTATTCGTGCAGCGAGCCATCACTCTTGTGATGAGGGTGCGTGTGTGTATCTTTCTCCATGCCTTGATGTGCATCTTGCCTGCCTCCATGGGCAGGTACTGGTCTCTTACAGCATAGACTGAAGAAGCCCGATCAGGCCTTGTTCTCTTCCACTGCAGTGTTTAGTACATTTATGGATTATATAAATACTGACATGTTTGAGTTTATATTTACAGTTTTCCCATTTGTTTTCTTTACTGTGTTTTACCTATGTTCTATTTCTTTTCCTCTCTTGCTTTCTTTTATATTAACGAATGTAGTTTTATTGTCCCATGTTCTCCCTTTATAGCTTATTGCTCACTCTGTTGCTATTATTTTCATGGTCTGGCTGCATATTCTAACTACATCCTTGGGTCCTTACAGTGTATCTGCCCAACTTATTAGCACTTGCACCGCTTCCCGGATGACTGACTCACCGTACAGCACCTCGCCTGCACGGCCCCTCTCACTCTTTGTGCTGCTTGTGGACTGTATGTCTAAATGGATTTTAAATGCCACAAAGCAGGATGATGATGGCGATGAGATAGAGGTAATCGAAATCTCTAGAGACCCGCGTAGCTACACTTGTCTTTCTGTTTCTCATTTCGTCCTGCATCTGCCCTTTTATGTGGGATCACTTGGGTCCTGCTGGCAGACACCTCCTTCCGATTGTCACGAGTTTGCCGATTTTCACTTGTTTGGGAAAGTCTTTATGTGGTCCTCACCTTCAAACTGGGCATAAGGTCCTTGATTGGATCTTGGTTTTTTAGCCCCTTTGACGGTGTCATTCCTTATTCTGCTGGACTCTACGGTCTCTGATGTCAGCTGTCACCCTTCCTGTTTCTGTCTTCGCTCCCAGCAGCCTTGCTCTTTGTTTTAAGAACCGCAGCTTTTCTTTTTATTTCTCCTGCTCGTCCGTCTTACTGTCACTTCTACGAAATAAGGTGGTTTATTTTGTCTGGTTGCTTTTAAGTTTTTCTCTTTGTCCTAGATTCCCTCCCTCCCCCCCTCCCTTCCTCCGTTCCTTCCTTTTCTTTCTTTCTTGTAGGCTCCGTGCCCAGCGTGGAGCCCAGTGCGGGGCTCGAACTCATGACCGTGAGATCATGACCTGGGCCAAGATCAAGAGTCAGACACTTAAACAACTGAGCCACCCAGGTGCCCCTGTCCTAGATTCTCAGTGCTTTCATCAAGATGTCCCCATGGCTTTTAAAAAATTTACATTCTTAGGGTTCATAAACTTTTTGACGAATAACTGTATATTTTGTATCAGTTCTGGAATACTCTTGCCCTTACTTCTTCAAGTCGGAGTTTGTCTCTGATTCTCTGCCTCACCCCCACCGACTCTGGTTAGACGTATGCTTAATTTCCCAGTCGCGTGAGTGGTTTCCATCTGTGTCCTGTTCTCACTTCTCTCTGGAGTGTTCCCCATCCCAGCTCTCACCCGTGATGAGTCTGCAGCCAGAGTCATCGTTCAAAATGCAACTTCAGGTACTGCATTTTGGAGTTCTAGAATGTCCATTTTCAAACATTTTCTAGGTTCTAATTCTCCAGTAGATTCTTTATTTTGTTATTTTCCTGAATGTATTGTAGTTGTTTTCAAATCCATCCTTATGACTGCAATGTATAGATTACTGGTGGCTCCGTTTCCATCGTCTGTGATTTCTGTGTCTTACACATAGTGTGAATGCTGCTTTTAAAAAGTTTCTGATTGAGTGATGGAGTAGAGCCTCTGTGTTATTACATTATTCCAGAAAGGAATGTTCCTTTTATTTTAGCATGCAGTGGGCGGCTGTGTCGGGAAGAGCACCTCAAGCCAGCCAGAATTTCTCTTACCGTTTCAGGACAGGGCCTCCCTGTCCCGTTTGCCCCTTTCCAGGACTAGCCTGTGCTCATCTCAGCTCCACAGGGTGGCTGAAGCCGTACTGTTCCTCTGACATCGGGAACACTTTTCTGCTTGTCTTCTTAGGCATTTGTGATCCCTACTTACCAATCAACAGATGTCTCCAGGGAAAGTCGGAACAGAATGTCAAGCTGTGCTCCCTTCTCTCCATGTGCCAAGAGCTTGGACATCCTGCAACGCCAGCTCTTGTCCGGCCCCGCGACTCTGCCCAGCACTTTGCACAGCTCCAGTTCCTCCTCCTGCGCAGGGCTCGTGGCTTTCTGCCGGCATTCTCAGCCTCCTGGTCACACTTCTGGCGGACTAGGGAGAGCCTCAAGGTGAGAACGTTGTAGAATATTGGCCTTCTCTACCTGTGTTTTACTTTTCTCTGAGACCTTGGGTCTTCCATCTTTGGTAGTTCTCTGGTGTTGAAAAACAAAGCTATTTATGTAAAATTCAGCTTTTCTATACGTGTATTTTATATAGTTTTTCTGTAAAAGATTTTTCTCGCTCCAGATTAGTCATTTATGCCTTTAACCAGATGACAAAGTTGTCATGTGAGTCACGTGATTGCCTCATAAGATAGTATGCCATGGATCAGTCAGAAAGTGGTTTTTTGCAGTAAGAAGGGGAAACCGACCATGGTTAACTTAAGGAAATCCAAACAAAAACTTCCCTCTGGGTCAGGCCCTTCCATCACCTTCATCGTGGACCTGAAGGTCTGCGGCGTCTGAAGATCAGGTGACAGACGGCATGGACGGTGCTTCTCAGAGCGGGCATTCAGACCGAGCCTCTGGCTCTGAAGTCAGAAATGCCGCCGCGTGCCGCCATCCCGCACAAGTTCTGTGGAGTCCGCGCAGTTGTTGGAGCAATACAGAGAAGTCTTACCCTCACTTCAGCTTCCCCAGGGGTAGCATCTCGAAAGGCCGTGTAATGTAGCATCAAGCCAGGGATACTGGCGTTAATATAGTCGACCAGCTTTATTCCTACTTTACTCAGTTGTGTGCGTGCACCTGTCATCCTGTGTGTCGGTTCCTGTGACCCCCCCCCCGGCCCCGTACAGTCAAGATGGACAGCTTCCAGCACAAGGTCCCCTCCTGCTGCTCTGTCAGAAGCTGGACACCGCTCACCCCCCGCCAGCCCCTGGCAACCACTAACCTGTGTTCTGTCTCTATAATCTCTATAATCTTGTCATCTCAAGAAGGTTCTGTAAGTGGAATCATACACTCTGTAATCTTTTGTGATGGACTTGTATGACTCTGCGTAATTCCCTGGAATCCCCCCAAGAGTTTGCGTGCACTGTTTGGTACTATTGCACGTGGACTTAAGTTTAAGATTAAGTAGGATGTGGGGCCCCCAGGTGGCTCCGTCGGTTCAGTGTCCAAGTCTTAATTTTGACTCAGGTGGTGATGTCAGGGTCATGGGATGGGGCCCTGTGTCAGGCTCCATACCAGGAGCTGTCTGCTCAGGATTCTCTCTCTCCCTCTCCCTCTGCCCCTCTTCTCTGTCTCTCTTTCCCTCTCTTAAAAAAAAAAAAAACAAAAAAACCCCAAGATTGAATAAGGCATCCTGTGTGGACTGCTCGCTGCCCTGACTACCGAGCAGCGGAACACACTGTGGCTGAAGCTGGCATTTCTCTCTAGGTAAGAACATGATGTAGTATTTGACAATAGAGCTCAGTTCCACAGCAGCTTTGGGAGTCGAAGCGATCCAGATGCGCTTACACTTGCCCACACGTCCAGGTGCGAACAGTGTTTGGAGGTGGGATTGAGGCACTGTTCTCGGTCCCCAGAATTCAGCAACACCGGCCTGTGTTGGCCTCAGACACACCACCACGGCCGGCCGAGGAGGCGGCGCTGGGGCCTGACCGACTCTGTTAGCATATCTCAGGTGAGCTTGTGCCGTTTGGAGGAGGTTTGCTGTCAGAGAAGCAGAGCTAAGTGGGAATCCTACTGGCAAACCCTGCGAGTCTCCTTCACAGCCTCTGTGAGGGGTAGAGAGAGCATAGCCTTTGGAGCCGCTTCTGCCGAGTGACAAAGCCTGTTGTGTGAGGCTGACGCATCTTCCGAGCCTGATGACATTGGCTATTCGGTACCCCTGGCTTGTGCAGGACCCTCAGCTACTGCTGATGATTTCTGATGCCCACATGGGTCGGTCTGCAGGGAGATAACGCCAAAGTTGTGGGCACTGTGTGCCTTCTCTTCTCGGTCAGAGTTCCTTTCTACTGTAAAATCAAACAAGTGATATTCTGAGTATGATTTGACTTATGTCTGTGGCGAGAGAAGGCTTGGTCATGCAGAGGCAAAATTTTCCAATTACCATGATAATTACAGGCATCTCGGTGCCCTTTGTTGAGTACTTACTAGGTGCCGGGCTCCCTGTGAAACCGTTTGTGTGCATTATCTCGTGCTGTCCCTTGCCTCAGCCCCACAGGGTCTGACTCCCCGGATTTGAGGCTACAGGGCCCACTTAGAGAGGTCGTGTCACCCTTTCCATCCACAGCTGGCAAGTGGCAGAGCTGGGATTTGAACCCGAGGAGGGTTGACTTCAAGTCTGGGTTCTTAGCTACAGAGCCGCAGAGCTGCATTCCCATAGTGACAGTGTTGGCACGCGGGTCTTGTCCTCCAGCTGTGAAAGCTTGGCCTCTCTGAGGCTGTCTCTGTGAGAGGGGTCAGCCTCAGGGAGCTGGAGAATCGGTCTTTGATCTGTAAACCAACAGCCCCAGCCTGAACCAGAGGGAATTTGCAGGTGGAAGGGGACAGCAAGAATAATGGTAAAAGAAGAGTGAGAACAAAGCCCCCAGTGCTGATGGAGTGAGTGTTGGGCCAGTGCTGCCCTCTGTGCTTTCTGTGTGTTGTCACGAGTCCTTAGAACAAGACTGTGAGAGGGGCACCGGAGGGGAGGGGTGCGGGGGGTCTGTCGGTTGAGGGTCTGGCTCTTGATTTCAGCTCAGGTCCTGGGCTCAGTGTCCTGAGACGGAGCCCACCTCAGGCTTCAGCTCAGCAGGGATCTGCTTGGGATTCTCTCTCTTGCTCTCCCTCTGCTCTCCCTCCCCCCCCCAAATAAATAAATACAAGCCTTAGAGGGGCGCCTGGGTGGCTCAGATGGTTAAGCATCTGCCTTCGGCTCTGGTCATGATCTCCAGGTTCGGTATTGAGACCCATGTCGGGGTCCCTGCTCAGCAGGAAGCCTGCTTCTCCCTCTGCCTGCTGCTCCCCCTGCTTGTGCTCTCTTTGTCTCTGTCTCTCGTCTCAATGAATGAATAAAATCTGAAAAAAAAAAAAAAGAAACACAAGGCTTAGAGATAATTAAGATCATCACCTGCATTTCACAGAGGAGGTAACTGAGGCACACAGGGTTGAGGTAGCCCCCCGAGGTCACACAGCGGTACCAGAGGCGGGGCTAAATTGGAATGCACTTGCCCAGAGCGTGCACGCTTCCTGCCTGTGTGGTGCCAGGACAGCACTGGGGCAACTCTGCCCACCCTGGGGTCGGGGCCCCTCTGGGCATCCTGCGAGGCAGGCGCCTCCAGCCTCCTCTGGCAGTGGGCGCAGATGAGACGCCTGGAGGTGGCTGAGAGGTTCAGGTCCCGTCTGCCGGAGAGGGCTGGGGAGCATGTTCCATGGGCTTACATACTCGGTGTGCAGGCTAGAGAACCAGGCTGGGGAAGGGGCACGGTCCAGGGCACAGCTGTGGTCCGGGGCACAGAATCCCCCATCAGGCCCCCAGCTCAGCACACCTGGTGTGAATCAGGGCAGATTTGTGCCATCTTGTGTCCTTCTGGTTAACGGAATAAAATCTGGTGAAAGAGAGAGCACGAGTGAGCTCACTGGGACTGTCCCCGTGGGAGTTCCAGTCTCCCCACCTACACCCCACAAAGCAGCGGTCGGGCCCTGGACTTCATGCCCGTAGAGGGAGAGAGGTAATGGGCCCAGTCCTCAGAGAAGGGGAGTCGAGGGTGGGAGCCTCCGTCTCCTGGTTATCCACGGCCTGCAGCCCGCACGGTGGAGGAAACGCCAGAGGCGAACAGCGGGGCGGTGGCAGGACAGTGGAAACAGCCTGCACAGCCCAGCCAGTTACTCCGAGAAAGTTTAGTCTCCTTGGTGAATCTCGCGGGCCCCAAGAGAACTCAGCTTTCCAGAAATTACGTGGAAACAGTGAACACATTTTAACCAAACTTTGGGTGTATTAATTTGGCTTTCTTTAAAGGGAAAAAAAAATCCAGAATCTTTTCTTTCCTCTTCTGCTACTTTTGCTTCCCATGCCACCGTTTGCTCTCGAACCGAGTAAGATCTGTCGAAGAAGTCTGCGAGGTGAGAGGGTCCTTACAGGTTGTGTCAGATCAGACAGCGCCCCTTAAAATTGCCTCAGAAATTACCCAAGAGTTTACCCTAAAAATTGGGATGTCTCTGAAAGTTTGAGAAGGAACAGCTTTATCAAAAGGAAAGGCAAAAGGAGATGAAACACTTTAAAGGGACTTCAAAAGGAAAGAGCGTCAGATGAGAAGTGTCCAGATGACTCCTTTGAGCCTGAAGAAAGGCTGTTTGTGGGGAGCAGCCTGTGAGAGGCGCTGTCCCCGCCTCCACCGTGTTGAGGTGAAGTGTCGGACCTGAGGAGAGGTGAGGTCATTGTGTGTATTTATACCCACCAAAGGCAAGACCAGGTATTTTACTGGGAGCAGCTGCTTTTAATTTGTATAGGGCTTTGAAATCTTCAAAAACGAGATTCTTTCTCTCAACATGAAATGTTGTAGGGAAATTTGTAGGGAAGGTATTCTCAAAGGAAAGTTCCCGAAGAGGATGAGCTGGGCAGGCCCCTGTCCACCACCCTCCACACCCCCCTGCCCCCCACCCCCCTGCAGGGAGTGCCAGCGGGCCCGCCTGGGGAGGCTGCGACCGGCCTGCCCTTGTGAGACATCAGACTTCCACAGAGTCCTGTGAAAAGAACTTTCAGTACATTGCTTTCCAGAAAAACAAAAATAGTCCTGCGTAATATTTTATTAAAAATGAATTGTTCTGTGGTCAGATAAGGGAACCCGTGTCACCCCCACGGGCCGGACGCTTCAGTACCTTGAGGTCCCTTGGAAATCCTGCACAAAAGACACTCGATCCAGCTTCTGAGACCCGGTGGGTTTTGAACTTGTTGGAAGCACATTCCCTTATTCCAAGGCCTGTACGTTCTGGAGATGCTCTTTTCCTGGGTTTGGATCACCAGGTGGCCCTGCATCTAGAGAACAGAGTGCTGATGTCTGTGAGACATCATTTCCTTCTTTAAGTCGCCGTCTTGAGTGGAGAGACCGCCCCGCCGTTCGGAAAGGGAGGATTTCCCTGGTGCACCAAGTCTCGTGAAGACAGAGGGCCGGCGAGCTCACTGGGTTTCCAGCGGCGCGGTGTCACGTGGCAGAGCACGGTCACGGCACTGCCCTTACTTCAGTCTGGACAATACCGTCCAAGTGAGTGCGTTTGGCAGCACTTTTTAGGCAAAACAAAGAGAATCCAGCTCGAACAGGATTAGGCAAAGACAAGGGGACGTAATTGTCCACAGGCCTGGCCAAGCCAGGTGTCAGCCTGCTTTTCTGTCTCCACCATGATGCTCGTTCCATTTCTAGGATGTCTCCCACTCAGGGGATCGCTCCACGTCATGGCAAGGGAGCTGCCAGCAGCTCGAGGCTCATGCCCTACCCGCCCAGCACCCCTGCCAGAAGAACACGGATCTAGCAAACCCTTAGAGGATGGCGTTATAGAAGTCAATTTGGTGATGTGTCCACCTTGGAACTAATTTCTGTGACTGGATGTGGGTTAGGGGACCTGTTCCTGGAAACAGGGTAAGGGTCAGGTCTGAGAGTAGAGGATAGGTAGGATCTTAAAACAAAATGAGGGCACAGCCAGAAGGAGGGGAACACTTGCTTGGCCATGAGCAGACATCTGTCCATTACATTAACACTGAGAAATGGAGGATGAATACGGGTCCAAGTGGCAAGAGAAGCAGGAATCAAGGCTAAGTTCTCCCTACGGTGTCTGGTTGGGGTGTGTCTGGGCAGGTGCTTTGTAAGTCTTTGTGAAGTATGCTAGATGCAAGAATGACTGTAGGAACAGCTGATGGCAGGCCGTGGTCTCTCCAGGAAGGTGCACAGATGTTGCCCACCTTCCACCTCATTGGTCTGGAAATCAGATGTTTTGACACTCATGGTCCTTGGACAGACAAGGTGCCAGAGTCTGGACAGAGTGGGTACAGTTCCCACAGGATCTGCCACAGTCCAGCACCAGAACCCAGAATGATCCAACCTTTGCCTTTGGACTGCTGTGACACTGCTGGTGTTAGAAAGGCCCCTGTGTCACCGAGGCTCCCCGGGCCACGCAGAGCCCCGGCAGAGAAGGAGACGGTACCATTCACAGGAGCCTGTCGCCAAGGCTCACAGTTGTTCTGGGCAGATGACTGCCATTCTGACAAGCCTGCCTTGCCCTAGAGCCTCTCTGCAGCCTAGGCCCTGGCCGCTGTGGTGAGCTGACTGGCTGTGGACATACAAAGCATTTTTCTTTTTCTTTTTTTCTTTTTTAAAAGATTTTATTTATTTTATTTGACAGATAGAGATCACAAGTAGGCAGAGAGGCATGCAGAGAGAGAGAGAGGGGGAAGCAGGCTCCCTGCTGAGCAGAGAGCCCGATGTGGGCCTCGATCCCAGGACCCTGGGATCATGACCTGAGCCGAAGGCAGAGGCTTTAACCTACTGAGCCACCCAGGCGCCCCACAAAGCATTTTTCTTAAGTGACCTGTGGACAAGCAGGTTCTGGGTCTCCCAAACTCTGCTTTTCACCTGCAAGTTGCTCTTTCCATAGGTCCTTCTCTCTCACCGTACTTCCACCTACATGACTCCAAGGACCTGAGTCCCCACTGAGTCCCCAGCTGGAATAACTCAGTGTCAGCTTCTGCTCTTTCCGGGCTGTGCTTGGCATAAAGAATGACTAGACATGGCTCGGAATGAATGGAGGTTAGGCCCCCAGATCACGGACAAGTGGGTCCAAACTATAGCTTTGCTTGATGCTAACTATGTGTCTTTGGGACAGAATTAATTTTTTTTTTCTATTTGTTTTTGGTTTGGGGAAACCCTTTATTTTAGAATAATTTTGATTTATAGACTGCTAAGATGGTACAAAGAGCTCTCATCCACCCCAAACCCAGTTTCCCCCCATTATGAACCCCCTACATCCGTGTGGTACGTTTGCTGCAGTTAATGAGTCAGTGCTGATCCATTGTTAAAGTCCATATTTCATTCAGACTTCACTAGTGTTTTCCTCAGGTCCCTTTTCTGGCCTGGGATCCCACCCAGGACACCACATGACATTGTATCCATCACGTCTCCTTAGGCTCCTGTGGGCTGTGCCAGTTCCTCAGACCTTCCTTGTTTTTGATGAGTGTGGCTGTCGGGGAGAGCTGGCCCAGGCTTCTGCAGACGGCTCCTCAGCTCGGCTGGGATTTTTCTTGTGTCTGTCTGTCCCATGATTATACTCTCACTTCTGAAGGCTGATTTCTTTTCTACGTGGCTGATGTTCAGGGAGTACTTGCTATGAGCCAGCACACGGCAAACCCAGCAAATCCAGATGACCTGGATCATCTCCTGAAATCCTCTCAACACCTAACACCAGGTAGACACCACTGTTAAACCCCTTTTACAAATGTGGAAAGTGAAGCAGAGCAAGGACCAGCAACTTAGCCAAGGTTGACCGTTGAAGTGTCGACTTGACTTGAGCAGCTGGGTGCCAAGTTCTCCAGAACCCCTGCGATGAGGGAGAGTTGACCCTAACACCCTGAAACTGTTCTCTAGACCTGCAAGGTGTATGAGCTCTAGGTGGAATTATGCCAGCTTCTGAGGTTCATGCAAGGTGGTTTCCTCCAGGTCTGGAGCTTCACCCGGTGGCCTGAGAACCTACAGCAAGTGGAAGGGCCTCCTAGGCAAGGGAGCCAGGCGTCCTGTTGGCAAGATGGTGCCCATACTGTGGGCCTGGAACAGGGCCGAGCTGGTGGGTCCCAGTTCCAGGTGGAAGAGCTGGAATGACAAGACGCACCGTTAGGGAGCTAGGGATTCAGGTTGGAGCAGAGGTGTGCGGAGGGCTGGAGGTGGGGGTGCGGAAGGACAGGAGGAGAGCCTGAAGCCATTTTGTTCAAAGAGCGGTCAGTGCAAGCCAACCCCATCTGGCCTCCTTGCCCACCGCCTGTACTGGGCACTGTCATGTGGTGGGCCCTGTGAGCTCCCTTCTCCTGCGTCAGCTGGTCCCTTGGGTCCCAGCAACAGGAGACTGCAACACCGGAGGAGACGGGGGGGCCACCCTCCTTCCCGCTCCTGGTGCAGCCCACACCACTGTCACCGTCTTCTCCCTTCCACGCTCCAAAACCCGCCTCCCGCTGCCCCTGCAGAGGCTCCAGCACCCGCTGGGCCCTGCGCCCTCCTCCACCCTCCCAGCCTTTCGGTTCTGATGGCTAACACGGAACATGTACTGGTTTACTGGGCCCTAAATCTAGTCATCTCTGAACCACCCTGTGGGTTTTCTCTAAATCCTATACCACAAGTCAATTATTTATGGAGTTCCTTCAATGTAACCGTTCTCAATTTCAATATATTTATTTATTTATTTATTTATTTTTTATTTTTTTAAAGATTTTATTTATTTATCTGACAGACAGAGATCACAAGTAGGCAGAGAGGCAGGCAGAGAGAGAGAGGGAAGCAGGCTCCCTGCTGAGCAGAGAGCCCGACGCGGGGCTCGATCCCAGGACCCTGAGATCATGACCTGAGCCGAAGGCAGAGGCTTAACCCACTGAGCCACCCAGGCGCCCCTCGATATATTTATTTTAAAAGAACATTTTATATCATTATCTGCAGTGGAAAATCTTGTCCTAATTCATTTTCAAAAATGTATCATAATTAAATGAGCATTTGTCGCCATGACACCTAGAATCTCTCTTCTTCCGTGGATGGTAGGTGGCAGGCTTGGGGACACCCCCGAGGTGTTCAGTCAAAGAGACTTAGTGTGCGCCTGTGCACACAAATGCTTTTTAATTGCTCTGAGGAGGTTTTACAAAGGCGTCCGGGTCCCAAGGCAGCAGTAAATCGGGCTTTCACACCTCCGTCCCCAGCCCCCTCCCCACCCACGATGACCACACACAGGTGTGGCACCCTTTGAAATGCCCCCAGCGGGGGCTTCTGGCCCTAATGAGCGTGGCTGGTATGAAGAACCCGGAACCCCAGTGAGAGTAGAGAGCTGAACTTGAATTACTCACATCACACATGAGTCGAAAACCCCCCCAGAAGTTTAAAAGGACATTATTTATTGTAATTTATGGAAATATATTAGAGAACTTCCTGATGTAGCTGGAAAGGTCTGAATTATATTCAAAGGAGAATATTTAACGACATGTTAGAAGGTGCTATATTGAAAGCTATTTGTTAAAGTGCTCCCAATTTTGACAAACATTTGTAGAAATGATTTTATTTTTTATCTTGAGGGAACAGAAGTAATATATGGATAAAAACTTGGAGTAATATTCACAGATGACACAGGGAAAAATAATTCAGCAGCTGACGTGTTTTGCTTGCATAATAAATCAGGCATCTCTGGCTTATGTACATAATTAGCAGAGCTCATTTTTATAAAACCAATAACTAATGTTAAATCAGGAGGTTTTTAAAGATTCTAAGTTAAGCAGATGGAAAAGACTCTCCTTGTACTGATTCATCTAATAAGAAACTCAGGGTAAATTCATCTAATTTCATAAGATCAAGGCAAATAGAATAAGTGCTCTGTGTACGTACACGTATAAACCGGTTTACTACATACACACGTGCAGCAAACTTCACATCGGGTGCACTCACGACAGGCACAGCCGTCCCGCCTCCATCCCCAGAATATTTCATCATCGCAAACAGAAATTCTGTACCCACTAAACAGTAACTCCCACTCCCCCTCCCCAGCCTCCGGAAACCCTCCCGCTCCTTTCTGTGTGCGTGGAGTGGATCGCTGCCCAGCCTCCATTAGGAGGGGCCGGACTTTGCCTTTCTGTGTCTCACTTACTCCACTGAGCGTGTCTTCAGGGTCCATCGCTGTTGGAGCACGTTCATAGTTTCGTTCTTTCTAGGGCTAAACAGTATGCCAGTGTATGTACAGACCGTATTTTGCCCATCCCTTCATCTGCGGACATTTGAGTTGTTTCTACCTTCAGGCCCTTGTCACGCAGGCAGCCATGACCGTGATGTGCAGGTCTTTGAGCCCCTGTTTGCGGCTCTTCGGGGTACATGCCTAGGAGTGGACTTCCTGGGTCATATGTTAATTCTGTGTGTAACTTTTTGAGGAATGCGTTTGCCATATTTTCACGCCAAATGAATGACCTGGGAATGGAACCTGCCTCTCTGCTATGAGAGTCCCCCGCAGACACTTCATTAGATAGCAGTGTTCCTTCCCTCCCCCACTTACTCGTCTTCGCAAAGCGCCTCCTGACTGCCAGCGGGTTCTAGACCTACAGCAGAGAGCAAGGTGCCGTCCTTGTTCTCCTGGAACACGCACTGTAATGTGTAGACACGAAGCAGGCGAAGAGGTAGAAGAGATCAGAGCGCAGGAAGGCTCTGTGAGGAAAAACAGACCAGGAAGGGAGCTGGGAGTTCACGGAGCTCCCGTGACGGCTGTGGGGTGGGTGGGAGGGCCCCTGCGGGGTAATGTTTGAGCAGAAGCCATTGGTCGTGGTGGGTGAAGCCACAGGAAAAGGTGAAGGAACAGCCAGTGTGGATGATTAGTTGTGGTCCTGGGAGGGTGAGGAAGGCCAGTGTGGCCGCAGCCCCGTGAAGACAAGACTGGCTGGGTCACAGGGCCTTGTCAACCACGTTGAGAACTTTGGATATCATCTTCAGAATGATGGGAAGCTCTCAACAGATTTTGGGTTGGGATTGATGAGATCTGGGTCATGTTTTGAGAGGGTCTTTCTGCTCTTTGGGGCGGGGCGCAGAAGGCCACAGGAGGACCAGGAGTGGAAACAAGGAGGCCGACTCACAGTGTGTGCGGGAGTACCTGTGCCAGGGCACTTCTTCAAGCTTCTAGCAACGTCCTGAAACACGTGTTGGAAATGGAACTTTGATTTAACATTGAGGTTGCTTTCAAAGAAGTGGCGCTGTCTCCGCACCTGTGTTAGAAGGGCTGATGGCACTGTTCACCTCACACTTTCAGTTGCTTGTCAGGGTCATCGCCCAGCGCATTCCCGAGATTATGAACGACCAGATAAAGAGCGAATGGCATTAGTGGCTTCTGTATCATCTCAACAGCTGATGTCTGCTCCCTGCCTGAAGACATGGAAGACGGAAGGCTAGGTCAGGACGCTCCTTCCTGAGCTGTGACCCAGGAAAACAGCCTGTTAAATAAATGCTTCCTTTTTCTTTCCTTTTTTTTTTTTTTTTTTGTTTTTTTTAATAATGCTTTCTTTCTGTGAGCTTCTCTTGTGCTATCTGGAGAGAACACTGAATGTGAATGAGGAATTCAGTAAGAAATCTGAAAGACTCACCGTGCAGAACTCTGCGGCATCACGACCAACGCCAACCTTTAGGTCTAACATGTAGAATTACCTCGGGGTCTAATAAGAAAGGAGGGAACGTAGGCTTCTACGCACTTTGCTCACCCAGCAAAAGGCTTTCCAGACTTGGGGTGCAGATGTTCACTGCAGCGGACTTCTGAAGGAGGGAGGAGGAAAAGGAGAAAGAAGATTAATTGGTTTGTTTTGAGAATATGTTTCTTTTGATGAGTGAAGAGTTATGGCCAAATTTGATATGAAATAAGTTGTTATGACCTGACACTTATCATTTGGATTTATTTAGAGTAGCTTCTCCAAATCCAATAATGCTAGGAGGCAGAATTGTGCCAGGGACCCCATGCAATGCCCTTTAACCCCACTAGGAGATGCGGACCGCAGACTCCACACCTGGAGGTCAGTGAGATGACCTTGTGCATTTTCTCACCTTCTTCACATTGAGGAAGCTGTATAACCACAGGGATATTATTTTTTGCATGTTAAATCCCATCCTGTATCATATGGAAAGCCCAAAAAGATATTTTAAAAATCCAAAGAAGATAAAGAGTTAGCAGAGGGCCAGAAAGTCTTGGAAGATAGGAAGCAAATAGAATCAGAGTTTCAGAGAAACAAGACTAGAGCCAGCACAGAGCTGGGGGGCTAAGGTAAAAAATGAGCGGAAGGTCCTGGAGATGCAGGGAGGGTGGTTCCTGGGATTGGCTGAGGGTCTTAGTTAGTTAGGTGGGGTGGCCCTTTCCCTTCCTCACGTGTCAGGCAGGAGTGGGCATTCCCTGAGGCCGGGGCAGGTGGTGAGGGCTCAAGGCCAGGGAGCTCCAGGCCTGGGGAGGGACAGGGAGCCCCACACCCAGGCGACAAGATCTTCAGTGTGCCCAGCAGGAGCCAGGCATCACTCGGCGGGACAGACAGCAATCCGCGGACTGGCAGAAAGGTGGGCAGATAGTCACACGTTGGCAAACACTCGAGGGAAACCAACAGTAGGCACGTGTGGCTCCAAAGGCACCAGGTAAAGAAGCTAAAACTAACAAAACAGGGGTCACAGGGCAGAGGAGAAGCCAGGATGAGCCTGACTAGACTCACGGAGGGGTTCACGGAGATGCAGCGTCTCTGATGTGACGGCCAGCCCGGGCTGCTGGAGTCACCGGTGAGGCTCTGAAGTAGGGAGCTCAGCTGTGGGCAGCAGAGGTAGAGTACGGGGTGGGGACGCCGTGCCCGCAAGGGTGGCATCCAGCCAGAGAATTCTAGCAGGACCGACGAGGGCCCCTGTCAAGGACGAGATGGAAATAGATGAGGAATCTGTGGAAATCTCCAAGGTGAGAACCCTGCCTGGCTCCCCACCAGGAAGACCCTCCCAGGATGGCCACCCCAGGACTCTGCTCCCATCCCGTCGCAGGACGGCACTCCCCCCAGGACAAGCACTGGAACTTCAGAAAGCCAAGGAGGCGCAGAATGCCCAAAAGCCCAGACACAAAAATGTTTCCTGCTAAGGAGCAAAATTCAGACGGGCCTTCAGCCGCTCACCACCTGTGCTGGGCAGAGAGACCCGAGGAGCACCCCCTGCCCCAGGGAAGCGGGCCACACATACAGTCTTCAGCGGTGGGGGGGAGGGGGGGGAGGGTAGCACGGCCTGTGGGTGCAATGAAGGCATTTCAGATACACAAGGAAGGTTTGCCTTCCAGAGATACTCCGGGGAGCGCTCGGGCCTGTCCTCCAGCAACACACAGAATAAATCCAGAATTAGCCCACGTTTGCAGCGCAGTTCCGATAAGGATGGAGACGTGTCAGGTGGGAATGTAAAACGTCGCGTTGTCCCGTTCTTCTAGGACACAGCCCCTGAGAAGAGCATGTTCTCCCAGGTACTTGCGTACGCGCCCACAGTTCGCTCGGAGGTGTCACGTTCACGAACACGCATCTTTACACGAAGACCGCGCTCCACGTGACGTTGGCAAAACTGCTTCCGTAACTTGACATCTGCTGTGGAACTCCGCCCTGCTTCTTCCCCTACGAAGTTCTTTGTAGAGACTGCGGGGCTTCTGTGCGTCGGGGGCCCTGCTTTATTTGAGCGGGCCCTGTAGTACGTGTTTGCACTTGCTTCTGTATTTCACCATGAACCGCATATTGCCGTGGGTTCCCTCGGGCTTGGATCTCGGCACGTGAGCTGATATCGCTCAGGGTAAACCCTCAGAGTCAGGGTGCCGGCTGGGCCACAGGGAGTGAGCGGCCACCTCTGCTGGACCTCAGCGCACCGCCCTCACCATTTGCCCTCCAGGTGGCGGAGCCCTGCGTCCGCCCTTCAGGCCGGGAGGCGGCGGGACCCGGGCTGTGAGGTTTCCCCTGCAGGTGGCGCTGTCGTCGGCGCTCGCCCCTCTCCTGCCCGCGGGAAGCAGCATAATTATAAAACAAAAAGAAATTAAACGGCGCGCAGAAGTGGACTGCGGCATTTCTAATGTTTATGGCGAGACAGCCCAGGTCTACATGGCCTTACCTTCCTGGCTGTACGACTCAGATAACTTTGTGATCCACTCTTCTTCAGAAGAAAAAAGAAGAGATTGTATTTGACCATCTTTTTTTGAAATCTTTAGAATTTCATTCTTTGAAAATAAGTCTTTGAGAATCTCCAACAATGTGCATCCAGTCAGTGTGTTTCAGGAGAGAGGAAATAATTTAGGTTTCAACTTAGTTTTTTTTTTTTAATCTCTTCCTTAAAAAAAAAAAAAAAAAAAAAAAGGGAAAAAAATGCTCTTGATCCAGAGAGAACAAATGGAGAACTATATGATAATCTTGCAGAATTCAGCATTCCAGATGGTATTGGACTCTAAGTTCCTGTGCACATGGGTGCTTGATCTCCGGGCCAAAGCCAGGTGATGGTGGGAGTGTGGGGTAGTCAGTCTGTCGTAAGGGAGGGGGTGTCCCTCCTGGGCTTCTGGGTGTGTCTCCTCCAGTGTGCGTGGGTGACAGATCCCAGCTGGTAATGAATCAGAGTGCCTCTCCCCAGGCAGAAACAGGTGGTTGGCGGTAAAGACTGTAGGTTTGCACAGTCGGGCTTCCTGACCTGGGGCAGCTCCAGCCTGCCTGGTGAGAGCAGCCAACCCAAAGCAAAGGCAGTCACCACAAGGCACGGGGACCCCCCCCCACCCCCACCTTGTGCCCCGGGCTGCCATCCCTTCCAGCTCAAAGCAAAGCACTGGGTCCGGTAGCAGGTTCAGTCTTTAGAGCACTGGTGAGCCCGGGCTTGCTCTGGAAGGGGAGCGACGACTGGCTGGCCGGGGTCAGTAGATGACGCTTTGCCTGCAGAGCTTTGTTTCCTGCATCCTTTTAGAGGTGAAGTGCGCCCACAGCTCCTCTCAGCACAGAAGGTTCGGGGATGCAGCCGCCTTGATGGATCCCAGGGAAGGTTCTGAGTCACTCGGGGTAATGCAGCCCCGCTGGAGAGCACGCCTCCAGCAGGCTGCCATCCCTCCAGAGGTCTCTAAGCGGGCGGTCCCAACTTCATGCCCTCTGACGCTCCCCTCTTCTGCAAGGACAGACGTGCCGTGGCTCAGTGGTCGAGTGTCCATCAGCAGAGCTTTGTGTTGTCGCATTATTGAAAGTTAACTTGTTTCTTGTGGAAAGAGCTGATTCCACTGAAAGGGGGGCTCTTGGCTGCTTCAAGCAGCGGAAATGCTCTCAGTACCTTGGAAACGCTTGATGATTCTGCGTTTCCTGCACGGAAACCTGTAAGAAAATCAGAGGAATTTTAAAGGGTGGGTGTTCCCAGAGCGGACAGTGGCGACGAGATGCTGAGCAGGCCCTGTGCACGTGCGTGTGTCCAGGGCAGGGCTGGATGCATTTCTGACCTCATTTCAGCCCAGGGACATAGATGGCAAAGGTGGACTGGTCTCAGAGCATCACCTAGAGTGTGAGGTTCAGGAGTAGGGCTGACCCCGCCTGAGGACCCTGGACTGCTGTCAGGGAGCGAACAGCTTAAGGTCATGCCTGGGTGTGGCCCAAGGTCAGGATGAAAGAAGTGTTTTAGGAGCCCAGAGTTCAAGGCCAAGGACTACCCGTCAGTGTTGAATCTCAGCCTGAAGCAAACTCCAGGTTTGGGAGGCAGGAGGCCAGCAAAGCAGGAAGGAGGGCGAGTAGCCTGGTGACAGGCCCAGAGGAGTGGCAGGGTCGGGTGATGCCACACCAGCCCTCGCTGCTCCCAGGCCGCGTGGCGCGGGGCATCCCTCAGCACTTCACACGGTTTCCTTGTCTACGGCCCCAGCACTGGCCCCGTCTGATCTCAGTGCTGGGCAGTCAGGCGCCTTGACAAGGGTTCCCAGCCAGGCCAGAGTTGGAACTCGGGTGCCCCAACCCTGGAGCCTGTGCCCTCGAGTGGTACTAATTGTGCCCGAGGTCGTGCTGCCAGGAACTGGTGGGACTGGACTTCCGTCCAGGCTGCCAGACTCTGGGGTGCCCCGGCTCCTGGCCTTGGCCATGCTGCTCTACCTCTAAGGTTCTTGTCTCCCCCTGCTCTGAGTTCCCAGTCCCGATGAGGGCTTTCCTGACTTCTTAATCTCCACCTCAGTCACACCAGATCCTTCCCCTTCTTCCTCCAAAGTGTCCGCTGCCCTCAGACTCTGTCCTTGAGTGTCTGACGGCTCCTGGGATGATCTCGCTCACGATCTGCTATCCGCCTGCCCTCCCTGCCCTCCCTGTCCCCTGCCTTCCCTCCGCTTCTTGCTCTAATCCATCCTTTCCAATGACCAGAGTTTCCAAAGCACTGACAGAGGCTGAATCCTCCTCTGCTAAGAAGCAGCCATGATGCCCGCTTTGTCCCAGCTCTACAGTGTGGCCTTGATTCCTGTCCTCCTTGTTCCAGCTCTTATGCGGGAGGCTCCCGGGTGTCCCATCGGGAAGAATCCCAGGCTGGGTCAAGCTCTGTGGAGCCAGACCATGGCTGACTGGCAGTGCCTCCTGGGGACACAGATGCGGTGAGTGGGGGTAGGTCAACCTGTCCTTGTCTCTCTCTGACTCCCGTGGCCCCTTGAACGTGCTGCGTGCTGTTGTGAATGCGTGTTCTGCAAACGTTCCTTTCACGGGGTACTTCTCCTCTGTTGGATCACCTTGTGGACTTTTAACTGCCCTTTGAGACTCTGTCCCGCAAAGTCAGTCCCTGGAGACTTAGCCGAGCCCGCTAATGCTTTCTTTCAGTTGCCACCGTGAGCCTCTGCATGTCCGTCTCTTGGTCTTCCCCTCACGGTCTTGTACCTGTCCCCGACCCGTCCACGTCGCTTCTGTGAGTCTCAGAGAACAGAGGATGCTTCAGAAATTACATGCCCCCAGGAGCTGGCACATAATCAGTTTTCAAAAGCGAGTGTTGAATTTTAGAAATCTTCATCCTTTTCATCTCCTTTAAAATCAGCACCGAACGGCTCGGTTCCCTGTATGATTGCATCTTTTACCGGCTCAACTCTCAGGGAAGACTAAGGGGAAAGAAATTAAGACGAAAGGAGAGTGGGAATGTGACTAAAGAGCAGAGGCAAACTTGCAGGGAGAGCCTGCTCTGGCCTTGGCCTCAGCTCGCCAACCCGCAGTCAGCAAGCAGCCACTCCCTACCCCCGTGCCGGCTTCCGTTCTGTTGTGAGACGGTGCGTCTTGGGTGATGAGCTCTGGCGCCTCACCTCGTGCTGGCCTCAGGGTTCCGGGGACATGTGGCGCTGGTGCTGTGGGGACAGGAGCGGGCTGGACCCCGGGTGCCGTGGGCGTGAGCGGCGGGCACCCCACACAGGTGTGGCTGGCTGCCACCGGAGGAAGGAGCCACGTGCGCTGTGTGTATGCGTGTGTGCGCATGTGTGTGCACGCGTGTGTGCGTGTGTGTGTGTGCGTGTCTGCGTCCACAGATGGAGCGCTCACTGTTTCCACTCCTTGTCGCACCCTCCTATGGCTCAGCCCGTTTACTACTCCAGCGCCACCAGGAAAGCCCATTACTGTCCCCGTTTCACAGATGCGGACTGAGGCTCAGGCCAACGGCGTTGCTGTCCCCTTCCTGATGTGCAGCGTGAGGGATGGTTCTGGCCAATGCGCGGAGGTCGCGGTCGTCATTCCATGCAGTTCCCAGTCGGCTTTCCTTGCTTGCGGGTCAGGAGCACGGGCTCTCCGGACGTGGTCTCAGCCCTGGGAGGCCACTCCCGTCCGGGCTCTCACAGCCCCGCACACGCCCTCACTGCGGTGG
Organism: Enhydra lutris kenyoni; assembly: GCF_002288905.1. NCBI lineage: Eukaryota > Metazoa > Chordata > Mammalia > Carnivora > Mustelidae > Enhydra > Enhydra lutris. The sequence goes on along the minus strand of NW_019154090.1, from coordinate 3,003,516 downwards.
CTGCAGGCTTTTCCCCGTTCTGCCCCACCACACACCTGTGCACATCTGTCCTTCTCGTGGGGGGCGAGTTCTCTGAAAACCAGGACCGCCTGCTTCTCCTCGGTCGCTGTGCCCGGCGTGGTGCACAGCAGACCACATGCAGCTTCAGGATCAGATTGAAGTCTGCCACTGCAGCCGTGATTTTGGGCATGTTTGGGGGACTAGGATCTTCTTCAGGGAGTAAATCAATAGCGCATACATTTATTGAGCACGTATTGTGGGCTGGACCCTGGGGTGTACCAGGGGGTGAGTATCCCATCGTCTCTGCCCCTTGGAAGGTCACAGCTAGAAAGGAAAGCGAGTGCTTCTTTCTAGTCTGGGTTGAGGATGGCGGTTTCGGAGGCGCTGGGTGAATTTCCACACCAGGCATTTGGACAGACGCTTCCACTGATTCTTCATGTAGTAAGAACCCATAGCTGGGTGCTGGTCCGTAGATTCTGTAGCTGCTGAGGGGAGACTGTCCAGGGCAGTTTGTAGGGCGTGGACAGGTGAGGCGGGAAAGAAGGAGGAAGCTCGGATGATGACCGGAGCAGAGGATCCTGGTGGGCAGACCCTGATCCTGCTTCCCGAGCTCGGGAGACGCGGCCAGGCTGCGGGGCTGCGTGCGGCGCTGCACACCGTGCTGACCAAGGTGCAGGCGTGACTCCGAGTCCAGACCGCAGGGTAGTCCTGCCTGTGCCACACTGGGTAAGTGACTGAATCTCTCTGTGCCGCAGCGTCCTCATCTGTAAAATGGGGTTGGGCCATGCTCCTCCCTTCGGGACTTATGGGGAGGGTCGTGTGCATGAACCCGTGGCTGGCGCTGGCTCAGAGGCTGGTCCGTATCCAGACAGCTGTCCTTACTGCTACGCTCCCGTGTGACTAGTGCCATGGCAGCGCCTGGCAGCCCGTCATTCCCACGGCCGGCCGATTCTCAGTTACTCGGGGAGCTTGGGCAAGTGCGGACTGTCCGCTCGGCAGCCATGGGCAAGGTGCAAGTAGGTCTCTGCACGCTAGCGTGACATGGTTCCAGGGTGTGTAACTGGGTGAGGAAGCAAAGTGCCGCTGAGTGAGCAGGGGTTTCTACTTGTGCAGAATAGTGGGCAGGTGCAGGTTCACGCTTGTACAGGCTCAGGCTGTTTCCAGAAGGAGCCTCATGGGACTGTCACAAGGGGGCCTACAGAAAGGGGCTAGGGGCTGGGATTGGGACTAGAGGGTCAGCTGTAACAGCTTTAATTTATAACCAGAGAGCTCATCTAATACAGGTTCCTGGGCCCTGGTTCCAAAATTCTGACCCTAGGGTTTTCAAGTGGAATCTGGGAATGTTTTTTCTACAAAGTTCCTTCCCTAAGTGGAGTGTCTGACCCTCTGGACTCAGACCCTGCATCAGAAGGGCTGCCCAGCAGTGGTTTGGGACCAGCGGCCACTCTTGCAGGTGTCCATTTGCAGCCTTGTATTTGTAGAAAGGAAACTGAGGCTACTGCTTTAACAAGCCTGACATCATTCCCAAGCCCTTCTCCCTTCTCTGTGTCCACTTCAGAGGCTGAAAAGTAAATGTCCACCTTCTCAGAATCCTCAGAATCCTCCATTTAGAAGTTGCCGTATATAACAAACACAAGTGTTTTGGGCAATTGCTGCAAAACTTTGGCTCTTGGGAGAGAAAGGACTTAATTAGATACTTCCCTTTCCTTTTTTCTCTGGCCTTGAACATCCATTTGATGTCTGGAGTGGTGGCAGCCATTTTGCACTCAGGAGGGAAGGCCAAGGGAGATGGTGGAGACCTCAGCCCTGATATCCTTAGACCTGTGGAATTATGTCAGCAACACCTTTACCTAACAAGACTTCTTGTTGTACAGGTAAAATTGGCCTCATTTTTATTGAAGTTGAGTAGTTTTGCTGCTGTTTCCAGTGGACAGGGGCCTAAGATGTGAGCGTTGAACTAAGGAAGCCATAGATATGGGCTCTGGCTCTGGTTATTTTGGATCTGCTGAGTGGCCCCAAGCAGATTTCTTTCCCTTTCAACCTATAAAGTGTGGCATTGGGGACTTGAAGGCACCATACATCCTTCATGACTTCTGCTGTTTATAAAAAACTCAGGGATGCTGCTGCTCTTCCTCATTTGGGAAGCACCTTCTAGCCCTGTTATGTCCACCTGGTTGCAGACAAGAGAAGCTGCTCTGCCAGGTTAGGCAGGAAAAGAGTTTATTTGAAGAATAGCAGAGACTACATTGAATTAATTGGAGCTGCCATTGGAGGACTGACCTGGGGAAGGACAGACTCAGCACAGATGTGAAGGTCAAGGGCAAGGGTACAGGAACAATGGTCTGCCGTCTGTGTCGTAAATAGGGTATTACTGGACCACTCATCCGTGTGTGGCTGGCGGCTGCTGTCACGAGGGTAGAGTCTGACAGAGGCACACACACCTCGCAAAGCTGGAAATAATTACCATTTGACACTTAACTGACAGAGGTTTGCAAGCCCTGACCTGGGGGGTTGAACCCACCCTTGAGTCTCAACAGGAAATGCAAAGGAAGAGGGACGATCAGGCCCCATGTCAGTGCCCCCTCCATGGGGTGTGGGGGGGCGGGGGGGGGTCCTCCCTGGTGCTCCCGAATGGTGCCCCTCCGTTCCTGCCCCTTCTTAAATCTGCTGCTGCTGCTTTGTTGACGGAAGCTGTTACTCAAGGAGACATGGTGCATCATTTTGTTTGTTTCCTGCTTCCCGCATGGAAGTGGCAAGGGTCCACCCCCGGCCCCTTCCCTGTGAACCCTCAGCCCCTGGAAGGGGTCTGGCACAGAGCAGGTGTTAGTGAATATTTGTGGAATGGAAAACTAAGTTCTGGCTGGGCTTTAGCTACACCACCCCATTTCCCGTGACCAAGAGAGCGTCTGTCTGGTCTCACTCAGGTCCTGTGTCTCCCCTGTCACCTGGGGACTGACAGGCACTTTGGTTTACAGAGATAAGCACACCAGGAGAGAGACAAGTGCCCCAAGGAAGGCAAGTTATAAAGGAGGGAGTGGTAGGTGATGGGTGTGGAAAGTCTGTAAAACCATCTTGGGACCAAGATTGATGATAGGGACACTTGGTCTTTGGAAACTGCGTGCACACGGCTTCCCTGTGATAGTTCCTTATTGTGTTCTTAGGTAACCTGCTGTGAAGTGTGTCTTCCTTCCTGAGGGCAGGGAGCCTGGGTACCTACCTAACACTTCCTTGTCCCCCATGGTCCTCCCTCTGAACCGTCCGTGCCCAGCACACTGCCTGGCAGGGATGAGGGGCTGAGCCAATAGTTTGGGCTTGGTGCATTTTTTTTTTATTTTTTAAGATTTTATTTAATTATTTGACAGACAGAGACAGAGTGAGAGAGGGAGCACAAGCAGGGAGAGCAGGAGAGGGAGAAGCAGGCTTCCAACAGAGCAGGGACCCCAATGCGGGGCTCGATCCCAGGACCCTGGGATCATGACCTGAGCCGAAGGCAGAAGCTTGAGGACTGAGCCCCCACCAGGCAACCCTCAGCGCATTTGAATAACGATGGATGGCGCAGGCATTCACCTGTCAGCCTCTCGAGCCGAGGAGGCAGAGGTCTGGGGAAAAGAACAGGCTGGAAATTCATTACGGTCCGTGACGCGTCGAGCTGGTGTATGACTCCGTCTGCGCTGACTGCATGACACCCTCCGTCCTGGAGGCTGCGTTCTGCTGGAGCGCACAGATTGATCGATCCACGACTGCTGTTTCCAGAAAGCTGCTCGCTGAGATTCTGTACCAAGTCGCGTAGGCTTCACAGCTGCGAGCTGGGAGCTTCTCGGTGAGAGAAGATGAATAGCTTCAGTGAAAGGTGTTTCCCCACTCCTGCCCCTGGAAAACATGACCAGATGATGAAGAGAAATCACCCGGGGCCCGTCTCTGCCTCCCGTACATGTGCCACTTCTTGAGCATTTTGTCCCGCTGGCCTCGGCCTGGCACGGCGCGTCGCTCTGCAGGTCTCTCGTCACGTTCTGTGGCTGATCGTTTCCCTCCCAAGTTCTCTGTAAACACAAAAGTAATAACAAGGAACACGGGGCATTTCTTTGCTCCTAGAAGTGCTCTCACTGTCTGATTTCTGGAACTGGGTAGAATCTTCTTACTTTCCATGACCTCCAGGGAAGGGGTGGGATGGGCATCTTAAGCTCATCCTTCGGACAGCTGGACTCAGAATGTTGGGTCAAGGGTACGGGCCCAGCAACAGGCCAGAAGTCGGGAACCCTGGTGCTGCCTGGTTTCTGCTCTCATGAGCCACAAGGCCTGTGATAGCGGTGTCCCTTTGGTTTTCTTGCAGCGAAGCGCAGGTAGCACGTGGTTCCTTGTGCTTTGGGGAGTGGCGGCCCTGGCCCCTACCCGCTTGCCGGTAGCAACCCTCAGATGGGACCCCAGACGTCTGCAGGTGTCCCTGGAGCTGGAGGGCAGGGTTGGTCCCGCCACTGACCTTGCTGCGCGTGAGATGCTGTGGTGACACGCACAGAGGAGGGAGTTCAAAGTCCCTCACACCCGTGCATTCCATTTCCTGCAGCTCTGAGTTACGCCTCTCCACCGGGAAGCCAGTGTGCGCTCCTTCAGAGCGAGGCCACAGACTGCCCTTCCCCAGCCTTGTGAGGCTTCCGTTTCCACTGATGAGTGATGCACGGACAGAAAGCGCACACGTCGGAAGTTCACAGCATGGTGGATTTTCACAGGGTGGACAAGCCCTGGGAGTGGATGTAGCGTCCCCATCAAGCCGCAGGTCTGGAACAGGAGCAGCACCCCTCCACACCCCAAATTCACCGCTGTCCTGACTCAGACATCACAGATTCATTTTGCCTGGTGTGTTGGAGGTCACAGAGTGGTGAAGAATGTGTTGCGTTTGCACCTGGCTCCCTTCCCTCTACGGGGCAGGTGTCCAGTTCACTGGCCAGCAATCCACCACCCGAAGACACGGCAAGTTATTTATCGAGTCCATTGGCTGGGGGCCTTTGGGAGTCTCCAGCTTGGGGGTCCTGAGTCGTGTTGTGAGCATTTTATATGTGTCTTTTGGTGAATATGTGTCATTATTTCTGTTGGACTGGAGTGACTGGCTAAACCAACGGTCGTCTTATTGAGAGTGTGGTGAGTGAGGGAGTCTGAGGCACGATGCTTTGCAGTTGGTGGTTATGGAGGATGTTGTCCCTGAGAAGGCCAAAAGGGTGAGGAGGAGACAACCATTCCAAGATGGTGGACACACTGGAGCAAGGCCAAGTAGAGGGAACAAGCTGTGCAAAGGCCCTGGGGCAGGCCAGGCTTACGATTTTACAGGAAGTAAAGGAAATTGATGGAAAGTGTCTGGGAGAAGTATGGGCAAGGGCCAGGTCATGCAGCGCTGTGAAGTGGGAGGGAGGAGCTTGGGAAGGACAGTGGGGAATTGTTGCTGGGTTTGGAACAAGGGAGGGAGGAATGTGGCATGTGTTACAGGTTCGTTCCTCCTGCTGCAATGTCAAGACTCTATTGGAGGGACTGGAGTGGAAGCGAAGGGACCATTTAGCGAATGTTGATGAGGCTGGCAGTGATGGCAGCCCAGAAGAGGGTGAGGGCAGTGGAGAGGAAGTGTGTGAGTTTAAGATTTCTTCTAGAAGTATGAATACAATAATCACAGCAAGCACTAGTATTGGTATCACTATAGCAACAGTGCTTGTTGGTTATCTGCTGTGCGCGGGGCAGTGTGTTAACAGTCTCTTGTGTATTTACTACTTGGTACAACCCCATGAGGTAGGTACCCACTATCGTCTACATTTTATGGATCAGAAAACAGAGGCTCGTAGATATTACTGCCACAGCTGTCACTGATGCAAGTGTTACTGACTCTGAGAGAGTCGGGCTTGCCAGCCTGTGCCACTGACATGCTGGGGTCTGGACTTGTGGGGTCAGGGGAGGCCCCATCCTGTCACTTACCAGCAGCACAGCCCACAGGCTCACGGTCTCCCAGCTGCTTTCCACCCTGTGAGGCGGGATTAAAGGTGACGTTGTTCTCGGGTCAAATTTGCCTTATCAGAGAAGGTAAACCGCTAGTCCCAACACACTTGGTGCGGTTTCCTTCTGGACAGACAGGCTCCGGAGCACACGTGGCTGTTTCACCCAGACACTCTCGTACCCAGAGGGTCCCAGAGGGAGTACAGCCGGGGGTTCTTTTCTCCTGAAACTAGATGGAAAACCGCAGCTTGGGTTTGAGGTCTGCTCTGGCCCCAGAAACACCTCTCTCTCTATTCTCCATCTATTGTCTCCTCCAGTATATTAGTCATGGGGGACTCCTCCTTAGTCATGGGGTACCGGTGGTGCCCAGACATGCCGTGCCCTTCCCATCTTCTTAGGGAGTCTTCCCACTGGAATGGCCACTGCTCACTCCTGCCTTCTCTGCAGACCTCGCCTTGACCAAAGTCATCTCTGATGTCTCCCCCAACCCCCTCCATATTTCTCTGCCTCTCCTCGTCTCCCTTTGTGCTTTGCCTGTGGATAATCGCCAGCATTTATGAAGTGCGTACTCTGAACACAGTTTGGAGAGCGCTGAAAGCGCTGCGTCACTGGGCCGTCCCTAACAAGGCAAGTTGCCAAGACGCTCCACTGCCAGATGAGGAGACTGAGGTCCAGAGAGGTTTCAGGAATTGGCCAAGGCTACTGCTCTGGTGAAAGGCGGCCCTGGGACTTGAGCCCACATCTGTCCACCCTGCTGTTGCCGGTCTGTGAATGCACCTGCCTCCTCCTTCATTTCTGATACTCGCCAGTGCAGTGCTGGGCGTGTCGCGGGCACCCGGTGTACACTTGCTGAGTCGAACCGAGAGCTAGAGAATGCGTGCTTGCCATGGGATGCTTGGGCTGGACCAGAAACGACGCTGTGAAATCCCATGACCATGACCCGACGGCAGCTGCACACAGAGCTTAGAAAATTCTGCTCTGACAGTGAAAGCGGCACACCACGGCCGAACATTTATGCTGTGCCAAACACTGCAGGGCGCGTTAGGGCGTGTCCCGGTCTCAGCACAGCTGTCCTGCTGCACCCTGGCTCAGGGAGCTGTAGTGAAGTGCATCGCCTTGTGGGGGGGTGCTGACCCCCCGGCCTGTCAGCTCTGCCGTCGCCCTCTGCAGTGTGGGATGCCTGCAGGAAGGTTGCTACGGGGGCAGCTGGATAGACAGGGCGGACGGACCACGGGTGATCCCCAGTCATACTTGACCCTTACCTCTCACCTCCCCCGTTCGGTCATCAAAAAGGCAAGTGGCATTCTGGCCATTTGGTGTCACAAGTTCTGTTACCTTTCATTGTTCTGTGTCTGAGTCTCAGGTAAGGAGGAGGAAGAGGAGCCGGAGGAAGCAGGGAAAGGTGTTCAGTGGTCTCAGGTCTCCAGATGTCCTCCCAGTTAGGTGGCTCACCAGGCTGGCTGGTGTGGGGGCAGGTGCAGTGTTTGGGGAGGTGGGGTCTACAGGCCAGGATCTGTAGGCATGCCTTTTCATTGGAGTAGGGGCATTTCTAGGTCAGGTCCCACGTCTGTCAAAGGACTGGGGGTTTGGAACGGTGGCTTTGAGTGGGCCACTGTGTGGGACACACCTGTGTGGTCGTGAGTGTGCTTTGAAGCCCCCACTCCATGGGCCTGGAACATGGGTCTGCACCCAGCTGAGGGTCAAGGGAGTGGCCATGAAGCTCCACTTTCTTGCTGTCAGAGGTGACTGGGAGCTGGAGGCCCATGTGACCAAGAGATCCCATGTAGGGACGGCCTGTGAGAGCTCACCCCGTGCCCCTCTGCAGGCCAGTCAGTTCATAAAGAGGAAGCAGTAGGTCAGTGAAGCAGCTGGGAAGGGGCAGTGGCCTCTGAGCCCTGCCTTGGAGCTGCCTCGCGTGGCCTCTGCGTGTCGCCTGTGTCTGTTCTCCAGAGCATCCTGAGTGTGCCAGCACCTGCTCGTCAGGTCCGACGTGAGTCAGCAAAGCACTGCTGTGTCCCCTGGCTGGGATGAGCCCCGGACCCGAGGCCAGCGACGCCCTGAGCTGCACGTGGAGATCTCCCTGTTCAAAGCTGGCCTTCTCTGCCCATTGGAGCTCCCCGCCTGCTTTGCCGGGAGCTAGAGGCGGCTTACTCCGGGAACGGACCTCTGAGAGCTGTGGACTACGAGAGGTTGGCGTCAGACCCCACATTGTTCAGTACGGAGCTTGGGTGAATCCCTCCTCCTCTCAGAACGCCGAGGCTTGTCCCTGCTGATGTGGGAGGAGCCAGCATTGCTGAGCTGGGCACGGAGAACGTGAGGATGATGGCGACTCTAATAAGGGATGTTCAGCTGAGACTCACTGTGCGCCGGGCGCTCTGATAAGCTCCTTTTACGTGTTCGTGTATATGTGCATGTACATCATCTAAACAGATTCTCGGAGTAACCCAGGGGTTGTCATCCCCATTTCCTAGATAGAGTTAATGCTCACGGGGTTAAATGTGGGGCCTCTGCCCACTGAGTACTACGGAGAGGCTCTGGTGAGTTATGGTGAGCCTCCTAACTGTACGTCGACCGAGAACCTGGAAATGTGACCTTCAATGGGTTTTTGCAATGTCATAAAGGGTGTTGAGAAAAGATCTTCCTGAATTATCCAGGTGGGCCCTGAATCCAGTGATGCCTGTCCTAATGACAGAAGAGAAGGCAGAGGGACACACAGGTGAGGGTCTCATGTGGGCAGAGACAGGGCGGGAGTGATGTGGCCACCAGCCCGGGGCGCCTGGAGCCACCAGAAGCTGGGGGAGCAGCAAGACATTGTCCCTTGGAGTCCTCATCCCTGGCCACACCTCGATTTCAGACTTCCGGCCTCCAGAACTGGGAGAGAATACAATTCTGTTGTTTCAAACCACTCAGCGTACGGTCTTCTGTTGCAACGGCCTCGGGAGAGTATGACAGAGGCACAGCCAGGACTGGATCTCAGACCATCTCCTTCCTGGCACGTGATGTACGTGTGTCAGACACACAGCTCATGCTCAGTTACATCTCAGTCTCAGTGCATGGTCCCACGGGCATGGCCTCTGCTGCTAATCCTCTAGGGAGACTGCTTCCCTTGATGCACTCTCTGCTGCTCTGGGAGACTCTGGGACTCCTCCGCAATGAGGTGGATCCTAGCCATCATCCATTGCACACCTGAGGTCACAACCTTCAGCTCTGGAGGAAACCCCGTGTGCAGAGCTGCGTCACGGGGGGATTGCCGCCAGGAGACCTGTTTCTGTCTCCAGCTCGACCAACCTGAGACTTGGGTTGGGGGTTTCATCTGGGTCTTTGGTCAGGCGTGGCAGAGGAAAGGTGTTGGAGTCAGCCAGACCTGGCTGCTCCTCCTGGCAAGTTCCAGGATGCTCCTTGGTTTTCGGGAGTGGGCCTTGAGGTTGTGCAGGTAAACACTGAGCACAGAGTCCGGAAGAGGAAAAACAGAAGTATTTAATAATATAATAATGATATGTGATACATGCATATTTGCATATTTGTGTGCGTATAAAATCTATGGGCATTCATAACCCATAAACATATGGTATGTATGATAAATATGTAAAGTAGTAGAGTATTAGCAACATGGATTTTAAAACTTTCTAATCACAAAAGTTACACTGTTAATAAAGAAGATTTAAATTTTTGAAATAAGATGTACAACTAGGAAAGAGGTACGTATAAAACCAGTTAGAAATAAACACAGAGAATATTTAGTGTATAGTTTTTGCATATTTTCTCTTTCCTGTACTTTTACTTAAAATGTGGATCTTATTGTTCATCATGTTTTGAACCCTTCTTTAACAGTGTGCTGTGAATGTTTTCCCCTGTGGTTAAACATTTGTCTTCAAAGTCATGTTTAATGGCTCATTATGTTCTGTGTGGGAGTTTCCGTGGGGCTCTGATGGACTGAGTGATGCCTACAGCTGTAGGGAGAGGGAGAAGGCTTTTGATAGCAGATTGTGCAGAAATTGTCTACACGGAGATGGTGAGAGGAGGCGGGGTGCGGCGAGCTCCCAGCAGCTCCTCCAAAATGCACAGCTGCTGGGGTCTCTCTGTCCTGCCAAAGGGCTGCTCCCGTTCACATCCCCACATTCCCCTGGCACGCTGTCAGACTGCCCTTGGCTCACGGCTTTTCCAGCAAGGTGTTGTCAGAGTACACATTTTGCTGACCTGACTGTGGGGAAGTTATGTCTTATTACTTCATTTGCATTTCCCGTGTTGCTCAGAAATGTGAGCTTAGTTCTCCTGCTTCCCCTTGTCACCTGCTGCTGTTCCTACTGGCCTGGGTGCATTTTCCTCATTAATTTTTGGTTCTTTATGTAGTCCAGATGCTATGTCTTTGTCCACTGTATTGCATTCCAAAGACTTTCTCTTTTCTTTTTTTTAGACTATGAGTTCTCTGTCATGTAGCTTATTGTGTCTCATGTCAAAGATTTTGAAGTTAACCTAGTCTCACTTACCCATCTTTTCTCTTATGGCTTGTGCTCTGGGTGTCTTCTTGAGGAAGTGCGTACCTGCTCCCGCTCTGGGGAGAGCGCCCGGCATCATCAGAGCATGGTGCTGGTGGGCCGTGGTACCTAGCAGCTCTGTGACTCGGAAGAGACTTCTCTCTGGACCCCACTTTCTCCTTTATAATAGTGTTGGCTTTGTTGTTTTTCAGATTTAGTGTAATCCCCTTGAAAGAGTTCCCAGTGCCTGAAAAATCACGCAGGAAACGTTAGGTGATCACTGTCCTAGACGTTCTGATTTTCCTCTTAACATTCATGTATTAAGTCCACCTGGAATTTAGTTCTGGTGCAGGGTGGACATGCATGTGGCTGGCTTGCTGTCCCCGCACCAGTAATCTACCGATCCGTCTTTTCACTGGGAGGTTGTCACGCTGCTTCTATTGCATAGATAGCAGCTTCCCAGGTAGCTGTCTCTGCGCTATCTCGTTCCAAGGTCTGCTTTTCTGTCCCTGGGACAATGATGTGTCTTTACTGTGGCCTTAACTGATGAGGATGAAGAGTCCAGGATTACATCTACATTCTTCTCCAAAGTAACTGTGGCCAGTTCCCTTGTTTATTTATTCATGTGGATTTCAGGATCCACTTATCAAGCCTCACAAGGACCCAGAGACTAACATGTGGCCACAGGACCTTTTCTCCCAGACACACCACAGCTCCCATTAGAACATTTTCCTGGCATTTTGTTTGTTTGTGTAAGAAGTTCTTGATTTTAAAGATGTTCCATTTAGTAACCCTTTTTATGCATCTACCGATAACTGAGGCTTTGGGCCAGTTCCTGAAATTCACCTTTGCCAAGGAATTTTAACACTTTGGCTTCTCAGAGGTGCCCTCCAGTTTGGGGGCATGTTGGGGACTTCCTCCCAGGCCAAGCCATCTGTGGCTTTGCCAACATTAATGGGCGGTCAACGGGGTTCTTTTTCCACCTGGTCTCAGTTTGACCACTGGACCTTTGTGTTGCTCAGCCAAATTTCGGACATCTTTCTTCTTTCTAACTTTTCACATCGATCTTTTCTAATGTTATTTCAGCAACTTTAGGCAGCATGTAGGTGGATAAATCCTATCTCAAAATCTGTCTTTTAACTACAGTATTTTATCCATTTATATTTACTGTGATGATTGATGAATTTAGACTGAGTTTCAATAATGGCATTTTGTACTCTCTATTTATTGCAGTTTTCTTTGACATTTTTTTCCTTTCTTTTCAGTCTCCTAGCACAGACTGAATAACTGATCAAAGTTCCTTTATTCCCTTTACTTCTGGAGCTGGTATGGAAGTCCCCCATTCAAGGGTAGTTCTTTTCATGGCCGACCGTAAGCTTTGACGTGCACACTTGCTTCAGTGGACTCTGGACCTCAGGACTGTGCCTCTCCCCTTCCCCCAACAGTGCGAAGACATTGAAACCTTGCAATTTGACCACTTACTCTATTTTCTAACACGCTGTTTTCAGTGTTTTACTTTGGCCTTATCTTTTAACCTCCCTAAATTAAATCCTGGTTATTTTTATTACCAACAACTAGTTCTCCGTATGTTTACTGGTATTTTGATCCCTGCCTCTTGATTGTTTGCTTTTGCTACTTATTTCTTATTGGTCAGCAGCTTCTTTTCAGAATTCTTTCATGCTCTGAGTGGTAACTTCTTTTTTTCAATCTTTATTTGTCTGAAGATGTCTTAGTTTTGTCTTTACTTTTGCACAATAGTTTATTATAATGTAGAATTTTAGATTTTTTTTTTTCCCTTATAGCCCCATACAGATATCATTCCGTTCCTGTGGGCTTCTCTTACGGCTGAGGAGAAGTTGTTCAAAGAATCACTTGCCCCTCAACTGCTATTACAGTTTTCTCTTTTTCTTGGGCAATCTTCATTTTGCGGTGTTGCGTCTGAGAATGGGTACAGTTCACTTGTTTTTTGTGTTGAATTTGTATGTCCTGGTTGGTGTAGACTTGGGTTAGAATTTCTAGCAAGGCTTGCTTTCTTCACTCAGAGACAAGCCACACAAAGCTCTCTTGCTGCTCCCCTGGACTACCACAAGTGCAGGTGCTGGGGCAAGGCGTCTGAGGAAGCTCAAGACACATTGTCAAGATGCATTGTGACATTGCTCTCCAGTTAAACACGACTCCCACCAACAGTTCCTAAACACAGTTTCCCAGTTTTCTTGTTAACCTGGACCAGTGGTTTTCAACTGGAGGCAACTGTGCTGCCCAGGAGGCATTTTTGGCTCTCTCAGCTGGGGATGGGGCACTCCTGGAATCTCGTGTGTGCAGGCTGGGGTGCTACTGAGCATCCTTTGTGTTCAGGAGCTGCTCCCCCAAAACCAAGTGTGACCCTAACCCTAACGTCAGTCATGCAGAGGTTGAAAAACTCTGCTTTAGACAAGGACTCAGTTGGACTAATCCAGGTCTATATGTCCTTTCTGTCTCTCCCACTGCCTGGTGCTTAACAGTGACTCAGTAAGCTTTACAAGACACCAAACAAACATTAACTTTTACAATAACTCTGGCCAATATGACAGATGACAAATTGTGTCTTGTTTTAGTTTGAATTTATTAGTTACCTGCATTTCTTCTTTTGCAAAGCAACCATTCATTTTTTTTGCTTAGGTGAACATACTAATACCTGTCTAATTATCTACAGTTGGGACCATGAAGATTAATTGGATTAATTGAGCAAAGTATCTGCAGATTCACTTTGAATAGTATGGAATGTTAGGCAAATGAAGATATTATTACCACCGCATCCTGTCCAAGCAGCCCCCACCCTTGGAAGGGGACTGAGGCTCTGTGACTGGGTGCTCGCTGCACATGAGGGAGTGAGGCACTGGATTCCAGCCATCACTCTGCAGCCAACAGAGTCACCCCAGGCATGTACCTTGGGGGAGTCCCCCACCTCTGTTCACACTGATTACTTGATATTTTCCCAGATGCTTTCACGTGTCTAAAGGCCCTGGCAGCCCCCTGTGACTGGTGCTTGGAGTGCTGTTGTTGGCAGGTGAGGATCTAAAGCTGAGAGCACCAACACCAGTGATTTAGGAGGGGGATGAGTTCTCCCATCTGGCTGTAGCCTCTGTAGTCCTGCACTTGGCTCTTCCCTCGGGCCCAGCATGAGAGGAAGCAAGGCTAGGGCTTCCTGTTAGCACCCAGAACTGAGAGCTGATGTGCAACACTGGAAAGGCATTTGTGCCTCCCACAAAGGAACCAGCCCCACCAGGGCACGGGCAGACCTTGGGAAACACCGTGGCTTCCTCTCTCTCCTGTGCTTCCATGAAACACCACCCAGCAAATCAAGAGGTAGATATGTCACCTAATGCAAGGGAGACAAAAGCACAAATAAACTGTCAGACCCATCAAAATGAAAAACTTCTGCAAAGAAAGGAAAACATCAACAAAAAGAAAAGACAGCTTAGTGAATGGGAGGAGATATTTATAAATGACATACCTGATAAGGGGTTAGTATCAAAAATATATAAAGAACACATACAACTCAACACCCCAAAACCCAAATAATCCAGTTAAAAATGGGCAGAAGACATGAACAGACATTTCTCCAAAAAGATATATGATGGCCAACGGACCCATGAAAATGTGGCTCAGCATCATTCATCATGGAGGAGATGCAGATCAAAACCACCATGAAGTATCACCTCACACCTGTCAGAATGGCTAGAATCAACAACACAAGAAACAAGTGTTGGCGAGGATGTGGAGAAAAAGGAACCCTCGTGCACTGCTGGTGGGAACGCAGACTGGGGCAGTCACTGTGGAAGACAGTCTGGACGTTCCTCAAAAAATAAAAATAGACTTATCATGTGACCCGGTAATTGCACTACTGGGGATTTACCCAAAGAAAATGAAAACACTAATTTGGAAAGATATATGTCCCCCCTATGTTTATTGCGCATTATTTCTAATAACACATGTATGGAAGCAACCCAAGTGTCCATCAAAATATGAGTGGATAAAGAAGATGTGGTGTATATACACAGATGTGGTATTTATACACACACAGACACACACACAGTACTATCCAGCCATCAGAAAGAATGAATTCTTGCCATTTGCAACAACAGGGATGGACCTAGGGAGTATAATGCTAAGTGAAATAAGTCAATCAGAGAAAGATAATGCCATATGATTTCACTTATATGTGGAATTTAAGAAAGAAAACAGGTGAATAAAGGAAAAAAAAAAAAAACCAAGCTCTTAACTACAGAGAACACACTAATGATCACCAGAGGGGAAATGGGTGGGAGGTGGGTTAAACAGGTGATGGGGAGTAAGAGTACACTTATTGTGATGGGCTCTGAGTAATGTATAGAATTCTCAAATCACTATTTTGTACACCTGAAACTAATATAAAACAATATGTTAGTTATACTGGAATTAAAAAAAATAAAGACAAAGGAGCTAACCATACCTCCATGGCTACTAGAGTCTTTGGGAGTGACGGCCCCTTAATCTGATGAAATCTGCGGGTTTGGAAAAAATGTGATTTTATAGCTGATTTCAGGGGCTTCAGGGTCCCCTGTTGACAAACCCTGGGCTCCAGGAATCCTTGGTTAAAGGCAGCAGCCTGTGCTAAGCTGGACATGAGTGTCCCTATCAAGGGGCACCAGAAATCATGTAAACTCACCCAGGTGGTCAGAGGACATGCAGGTCCCAAGTTCCTTGCTTCTTCCCACATCTGCATTTTTTACATGCTGTGTATCTCATGGGGGGATGTCGCTGCATTTACTGAGAGCTCATACTGACAGCTGAGATGTCTCCGTCTCTGTGGCCTGTGGTCTGTTTCCTCACCTCTCAGGGGGCGGCTGGAGCATCAGGCTAGATCCCCAGACCACCACTCCCCTATCTTTGATTGCATTCACAGTAATGTTCTTGGAAAATTGTTGTGACTGCACATCCGGTCATCATTTAGATGATCAGTTCTGTATTCTTGGTCACTTAAATTTTTTCTCAATATTCACCATTATAACTCTCACATCTTTGGCATATCACCTCAATCTTAATTTCTTTTTCTTCGTCTAAGATTATTTCTTAGGATATTTTCCTGTAAGTTTGAGAGCATCAGATGCTTTCCATGCTGGCGGCTACTCATTCATACTCCCCAGCCCTGCACGTTCTCCGTTTCAGCTGTATTTGACCACCAACAAGCGTTACAGCTCTTAAAATATTTCCCAAGCTTCTAGGTGAGAAACTGTATGTTGTTATTGAATTCAGTCCATGTCTCATGAGTTTGAGCATTTGCCGTTTCTTCTGTGATTATCTGTTTATGTCTTTGGACCACTTTTTACTGGGTGTTTTTCATTTTCTGATTTAAGAGAACTTTTTCTGTTTTAAGAATATTATACATATATAATACGAGTATTTTCTATATGTTATTATTTCCCCTATAACTCTGTGGTCATTAGTCCACATGGAATTTATATCAGTGCAAGTCATGAAGTTGTTTCATCCCAGATGATCGGCTAGTTGTCACATCTATTGAATTGTTCACTTCTGTACTATTGATTTTAAATATCACTCTTACCACACAGTATGCCTGGGTTCATTTCTAAATTTCTATGATAGTTTTTGGATAGTAACAGTCCATTTTAATTTATTGTTCATGTTTTGTTGAGACAAGCCAAACACGGGCCATTACCCTCCTCCCTCCTTCTTCCTTTCTTCTCTCCCTCTATCCCCCTCCATCCTCTACCTGCCTCCAACCCCTTCATCTTCCTCCACCTTCCTCCATCCCCTTCCATCCCTCCAGTCCCCTCCATCCCTCCTCCATCTCTCTCCATCCCCCATCTCCACCATTCCCCTCCATACCCCGTCTCTCTCTCCATCTCCCTCCATACCCTTCTCTTCCCCTCCTTCATCTCTCCCCCTCCATTCCCCTCCTTCCCCCTCCATCCTCCTCATCTCCCTCTATCCCCCTCCATCTGCCCTCCATCCCCATCCCTCCCCATTATCCTCCTCCACCCCCCTCCATCTCTCTCCATGCCCCTCCATCCTCCTCTGTCTCCTTCTGTACCCTCCCTCCACTCCCCTCTCCCTCTCATTCCTTTTGTATCTTTTAGGTTGCTGATCTTATAATTTATTCTTCTTGATAAACTTTAGAATCATGTTGTCAAGCTTCAGAAAGCCTCATGTTAGCATTTCAATTGGAATTTCATTAAATTTATAGCTTAATTTTAAAATGTTTGATATTTTACTACATCATACCTTCTCATTCAAGAATGTGATATATCTTTCAATTCTTCCATCGTCTTTTCTATTCCTCAGCAACATTCTATAATATTTTTCATGAAGTCCTGTACACTCCTGTCGAGTTTATCCTGAGGTATGTTATATTTTCGTGGCTCTCGTACATGGACTCCTTCCCAGAGTCTCCGGCTTGTTATTGTGGATAAAGGATCTCGCTGATATGTTAGCAGGTCATTCAGTACCTCAGTAGCCTTTTGTTTCCCAGCTAGACATTATTTTTTTACATGAAAATAATAATCTTGTTTTTATTTTTCTAATACACCATTTAAAGATTTTTCATTATTTTTGGTAGAACAATGATAGAAACAAATATGATGGGGATTTTCACCTTTTGGCAGGCATTGATGGATTAAGTGCATTACTTTTCTGTGTAGTATTTCGTGAGGACAGTTACTTTTTATCATGACAATGAATTTTTCTCCAAATTGGTTTTACTGAGAAATTTTGTCAGGAATGAGTGTCGTATTTCACAGATGCCTACCACGCCTATATCCATGTGCTCGGTGATGATACAGCTTTGTGATCTAACCTCTTCTGAAGTACGTTACGTTAACTACGTAAGTGCTTGTGTGAGTGTCCTTCTGCCCTTAACTCTTCCTCATTGCTTCCTGCTGCTGTGTCAGTATGCTTGTGCCGATATGAGCTACGTTATCATTTAATAGAAAGTTTAACCCATTTACTTTTTTGTCATAATGGATAGAATACATTTGACCTTTGTTTTATCATCCTATTTTCTGTATTTACGCTTCCTTGTGATTTTCTTTGCTATATGGATTATATTGTCTTTGATCGTTCTTCCTAGAAGATGTATGTCCTGCTCTGTGTTGACATTAATAGTTACCTTTAAAGATGTAAACTTGTATTTCTGTAGTAACCAGTATCAAGAAGACTAAGTAGCCGTTGCATCCCCTTCACATAATGCAAGGGAAATACCAGTTTGGAAAACTTCTGGCTGAGGGGTGCTCGGGTGGCTCAGTCAGTTAAGTGTCTGCCTTTGTCTCAGGTCATGGTCCTGGGGTCCTGGGATCAAGCCCCACACTGGGCTTCCTGTTCAGCTAGGAGTCTGCTTCTCTCTCTGCCCCTCCCTACCCCCTTGTGTTCTTTCTCTCTCTCAAATACATAAATAAAAATGTTTAAAAAATCTTTTTGGCTAAAAGAAACAGAAGCTTGTTCACTATGGCTTAAATAAGCTTATTTTTCTTAAGTGACAGAACTCTGGAGACAGTCAGCTCTTAGCATTGGTTCCATCGCTCCACAATATCAGAGTGAACATCTCCGCCTTTTTGTTCCTTACAGTAGCAAAACGGCTGCCACAGCTCCAGTCACCATACTGACACTCAAAGCAGTAAGAATAAGGGAAGGTCTATGCCAACTGTTTCTATTGTGGGAGTCCCAATTCCTAGGAGACTTTGATTAACATCTCATTGTCCAGTCTCTGGCACACGTCCCTTCCCCACAAGTCCCTTCCCCACAGCATCAGAGGATGCTGAGAGCTGAGCAGCTGTCCTGCTCAGGAACTGTGGGTGGCAGCGTGCCCCAGAGCAATTACCACACTTGTCTTTTCTCCCATTATAATGCTGACTCTGGGGACTTTCCCCCAGAATGAATATTTTCTTGTGTGGATTATAACATATCACGTAAACCATCAGTTAAAACAGAGGATGATTTAAAATTTCCCCAGAACACAGTAGGTGGTTAAAATCCATCAGCTGAACTATCTTTTCAGCCAATTCATGAATCACCTACCTTTTGGTGGCCATGCTTCAGTTGCCAAATTTTATACCATTTATTCTCTGATCTTA
The DNA here is from genome assembly GCF_002288905.1 of Enhydra lutris kenyoni. Taxonomy (NCBI): domain Eukaryota; kingdom Metazoa; phylum Chordata; class Mammalia; order Carnivora; family Mustelidae; genus Enhydra; species Enhydra lutris. The sequence continues at coordinate 2,984,963 of NW_019154090.1, read as the reverse complement.
TTTTTTAATCTGGATTCCATTCCAACATTACTGCCTTTTCTTATTCCAAGTATAAGCAAAATATGTTTTCAAGTAAGTTGTCTTGAGTTATCTATGAAACAAGTTCCTCCAATAAAAAACGCATGAAGCCAATACTGCCAGGAGCTAACCAACAGACGCCCACCTCTTTCTGCTGGTTTGCGCTCTAATCTTACAGTGCTTTTGTGTTCACACACACTGGTGTGTCTTCTGGTTAACTTGTTTGTGGCCGCGGAGCGTTTCTCGTTTAACACAGAGATCCAAGGGGCCACAAAGTGGCAGGGGGTCACTGGCCGAGACCACCCCTCTGCGTTTCCCAGAGCACGTGCACAAGCAGCAAGCCTTGTTTGAGGCTCTGTGTTTGTCTGCAAAGTCTGGTATGTTTAGATTTATTTATGTTGCGGTTTATGTAATTATTTACCTCGTCATCACTTCCATTGACACTCAGGAGGTGAGAGTTATGAGATGCGTAAGGGGTTGCTGCATCCCTGTGGTGCTTTGGAAAGAACTCAGAAGTCAGACTAGCGGGGCTCACACCCGGGGGCTTGTGCTACAAGCTACGTGGCGTGACTTGGGTCTCTTAGGATTCTTTTTGTGCCTCAGTTCGTAGTTAGCACATTTTGAGAAATTGATTTATAACATCAGGTTGGTACATTATGGGATTACCGTGAACACTTGGGGTTGTACGGTAGGGTTCAGAGTACTGAGTGAGAGCAGCTGTCTTCCCCTTGGTGAGCCTTGAGCTCTTCAGCAATCCCATCATGCTCCGCTCCGCCTGCTCGGGCCCTGTGGCTGCCCTCTGTTGCTTTCCCGGGCGCTCTGTTCAGGGGCATTTATACCAAACAGCTGGCCCCGGTGCCCGTCATCCTTGCTGTGCCCAGGCTGACAGAGCCCTGCCCTGATCACAGTGTATGGGAGCAGCCCTGGGTATCTAGGGCGCACAGGTGGGGCCGCCCATGACATCGGCGTGCACACCTGCTTGAGGACGGTCTAACTCGCGAGGGTGGGCATGTGGTGGATTTTTCCCAGGAGGGGATGGGAAACCTCCTCATCAGATGTGGTCACCCTGCTTCTTTAGAAAAGACAAGCTGTCCGATGTGCTCCCCTGTGCTTCTGCCCACTCCCTGGGGTGCCACTTGACGCCTCTGGCTCCCACCCGAGACCTTGGACCACCTGCGTATCAGTGGTCCCTTCACGGACGTTTGGCAGAGTGTCGCCCGGCCTGCCGTGCTCTCTCCTTCGCTCAGTTTTGTTTCTGGCTCTAGCGCAGTTACCACATGGCGCGTGTTCCGCACGGGCTCTTGGAGCTGCTTGTTGTCTGTCTCCCATGGAAGCTGCCTTCACTTTATTCGCAGCTGTGCACTGCTGCAGGGGGGCCTGGCACGTGTAGGTGCTCACGGAGTGCTTGCGGAGGGATCGGTCAATGAGGGACCGAAGGTGCGGGGGGATTGTCCTGCAAGGATTGGACAGCTGGCTGTGGGGAGCACTGCCCCAGTTGCGTTTGCCCAAGGCTGGGAGGTTTCCAGGATGTGGGAATTTCGGTGTTAAAATGGAGAGAGTCGGACAGACAGGGACAAGCTGGTCACCCCAATGACAACCTCCCTGAATGTCCTCAGTCAGCGAAGTCAAGCCGCGGAGGGAGTGAGCACCCAGGGTCTTGCGAGGACATCAGAGGGCGGCTGTGCCTGGTCCCGCACACTCACTTCGTGGAGTGGGGTCTGCCGATCGCACAGATCGAGGAGGTGGCAAGGAGGAGCAGCAGAGCTGGAAACACTGACTGTGTCACCAGGGAGTGGTGAGCAGGGCGGGAGGGAGAGGCTGTCGGCCACGCGGTGGCGGTGCCGGTGGGACTGTAGTTAAGGCAGGGAATAAGGAGGGACGGGGACATAAGGAAATTCCCCTCTTTGATATCTGTGTCTCGGTGTGAGTGACCTATTGGTCAGCCCGGGCTTATGTGTATTTTGAGGTGGGTCACCTAGTGGGTCCGTCCGCACTCAGCCTGGGGGCTGGGGGTCCCGGTGGGCCCTTCTTCCTTCCTCAGGCTTCGATGCTCAAGCTCGTGGCCTATAAGCAGCCTCTACATGGGGCATCTGCATCCCGGCCATGGCACCCCATTCCTTAAGGGTGGACCCTGAGCCCCAATTCACAGCCTGACGGTGAAGGAGGCGGCAGGCTGCTGTCTGGATGCAGGGGGACGTGGGACGCCATTTCTGATTGATGGGAACTGCGCAGAGCCCAGGCTGCGTTACCACGTTGCTCAGACCTGCTGGTGGGCGTCCGCAAGTCCTCCTCTCCCTGACTTCCTTCTCCTTCTCCCTGCCTCGGGGGTACCTGAGCCTGGCTTTGCCGGGCACCGCGTGGATGCGAACGACAAGGCTCGTGTGGCGGGCGAGGAGCGGCCTGACATGAGCTGCGGATGGGGCCACCTGCCGTGTGTGGCTGGGGCGCCCGGCGCCGTCCCTGCGTTTGAAACTGCCAGCAGACACGTGTGGCCAGGAGGCATGGCTCCCTGTTCTGCTTGCCCTGATCCGGGCTGGGCGGAGGGCTGTCCTCGCGAGTCTTCTTGTCTGCTGAGTCGCGACGCGGGGCACAGGCCTGAGTAGACTTGAAGGGACAGCAGGAAGCTGTGGAGGGAAGACGGGAGCAGGCACGTGCCTTGCAGACTTGTGAGCAGGTGGGCACCCGGTGCCTCTTTGACGGTGTGGCTGACAGACAGTGGCCTTGGCACCGCTTCTCCTGGAGCCGAGCGGACCCCCGTATCGCCTGCTGGACGCGTCGTCCGGGCCTGCAGCTGGCCCCTCCACCCTGGCAGCTTAGTGGCCACGCAGCCAAACAGAGCGGCTCCATCGGTGCCAGCCCAGAGTCTGCCTTGAGCCGCAGGAGCAGTGCCCCTGCTGGGCCTCCTGTGGCTGCGGCTTTCTGCTGCGTGGCACTCATCTTCTGTCACCAGCCGGCTCCGGGGTGACAGTCAGTCACACTCCAGTGACTTCCTCCCATGTTCCCCAGAACATCTTCAGACTGAAAGGGAGTCTCCAATTAGGTGCCCCCCCTTTTTTTTCCTTTCCAAACCCAGACAATGTTCAGTAATTAACGGCATGTTATAGATATGCCGTAGAGATCGTGTTCTCCCACAAGGAAGAGCCAGGTGACAGCACATGTGCGCGTATGAGCTCACCCTCGGGCCGCTTCTGGGCTGGTGACCTGAGGACTTGCTGGGAGGGAGGGAGACGAGTTTGCTCTGCGAGAAAACTCCTTCTTGTTCGAGGGGGCAAGCTTGTGAGTGTGTGCTGCTGCCTTTGTTAAAATGTCTTTCTCGTCTTTTATTAATGAGATTTGGTTCAGGGAAACTATCTTGTGGGAGAATTAAAACTCTGCCTTGGAAGGCAGTTTTAAGAACTGGCTGGGGTTTAGGAACAAGGGACTCAGCAGCTGGTATCGGGTGTTCTGGCCATAGGGGATGGGTGTTCCTGGGCAGTGGGTCTGCGGAGGGAAGTTGGCAAGAGAAAACATTGCCGGGGTCCGTGCATAACCCTCACCCCTTGCTTTGCTCCAGGACCTTGATAGTGTCCTAGCTGAGAACCTGGTGTTTGGAGCCCAAAAAGCTTGGATTTGAGTCCTCGCTTGTGACCTTGGGCAAGCCTCAGTTTCCCCATCTGTAAAACGAGGAAATGGTCACAGGTTGGGAAGGGGATTAGATGAGGCCGTTGGTGCAAAGAGCTCAGTGCACAGCGGCCAAAGGATGGCCAGCTTTGGCACAGCTTCCTTGCAGAGGCCTCGCTTAGCCTGGCAGGGCTCCTTCTGCCCTGGGGCTGGTCTTTTGAAGGCTGTGGCATGTCCATGCTGCCCTTCTGTCTTGGTACCTTTTCCTGCAGAACACCCTTCTCTCCATGACGGACGAAGCTTAACCCACAGAATGTTCAGAGCAGCAGTATTTGGAAGTGGAAACCACCCCAGTGTCCATCAACTGATGAATGGGTATTCTAAATAATATAATAATATATAATATATACACTACTATATAATGATAGAGATCTTGAGTTTGAGGGAGTCCTTTCAACAGAGCGGAAGTGCTGTTCCTGTAGGCACCTGAGGAGCCAACCCCTTCTGCTCCCTCTCCCTCCCTCTACCTTTCTCTCTCTGGAACTTTCCCTGAGGTCCCCTAATGCACTTGGCGATTGCTAGTAAGGCCCACACTTACTGGCTGAAAACCACATCTGTCGTTTCATGTAGGAAAACCACATTCAGCATTCGCTTCCAAGGGTAAGTGTCCTCGGTAATCACACCTGAAGCCCCCTTGCTGGAGGCGTCTGACTGACAACTCACGCTCTCTGAGTGGTTGAGACTGATTGCCTGAGAAAGACCAGAAGTGGCCCGGTAAGGCCTGTCGCAGGGCAACCGTGGAACTCGCCGGCTGCGTCCGCAGGCGGAACAGGGCCCTGGCTCCGGGCTCCCTGGGAAGCAGTAGATATGAGATGACTCTGACAATGTGGCCCAGACGTCGCAAGCGCTGAGCTCGGGACAACATGATTCAGTGAGAAAATATAAATGGAAAATCACTGGTGCTGAAATTTTATTGCCGAGTTATTTATCTTTGTTATCGCTTTCTGAACCTTTTGTGCTTTTTGTTCACGGCAGTGGATAAGGCCCTCCTACTTACACTTTAAGCAGAGATTAGGAGGGAAAAATATTCCTCACGGCACCACAAAATACCAGATTAAGTCTCAGCCAGGCCTGTGATTTCTCTCATTACAATGAAATATCTAGAAATTGAAATGACAATAATAAAAAAATGTTTGCTGTCCTTTTACACAGATAGTTCACGGGGTTTCCTAGTGATACCACCCGGCATTTCTTATTAGGATAATAATGGTAAGAACAGGGCTCCCAGAAAGCTGTGGCCTGGGACTTCGTGGCTCCGGTCTGAGCTGGTGATGAGGGGATTGTGGGCTGCTTCCGAGTGGACAGCCGTTGGCCGCTGAGGGGGGCAGACCACGCAGACGCTGCCTGGGTCACTAACGATAATTACACCCATCTTTACCCTTTCATACAGCTGATTACTTTTCAGAGACGTACTCTACATTCTTTGATCAAAAAAATTACATGCAATTTTTATCAAAAGGGAAACTAATTTTGTTTATGAACTAAAAATATACACTTAAAACATATGCGTTCATAAACATATGTTTAAGTTTTAACAAAGGCTTAGGCTTCTTATATTCATTCCTCATGCAGTGATTTCCTGCTGTATTCAGAGGAAAAAGAAACACATTTTCCTTCTTGAATTCTCTGACTTGATTTTTTACAGTAATCGGTGATGCGGCAGCGTCCCTTGTTCAGATGCTGAGTGAACGGCTGTTCTCCGAGGCCTGTGGACTAGAGCACTGAGGCAGGCACCTGGGAGCTTGTCAGAAATGGAAATCCTTTGGGTGCTGGGCTGGCTCAGTGGGTAGAACATGCCACTCTTGATCTTGGGGCTATAAGTTGAAGCCCCATATTGGGTATAGAGATTACTTAAAAATAAAATCTTAAATAAATAAACAAGGCAGAAATGCACATTCCTAGCCCTTCATGTCCCCAAGCCTCAGGGCCCAGCAACCTGTGTCAACAGTGCTCACCTTCCAGGTGACTGACGAGGGCTTCGGAGACGCAGAGGCTATCTTGCTGTGACGCTCACGTTGGATGTGGTTATGCCATTGTTTGGGGTCAGACGCCTGGGTTCAAGCCCCAGAGTCACCCCCTCCATCTTCTAGCTCTGTGACCTGAGGATGTCGTGTTTTCATTGGCTCACCCTACGAGAATATTTTGTAGGCAGGGTCAGGTGTGGGGGATGTTTTCAGTTGCTCTTGGGTGTGCGTCCCTTTCTTCACTGGCCCCGGAGGGCGCCCTTCCCACTGTACCACCGAGCCCAGCAGTCGGACAGATCTTCCAGGAGGAAGAAACCCAAGTTCGCACTGTGGCCAATGATGTTCAAGGGCCGCTGGTCTACGTGTAAGTCAGAGGCGTGGGTGACTGCTTGGGGAGGGCATTTACTGCCTCAGGATGGGATAAAATCTTGACCTGGAATAGAGGGAGGGACGGATCTCAAAATCGGGCAAGTGAGAAATGTCAGCCTCCACGGCGGTGGGTTCGGGATGCTGCCTGGGAGCCTGATGATGGCAGATGGCATGGTCCCCAGATGGTCAGAATGATAATCCCCATCCCACAGGTCCTTACAGACTCCAGGGTCAGGGGCTAGCAGGTGGTGACAAGAACGGAAAGGCTTTGCTGCTGTCTGGGACAAGGCAAGTCTCCTTCCTCTCTGGGAGAGAGAGAATGCTCCGCGGCATGTGTGTCCAATTCACAGGGCAGTGCTTGGTGCATGGCAAGTGCTGAAAACAAGAAGCCAAGGTTGCGCATTGGTTCCGTACAGTAGCTCTGCTCAGGAGCCGCCCTGGACCCCAGAGCGGCCATGTGCTAACCCAGTGCTCATCCCGAGGAGCCCGGGGAGGCTCTCCTGGAGGACGGGGGATGATGGTGGTGCTGAAGATGATTGATGCGGGCCAGGAGCAGACAGCCAAGAAAGAACTCCTGAGACATTTTTGGTGTAAAAAAAAAGGTGTTTTTATTAAAGCACAGGGGCAGGACCCGTGGGCAGAAAGAGCTGCCCTGGGATTGTGAGGAGTGACTGATTATACACTTTCAAGTTGGGGGGCAGATAGAGATAAAGGGTATTTCCAGAAGGTGGTTCATGTGTCAGAGATTTCCAGGATCCTGCACGTCTGGGTGTTGTCAAGCTAAGGTTGCTTTCTGCTTCTAGCCAAGCTTCAGCAGGAAGGCAGCTGGGAGTTCTGGGAATGTCATACTCTACCGTCTCAGGTAAGTCGTAAGGACATTCATTTTTATCTACTTTTTTTTTTTTTTTTTTTTGCCTTTGTTCTCCACATCAGTGATGATGATGGCAGCTAATGCTTCCTGGTTGTTCATCGCGAGCCGGGGGCTTAGCAAAGGGTCTGAGCCGCCCCGTTCTCATAGAAACCCCGTGGGGCGGGTCCTGCTCTGGGTCCCTGGCTTCAGGTCGGCACGCGAGGCAAGGAGAGGCTGTGTAACTTGTCCCTGTCATGCCGTCGCCAGCTGCCCTGGGTCTCGGGGTTAACACCTCCAGGCCCCACGCGTCTCAAGGTTGTATGCCGTATCTAATGTCATTCCGCCTTTCAAACCACTCTATGAGGGAGTGGGGATTATCCCATTCTTTTCTAGTTTGGCACTTAGGTGATGGGCCCGCAGCGACACGGGGTGGGGTGGCAGGCGGCTGTGGCGGGAGGCAGGAGCGCGCTGTCGGCAGAGGGTTTCAGCCTGTAAAGGAGAGGCCGGGTGAGAGGCCGTCGACGTGAGGCCCCATCCCTGGAGCGGGGATTTCATTTGGAAGGACCTGGGGGGCCACCGACTGCACTGGACATGTTGATGAGATTCGTCTCTGGTGTGGAGGCAAGTTTGGGGTGAGCGAGGAGAGCAGAGGGCATGGGGGCCCCGCAGGGGTGAGGTGCGGCCTGGCAGGGCCCAGGGGCTGATGAAGCCTGTGCCGTTGTGGAGGAGCAGGTACCCTGGCAGCTTCCCCAGGGCGTCCAGACACGGAGGGAGGTAGCTGCGCCGCCCGAGGCAGGGAGTGCGGGGGTGGACGTGGGGGGCCAGGGCATGGGGGGCTCCCTCTGTCTCTCACCTGCTGGCAGTCGCACAGATGGGCCTGCGCTTCCGGGAGTGGCCAGCGGTGACACCACGCCTCACCTTCCTGGGTCAGAGACTGGGAGTTGTGCGGTGGCCGCTCAAGCACCGGGTGCGCCTGGTGAGCGGGGCGCCAGGGGCCATACCGGCTCAGTCCTGGGTGAGGAGGTGCGGCGAGGCACCTGCTGGCGGCCCGGCGGTGAGGCCGGAGGCCAGTGTGGGCTACTGGGGGGCTGGAAGGGCTCTGTCTTCTCGGAGGGGAGACGGGGGTCGCACAAAGTCCCCCGGGAGCCCGCCGTGAGCAGCGGCTGTCGTGCTGGTGGGAACACGCTGACAGGTCACGGCCCAGCGCGGAGCGTGCCCTCCGGCCAGCCCTGGTGCCCCTGTGTCCGGCTCCCGCGCTTGCGGACGCCGCTGAGAGCCGGTGCGGGGTCGGGGCGAGCGTGCGAGCACAGGAGTCGGCACCCTCGGTGCGACTCTCTTCCTGACCGTGTTACTGGCCAAACGCACATAGGAGGCGCGTCTACGCAGTGAGGAACTCGCGGATTAAGTGGGTTCTCCCAGAAACAGACCGACTCGGTTATTCCCTATTGCTCATAGGGAACTGGAAGTAGTTTCAAAGGAGGAACAGCGTCAGAAAAGCTCTCGAGTGGGAGGAAGAGTCGTGGTCAGGAGCACAGTCGCGTCAGCCGTGCGAGCTGCTGGCCGCCGAGCTCCCGGGACACCAGGGCCTCTCCCGGGAGGCGACCCGCGTGGCTCAGGAAGGCCCCGCCGCGGCCTCTTGCAGTCCGTGTGCGGCCGCAGAACGTGCAGACTCATTTCTTTTACCCCAACTGCTTGCAATGAGCATGGGGTTGACATCTGCCTCTCTGAGGAAAATAGGACACTGAACCATAAAATGTTATTTTTTGACACTAATTTCCCCAGACTATTTTTCTACAGAAGTGATCTCAGTTTAAGGTACACTGATGAATTTTAAATCTTTTTTTTTTTTTCTCTCCCAGAGACAGTGTATGGGGAGGAGCAGACCCTGGGGCATGAGAACCCTGATTCTTGGAATTTTGAGTGATAACGTTTGGGGACAGAAGGCCTTATTTCTTGCTAAAAAATAACTAATACGTGTGCAAACACACACGCACACACACACTCACACTCACACACTCCAGTCTTCACAGGCACATCCGCCTTCTTCCAGGAGGAGGAAGGGAAAGGAAGCTCTTGTTTTATGGTTCAGGTCCTTTGGTTGATTGTCATTTACTGATTTTCAAAATTACTAAAAATGTCGTTGGCTTTCTCACTGTGTTTTGGTGTGGTTTTAACCGAGGGCCTTAGGAGAAGTCCCCGGGCTGTGTTTTTCTCTGGATCTGTGTCCAGTCCTTTGCTTTAGGCCTGAGCTTTCATTCATCAATGCGCCTTTACAGAAGACTCTTCTCCCTCTGTCCCTCCCCAAGAGACATTTTCCTCTCCGGAAACTTTAGAGATTCCTGGTTACATTTCGTGACGAGGAGAATGGCTGTGACGGCTGTAGTAAAGTGGTAGTAATTGACTCATAGCCTGAATATCGAATATGTGCCCAGGGTGGTATTTTGGGGCATACATCATCTCCCCGCTTCTGTTGGAGAGTCATCTGTGGGTCTGAGATGAGACAAACTGCCCCCTTCTCCTCACCCCTGTCAGCCCGGCGGGGATGGGACCCAGCCTATTCCGTCAGCACACTCTCTCCTGGCCACGGTGATTTGTTTCCTGGTGGGAAAGTGACCCCAAGCTGGCCGCGATCAGACTGTAGGACCTTCTCTAAGGTCAGCGGGGTGGGTGGGGACCAGGTCACCTCCTCTGAGATCAGAACCAGAAGTCCATGTCGGGCCCTCATCCCCCATCACAGAGGAAGACAGTCTTCCTGTAAATTCCCAACACAGAGGGGCCAGTGGAGGTTCTGAGTGACCAAAAATGCTGGCATGGGGCGAGGTGGGACTGGTACCAGGGAGGAAAAAGGAGAGAGCTGGGAAAACATGCAGGAGAGCCAAGAAACAACCATTACTTCAAAGGGGGAAGTATTTTGGGGGAATTTCTGTTGTAAAATGAGTAATGGGGACAAGGCAGGGCAGCAAGGTGGGGAACGGGTCAGCCTCAGGGAAGAGTGGATTTCAGGTCATCCCAACAGCTTTGCCTCCCGCTCTAACCCCTTGGATCCGGGGGTGTGACCTCCTGTGGCACAAGGAGCATTGAGGGTGGGACTGAATGAGGACCCGGGGGTGGGAGGCTCTCCCAGACTGTCCGGGCAGGCTCAGTGTCGTCTCATGAGCCCTCACCTGCAGAAGAGGAAGGCACGAGAGAGGTCGGAGGGACGAGGCCGAAGGGACTCCCTGCACCACTGCCCCTCGAAGATGAAGGATGCTGAGTCATGGAATGACTTGTCTCCAGTCCAGAGAGGGGCTCCCCTGCAAATTCCAGCTCAGTGTCTCTGCGGCGCAGGGCCTGACCTCTTGAGGCTCTGCTCTCGCCTTTCCTGTAAAAGAACAGTGCACTGCAGCCCTGGGGCATCTGTTCCTTGGTGAGGGCAGCTGGGGGGGGTCCAGCAGGGACTTGTGCTCAGGGGCGGCTGGCCTGACGCGGGTGAGTACAGAAGAGATGGAGAGTCAGCTCCGCGCTGTGGAATTCTTCCTCTTCTTTTTTTTAATAGATAAACTAGGTCAAAAAGAAATATAGCTTGAATATATGTTGCAGGCTAATTCAGTTTTGAGGTCTTCTGAGAGCTTTTATATTTTCATCTCTATAAAATTGTAGAGTACTGAAAATACCCCAAATACATTGAAATTTCATCAGAAGGTAATGCAGAAGGCCACACCTTATTTTTCTGGACAGAAAAGGATGCGAGGGGTGGAAACAAGGGACATATCAGTTTAAAGTTCCACTGGCAAATACATCCATTTTGTGACATTTAAAATAGCAATCAGATCCATGTGCTTCGGTTATGGCGTTGCAGAAAGTGGAAAACCAAGCCTGTTAATCCTGGGTTATTTCTATATTAAAAGGCTCACCTTGAAGGAAGCTCAGATGTGCACATTCCGCACTGCACAAGGCTGGATATGTGTTTCTCTTCTGCACCATTTTCCCCTCCCATGCACCCCATCCTTTACACAACTCACTTATTCTCACCCTGTCTCATTGGGAGGACATGGAAGCTTGGAGCCTGGGGTTTGAGTCCTGCCTTCAGCACCTGGGAGGGCTTGACCACAGGCTGGTCGCTGACCCTCCATGTGTCTCTGACCCTGACCTTTAGCCAGAGACTGGTAGTTATAGCTCTTTGACTGCTGGGGTAGCTGCAGGGTGAACAGAAGATTCTAGAAATGCACTTAGCAGAGTCAGTCCCCTGAATCTGTAGGCTGAACCTACTCTTGTCCACACTGGCCCCTCTGCAGTCCCGAGGACCCTCTGTCTGACCCACACTGGTGTTTTTCATTTCCAGCATCTCGTAGGCTAATGGAGATTCAAGGACTCAGGTTCTTACCAGCGTGTCCTTTACTTTCTGGCTCCTGGGTGTTCCGGCTCTTGGTTTCTTGCTGCTGTCCTAGAAGTGTGTGCCCTGAAAATAGTCCTTTTCCTCTGCCCTACCCCAGCCTCTTCCCCATACCCTGAACAAGCCCTTGTCCTCAAATCACTCAACCAGGCCATGTTCATGTGCACCGTGATGGGATCAGTATTTGCTCGTTGGTTCATTAACATAAAATCATTTTCTCACTCACTGTTGGAATAACAATGATCATTGCAACTGAACGGCAGTTTAAGGCGCCTCACAGTGTTTCCATGATTATTTTATCTCACCATCACCAGTGCTGTTAATGACTCACAAGGGCTGTGTTCGTCATCCTCTCCGATGAGCGCGAAGCCATCTGCATCCGAAGTGGTCCGGCAGGAGCGCCTGGGGGGCCACGGGGCCTCAGGGGCCCCTCCTCTGAGCCTGTCTGGGCCGTGGGTGTCCTTGACACACCTGTCAGCTTCTGTTCCACCCCGAGCTGCCCCCTCCCTTCTGTCCTGCCTCCTCTGAGGAGTTCTCAGCCCTCTCAGACCTGCCTGCAAGTTTTGTTTGACTTGACACCACCCTCCCTTCTGATAGGCCAAGGTCAGTGTGCTGGAGGTGAGCTGGGTGCCTGTGAGTCTTGTTACAAAAAAACCACAGGCCCCCAAATAGTGTCACTTAGCTGACGTTCCCTCTCTGGGGTTTACTACCTAATTCAGGTACCATTTCAGCACCTTTGAGACACAGTCTTCAACAGCCAGGAATTTTCCTTCAGTGTTGGTGAGTCGTCCACAGCAGCCCTCTCCATCCCCCCAAAAAAGATGAGGTCATCTGGATGCTAAGACCACTTGCTTCCCCCCCCCAGGAAAACATCCTCTTTTTTGCTAGTAACTTTCTTACCAGCCCTCATTCTAGAAAAATCCTTCCATTCTGTACAACTCCGGGGAGCCCCTCTACTCATGAGGTGGGATGCTGCCTGATTCCTGAATTGCTTACTAAAGCCAATTACATGTTTAAAATCTGCACAGTTGAATTTTGTGATATACCAGTGTGCCCCAGAAGGCCGGGCCTGGCTCAGCTGGTGTCTCTCCGAGGCCGAGGCCACCCCAGGCCCGGCTGCAGAAGACCTTCCAGGAACTTTCTTGGGGCACAGGGGCTCTGAGTCTGGAATTTCTCCTGAGACAAGATTTGAGTGATGGGAGGAAATGCCAGTAGGGGAGCAGGGACATGGAGCAGGGGAGGGACTACGGGGGCAGCACAGAAGATGGCTCAGGGTTGCTTGCTGAGGGCCCAGGACAGGAATGTGTGTCTGCTGAGCCCTCCTTCATGGTTGATGTTGTTTCCATCCCTGCTCCCCTGCTGGGGTGCGGAGGAGGGGATTGTGGGGGGTGGGGGAGCACGAAGGGCACCTGCCCTGAGACCTGGGGGCAGCTCTGCCCCTACCCTGGGACCTCCCACTTCCTGCCTCACTTCTGGATGCCCCCCGCACTTGGGGCCCGAAGTCCTGACTATAGTGTTGGTTGCGACAGGCAGAGGGCTTGGTGGAATCACTGTGCTCATTAAAAGGAACCCTGTATAATGAGTCTTAGAGTGGCCTACGAAGGCTGACTCCAGTGTGTTTCTCTGCAGCCTGGGAGAGCAGGGGAGTGGGGAGTGGGGAGCAGGGCTCTGTCTGCGAGGAACTCCTGTGGGAGCAGCTGGTGGCATCAGTCCAGGGGAAGCCTGCCCCTGGCCCCAGCCCAAGTGTGGGGGCTTCAGGCCCAGACACTGGCAAGGGGAAGATTCTCCCCTCACGCCCTCATCCCCTCACCCCTGTCAGGAGCCCAGGCCTCCCCTGCGCAGGGCGCTGCATCCTTCCAGGGGCCAGGGTAGCCCCTGGGGGCTTCTTCAAGTGGCTTCCCAGGCCACCGGCACAGTCAGGTGGGAGCCGAGACGGACAGAGGACTGGCAGGTGGCAGGGGTGCGTGGTAGCCACAGGCTGGTCGATGGGTCGCAGGAGAAGTGCCTTGAGACTCAGAAATTCCTGGGTGTGTTTGGGGGTTTTTCACTTTGTCAGGCCGGAGGAAGGGTGTCTGTGCCCATCATGTGATCATGAAGAAACCACAGGGAGACCCGAACGGACGCACAGCCTGTAAAAGAACAGGGTTCTGTTCCTCAGAAATTCTGTGGCATGAATGACCGAGGAAGAGGAATGTTCCGGAATAGAAGGTGAATAAAGAGACATGATCACAGACTACGGTAAGTGATCTTGGAGTGGATCCTGGGCAGGGCAGCGGTTTGATAGGACGTCACAGGGACCGTAGACAGCACTGGAATGTGACCAGCGGTGTGAATGGTTGTATGGTACTGGGCTTAAATGTCTCGCAGTGCTCACTGTGCTGTGAGTGTGTAAGAGAATAGGCTAGTTCTCGGGGTGTAGACACTGGACGGAATGGAGAGATGGGCATGGGGTGTGCAGCCCACTCTCACGTGATTTAGAAATACAAGCACACACATGTCCGTATGTTCACATATAAAACCCAAGTGAAATATTCATGAAATGGATAAATGGGGTAAAAATCTTATGGAGATTCTCTGTACTATCCTTCCTGGCTTTTATAACTTTGAAAAAAATAGCAAAATAAAAGAAAAAAATTTTGAACTTGGAGTTACAAGTCAGTGAGGTCTAGAAACACACACACACTCAGAATGTTCCCCTGCACCCCTCGGGAGATAGTCCCCAACCTGGTCCACTCTCCCCACCCCCACCCTGGTGAAGTCGGTGGGTTGTCCCAGAAGCTTGGCTGCCAGCACCCGCCTTCTGGAGCACCCACGTGAGACCCAGGCCTGAGTCAGCCCTCGCCGTCTTCATCCCCATGGCACTGTGCACTGTTGGCTGCTCTGAAGCCTGCCCTCGGTGCGCCCCAGGGTCCCCACATCAGTCAGGAGTGTCCCACCCAGCCCTCTTTTCAGCCACATTCTCCCAGATGTGTTCTCCAAAACCAGTCTGCCCAGCCCTTTTGCATGAGGCCACAACACATACTTCATTTTCTGGCTGCTGGAGCTGGCCAGGCAGGGGGAGGGCAATATGCCCCCAGACCCTTGGGAAGGTATTTTGTGGCTGGAGAGCGGGACCTGGGCTGCTGCTTTCCTTGGAGCAGGGAGAGTGTGGACCAGATGTTCACCCAGGGACCGTCGTGATGCTGGTGCTGGGTGAACCGGTGTTCAGGGACCGGTGAACCAGGGACCGGTGCTGCCCAGCAGATCTGTGTCAGAAATGACACGAGGTAGAACCGGGCTGGGGAGCAAAGCGTTCCATCCTCTGTGATCCCGTGACGCTGGGAGAATTCCTCTGTCAGTGTCCCTTTGAGGTTGCGGTCATAGAGGGGCTGGGCCCTGTTGGAAGCAGTGTCTGCACGGGATGGAGTGTGTGCAGCCCCCCGGGGAAGGGGTGCTTCTGGGGGTGCTGAGTGGTGTGGCTGCTGGAGATTGCACTGGGGGTGTGAGGCGACTACAGGGACAGAAATTAAAAACAGAATGAGGACTCCTAGGAATCCATAAATAGGCAGATAGGGTGTCTTCCCCGTAGGTCTGCCCACTGCTGGGTCTGCAAGGATGCTCTTCACGGGGAAGGTCGGGAGGACATGGCACTCCAGTGGGTCGATGTGAAATGATCTCAGGACAACTGGCGGGGGCCCAGCAGGGGACTGGCCACTGTATACTAGAGTTTTACATTTCTAATAATGTGCCTTTTATTGTGAAGTCACTGCTGTCTTTTCTCCATGCTGGGAGAGGCTGTGCCCTGGGGGGCCAACTCAGGGTCCTCTCCTTGCCTCCTCTATCCCATCCACTGGCTTCAGGCCAACCGGCCATGAGCCCACCCACCGTGTGCAGAAACAAGTCAAATCTGTGGCTATGTCTGGGTGGCCCACACTCCTTTTCCAGCCCCGGTGGACCTTGGCCAATCTCAGTCCTTGAGCTGCATTCAGCAAATATTTTTGAGCAGCTTTTTATGTGTTGGGCAGTCAGGCTGGAGCTGTGAACGGAGCGGCGGAGTCCTTGCCCTCGTGGGCTCCCATTCCGCCTCAGAGACGGACAGGAGACGAAAACAGAATCATGACCTGTGTCCTGCAGGAGATGTGCTGTAAAATCAGGAAGCCCAGGCTGGAGAGAGGCTGTGGATTAGGTCAGAGGTCTTCCCAGAAAGGGGGTTGGCGAGCAGAGCCAAGAAGGAAGTGGGGACCAGCCCCGTGTCCTGAGGGCTCCCAGCAGAGGGCAGAGCTGGCGCCGTGGTTCTGAGGCACCGTGGGGAGGAGAGGAGGGCCAGGCGAGGCAGAAATGACGCACCCAGGCCAGGACGGGGCGAGCAGCTGGGACAGCTCAGCGTGGCAGCCTGGGGCAGGGGCTGGTCGCGGCCAGACTGACGTGAGGAGCGGCTGCTGGGGCCAGGGGCGAGCGGAGCAGCCGGCTGATGGGTACCAAGGTCATCCCAGGGCTAGAGTCATTGCTCTGGGCTTTGGCTTCTCTGTTGTCCTCCGGACGGAGTTGTGGATGGTGTCCGTGTCCCTCATTTGTTCTCACGATTGGTCACGGCATTAGGACCAGGGAAAGTGGGCCTGAAGGAGGTCTGTGCTTTTTTAACCCGGGGTGACTCTCCCCAGCGGATGCTCGACAGTGTGTTTGTGTGTGTGTGCGCGCGCATGTGCGTGTGACTGTGCCTGTTTACTCCTGGCGTCTACTGGGTGGAGGCCAAGGATGCCGCTGAACACCCTTCAGTGCCTAGGACAGGTCCCTAACACAGACTCATCTGCCCCACGCGCACTGCTGACTGAGAAACCGGGGCTAGCCACCAGCCAAACGTGGCATGTTCTTTGCTTCTTCTAATCCTTACAGGGATCCTATTAAGGATATGGCTCCTTTTTATAACTGGGGGAGCCGACACTAGGGACGGAGGGCCGTTTTCCCGGGTGACACGCTGGCTGGTGTGGAGCTGGGATTTGAACCTAGCCGTGACCCCACAGTCTGTGCTCTCACCTGATGCTGGGTGCTGCGCTGGTGGCCCAGGCAGAGAACAGGCCTTTAGCCGGTGTCTGGAAAACAAAGAAAGCTCTTTATTTCGACATGACTCATCCAGAGCCAACTCTCAGACACAGACAAGCCAGGAGTTACGACATCTTGATGTTGGGATTATGGAAACTGACTGAGCAGCCAGCAACTTGCTCAAATTACGATCTGTACGTGGGAACGAGGGGTTCCGAGCGTTACAAGTACCATCCCTCCCTCGGCTTTCGGTTTGTAAACTGCGCTGACGAGTGTCCCTCAGCCTCACGCCCCTTTCTTAGGAGACTCCAGCAGGCAGCTGGTGGTTCACGGAATGTAGGTGCGTGGACCCCCTGCACGGCAGGGGAGCCTGATGACCCCCCACTGCGAGAGCACTTGGGGGTCTGATTTAATTGCTCTGCAAATGGATTCAGTCTGACGGATGTCGTGGCAGACCCGCGGGCACACCCGGGCTCACTTTTGCCCAAGGGTCCCTGCCCAGACAGCACCTGGACGGCCATCCTAGGGGACGCCTCGGCAAGGGCACCGAAGGACCCAAATGGGAGGTCTACGGGCATTGTTCCTAGTCAGCACACCCAGCCCCTCCCTGGCCCTCTCCCGCAGCTGCCCCAGGGGCTCCTTCTCTGTTGTCCCATCTGGTGTGACTCCCTTGGACCCAGAGCGGTGGGTAGGTGGGTCCCAGTTGGTGTCAGCTCACGGAAACCTGCTTCTCGATGTCTCACCCACTTCCCTAAGCTTGTGGCCATCCGCGGGTGGGCTGATGGGGACAGTGGGGACAGGAGGGTGTTCTTTAGGCGTATATAGATGGCTCGTGGGGACTTCTGCCAGTTTTTCACGTTCAGTTTTATCACTGAGCTGGTCAGGCCCTGTTCCCGGCATGGCGGGTGTTTAAATGGATCATGGGGCCCTGCCCTCCCTGAGTGTGTGGTCTGTTTGTAGAGACCCATGTATAGTGCATAAGTGCAGGGCACACTGGCTCTTGTCACCGTCCTCCTCACCTGCCCCTCCTCCAGGGCTCCCCCCTCTCTCTCTCCCCCTCCCCTGGGGATTGCCGGCAGGCCAGCATCCAGGCTCCTGGCTTCCAGAGCCCTTTCTGCACCCACCAGCCGCCCTCTCCTGCAGCTGCCACGCACGGCCCTCTTGGTACGGGCCCCGGCCGTGAGCTGCCGGCGGTGGGGCCGTCCTCACAGCAGGCTCCTGCTGTTTGCTGACCACGCAGAGGAGGGCGTGAGGGGTGTGCCTGGCGAGCACAGGGTGCTCTGCGCAGCGAGCCGGGGGTCCGCGTCCAGCAGCCCCTCCTGCAGAAAGCACTGGCTGCGTGCGCATCAGCCTCACTTACACCAGAGGCTCAAGGGCAGGACCTTGTGGCAGGAGCCCCCACGGTGCTCGGGCTCGGCGGGCAGGTGGGGAAAGGTTCACCCACGAAGCAGCGAGGTCTCCGTGAGACCCAAATGTGGATCCCAAAGCTCTGTTGTTAGGATGTTCATCCATTCCTGCCTTAGAGGAGGGACCCAAGGGTGTTTCCCTCCCCACCTCCGGATCCTTCTGGAAAGCACCAGGACTTGGACCAGGAGATAATGAAGATTTTCTGCAGCCCCAGAAATGAAACCCAACACAAATCTATTTTTACCACTTGGAGTGCGGCCTCCCCGGCCCACGAGGGCAGTGCCCTGCTTGTGCCCCTCTCTGCCCCCACCTACTGCTTTGACTTGAAGACAGGTGAGCTGGGGCGTCACTGAGAGCCAGACTGCTTCGGCGTGCGGGGTTGGGGGTGCTCTGGGTGGGGGGCAGGGCAGAGCTGCACTTTAATCCTTTTTTACCGGTGACTGCCTGCTCATGTAGCCGATCCCCAGAGGCTGGAGCTCCTCACATGGCCCCATCAACAGATGCTCCACAGCCTGCCTCAGGCAGCCTGAGGGCCGCGAGTCCTGTTCTTGCTCTGATTCCGGAAGCTCGGTGGGGCACAGCCTGACCTTCAGAAGGACTTCCTCCTCCAGTGGCAGATGGCCCTGTGTGTGGCATCTTACCTGTGTCACCATTCTGTGGTCAGGTTGGGGAGGTGACCCCCAGAGGGAGGGCGGCCTCTGAGCTTTCCACCTCGTCTTCCCCTGTTCCAGCCCATGCCCCAGCCCTGGCCTGAGCAGCCCTCCCCACAGACACTTTCTCTCCCTCTGCCTAGGGGGCTCCGCAGTTGAAAACCATTTTCCTTATAAAGGGCAACTGGACTCCGACAAATTCTGTCCCTGGTGCCGGAAGGCCAGGACCCACTAAGCCTGAGTGGCAGATGCGTGACGTGATGCGGGCACCCTCCGGTGACCCAGGATCGTCATTCAGCTTGCTCTCCCGGGAGACCCCCCCCTGCTCTCCTGCCTGTGTGCCCAAACACGGTCCAGGGGAACAATAAAACCTTGTGCTTGCCTTGCCAAGAATTCTGGTTACCAGGAAAGTCCACGCCTACAATGTAAATGGCTCTTTTCGTGGAGGACAAGAATCAGGGCTAAGCCTGGGCATCAGCCTCCTACGAAAATACACCAGGGAAGACGTGAGTCTTTAGTGAAAGGAAACACAGGACCGCAGGGAGGGTTTAGGAGCTGGACTTTTCTGGCAAAGACTTTGGCAACTGTGAGATCAGCCATGTTTCTATTTTTCTTTGTCTCCCAATAGAACCCACTCTAGCTCATAGCTCGTTGAGTGGGAAGGGAGTCCGTGAAAGTACTTAGGTGAGCTCACAGAATCCCTTGGGAAGGTCAGACTTGGGATTGCAGGCCACACGCCCAGGAGCACACCCAACCCCCCGCTGCTTGCCCACAGGCCTGGCAGTGCCCACCGTCCCAGCTGCCTTTCGCCACACGATTGCCATTATCGACCCCAGCTCACACGGCCCACAGCTAGGACACACGCACGGCGGGGCCCTGCGCATCCAGTGTGGGGTGAGGACCTGAGACCAAGACTGAGACAGGGCAGAGCCGTGGACTAGGATGGTGCTCAGGCAGCCTCCAGCTGATAGCCACTGGTCCATCTCACCGTCGTTAGCGAGACAGAGGATGGGAACACGGGGGCAGGGCTCATGGGAAAGATGGGCCAAACCAGGGGAGCAGAGACATCCTAGGATTTTTGCTGGAGGGAAGCAAAAGGAGCCAGGGGTGAACGTGTGGTTGGATCTTCTCTAGACAGGGTCCCGGCTGCCTTCCCACACTGGTGCCCTGTAAGTTCACCTGCACCTGGCGTGGGTGTCCCTAGGCCATCGGCCAAGCCATGTGTGCCGGCTCCACCATCCATGGGCATGATGAAGGCCCACATGCCTGGCTCCAGCTCACGGCGGTCCTCGGGTCAAGTCGGGGTGCACACGTGGTGGCTTGGGGTCGAGGGAAAGCGCTTGGGCCCTGGAATCCCAGAAGCAACATGGATTTGGGCAGATTGACCTCTTTTACTCTTGGCTTTCTTGTCAGTAAGTGGGGTGAGTAGAAGAGTCTGTCCCACTGGGTTGGAGATGATGCCTGTGGAGTGCGGAGGACAGGGTCGGGCACAGGCAGGTGCTCAGGAAATGCGTGCCCATTAGCAATCGATGAATCAATCAGTGAGCCAGAAGGAAGCTCCTCTGTTCCTTAGTGCCAAGTCAGTGCATGCAGAAAGGGGAAAAAAGCACTTGGGATTTTCTTTTAAGAATCTCTGTTCTACCTTATTTTCATACCTCAGCATTCTTCATTAACCGCATTGTCCACTGGCTGTTGAACGTTTTCCGTATTTACTGTG
This sequence comes from Enhydra lutris kenyoni, assembly GCF_002288905.1. Taxonomy (NCBI): domain Eukaryota; kingdom Metazoa; phylum Chordata; class Mammalia; order Carnivora; family Mustelidae; genus Enhydra; species Enhydra lutris. The sequence continues at coordinate 2,964,937 of NW_019154090.1, read as the reverse complement.
TTCCAGGCACCTTCCCCAGAATGTCATATTTAATTCGTGGTTCTCTGTGACCTCCTCCCTCCCCACCGTGTGTGTGTGTGTGTGTGTGTGAAGCGAATGTCACAGAGTTTAAGTGTGTTGCTCAATGTCGTGGCTACTGTATGGTGTAGCTGGGGATTTGAACCCACATCAGTCTGACTCCAAGTCCCTTCTGACCTCCACCGGGTTGTAGGGCAGCTGGGAGGGGAGGGCGCAGAAGGCCAGGCTCTGCCTCTGTCCCAGGTTCCTGGCACTACATTTCTACCGCCCAGCACGGTGAGGAGCCTCGCCCAGCTAGCGGGGGCGGGGGGGCTGCATCCGTTTCTGCACTTAGACAAAGGATGTGCCCGGTGCTCCCCCAGAGCCTTCTTGGAAATAACGCCAGAAGGAGGCGATTCCGTGTAAATGCATCAGCCACCGAGAGCAGAGAGAGCTCGGTTTCCAGGGATGTCAGAACCACCCACCAATCCATTTTTATTTGCTTCCTGCTCATTTTGCATTTTCTTCTATCTCCATAATCTTTTCCCCATGTGACAAGATGTGCATCTGACGCTCATTCTAACGTACTGGTGCCTCCTTCGGAAACCATCATCTGTTGTTACTGGGAGCGCGGACTCATTGGCTTTGTTGGAGAGCGGCCGCGCGCTGTGGCCTCTGTGCCTCCTCTGTAGGCTTTAGATTAATTCCTGCTGTGGTCATGTTCATTGGGATAATTTTATCAAGATTTCCTCTCTCTTGCTTTATTACTTGCTTTCTTGGTTACTTTATTAAATTTTAAAATATCTTATTAAAGCCACTTCTTCCCTCATGACAAAAGTATAACTTTTCCAACTTGGCTCAAAAAACTTGCAGACCAGAGGCTTCCTGGGGCCTCCTGGAGGGTGGGGGATGGGGCCGGGCTGGGCGCATGGGTTAGAGAAGGCTCTTATCTCTGGCTCTAGACGTTTCTGCGTGGCTTCCATTATTTATAATCATCACAGACTATTTCATTGAATTGTCTTAAGCAGTAAAAGAAGGCTTCTCGGCCTGGTAATGCTAATTTTTTTTTTTTTATAATCTTCTTTAAAAGCAGTCAACAGATGTAGAAATGTAACAAGTCTTTTGTGAAATAAACTTTTAAAACTCCACATAAAAAAAAAAAAATTGACAACTGGCAGTCCTTCCAGTGAAATTAGCAGTTCTCAAAGCCGTGTGGAATTCGGGAATACGCTTTACCAGAGATTTTTAAGGCCACTTGGCTTCCCTGCCACTCACGGCGCAAACGGGAATTTTACTGGGTTCTGTCGGATCACCCAAAGGTGCAGAGGCACGGCGGCCTGCTCCCATGTTCAGAGCACAGCGCGAACTCCGTGCAAGCAAATGACTTGCGTGTCGGCCATCACCGGAAACCATATAGAAGGACAGTTTATGAAAACCCGGAAGACTTTCTGTGACTCACATGGCGAGTGGCCTTTTAAAAGAGGATGAGCAGAGCAAGCCTGAGTATTTGGACTTCGCTGGGTTCATTTCTCACCTGGGCAGGTGTCCACCTCCGGCGGATGGGCAGGTGAGTCAGCTCGCTGGCCTTGGGGGGCAGGACACCGTGGAGGCGAAGCCGGCCGTGGAGAGCAACCCCTGAAGGAGGAGCCTCTCCGCGCCCCACGGCACACCACCCCCATTCCCCAGGTCCCTGCCTCTCCAGTCGTCCCAGTACAAGTGCATTCTTGAAGCCGCAGCAGTCCATACCCAGCAGTGCCCTGCCTTCTCACCGCCCCCCACTTCCCCACTCACATATCAGATGTGTTTCTTAGATACGATTCTAAAATTAATGCTCTCGAGCTCGGTTCCTCAGGGAAAAAGTGGGATAATCAGCAAATGTCAAAATGTTTTCTCCAACTTTCTAAATGAGTGGAAAATAAAACAATATAATCCCCCTCAGGAATTACCTGGCCACCGTTTTTCCATCGACATGACGAACCTATTTGCTGTTCCCCACAGTGAATCCAGTTGGGAATGTTTTATGCTGCAGGTCTTGGAGCTCACAGGGAGAGAAGGGCATCCCAGATGCAGGAATTCCAAGGTAGTGCCCTTGGATTCCAGGCAGATCTCCCAGCCATGGTCTCTCGAAGGCTGGGAGAGGCCCGGCCACACACCCAGAACTGGGCCCTGTCTCTGGGTAGTGCCGCTTAACCTCCGGAATCTCGTGTAACTCGAAATCTTTATTGGAATTACCCAAGCCATTACCCGCTCACTGTATTAGCTCTGCCCTCGAGCGCTCTCGACCGCGTATCATGGGGATGGAGTGCTTTGTCAATTGGAACTCGAGCCTCCCGATCTTAATTAGAGATGTGCCAAAGTACCTGAATTTAATGGAGAAGGTTGGAAGACAGTTCTCTCTCCACCCCTCTTGCATTTAATGACTTCATTACTGATGAGTGTCCACAGCCACGCAGAAATTAAGTATGCGCTGCAGAGAAGCGCAGAGGTGGCCATGCAGCTGTGCTTGCGTGGAGAGCTCTGCGCTGTTGGCACACTGGGGCGAGCCAGGATGTCAGCCCACAGGCCTGCCTCCCCCTGCCCTTACTCGGCCCCGAGGCCTGGCCTCTGAGGCCCAGGAGGGGCGGATACCCGGCTGTGGAGAATGCATTATTCATACGGCAGCTCCCGTCTGCAGATAATTCAATATTCTGCTCTCAATAATCTTTCCCAGTGTTATCTGTATTCATCCTCTCGTTTTGTAAAGAAGGCTGCTAAGTAATTGTTAAATATCTCTCCCGCTCCCTGAATAAATTGGAGATACAGAAAAATAACAAGGATATGATTGCTCCATATTCATTTGGTCGTGTTTGTCCTGCGTTAGTGGTGCGGGCACGGCAGACCGAGCTGCGGCATTCTAGAACAGCACTGCAGAGAAGGGCCGGAGTCACAGCTCTTTTCCAACAGAAAGATGTGCCCGGATGTCAGTCGCTCTTAACTCTCTCCTCATATGGCCCCTTGCTTTGGGGACCCAACTTCGTTTCCAATAAAGAGCCGAGCAGTGAGCCATTCACGTGGAAATTCTGCCAGCCTCGTTCTCTTGCTTCGGCTAAACAGTTCCGTTTGAGACAGGAACATTTTAACTGTTAACGTCCGTATGCTTTGCAAAGCGGTTTCACAGGTTCAGGTTTTCCCAGTCCAAGCAACGGCTTGTGAGCACAGTAAACACAGCTGCGGGAGGCTGTTTTTGTAACGCAAGGTTGGAAGGAATAAATAGCACTGGGTCCTGAGGAGAAGGTAACGCGCTCCCAGCGCTTCCACGGAGGAGAGCGGAGCGAGTTAAACGGTGACTCTGTTTCCAAGACAGTTCAGCGGGAAGAGGAGTAGTTGCTTTAGCCTTTGCACTAAAAGCAGACATTTGGGGAGAGGGGTTGAGGCCTTTGGGAAGCCCAGCACTGGCCGAACTTGGGGGCCGGGAGGCAGGGCCGGTGGCAGGTCACCTGCCCCCTTTGCCCCCTCTGGTCAAGGTGACGTGCTGAGCTCCTACTTGCCGTCGGGCCACAGCTGCCACAGTTAAGTTCAGAACTTAACACTTGGCATCCTGAGAGCGTCATCCGAGGCCACCAGGCCACAGGAGTCTATAAGCACCTGTGACTCAGTAAATACCTGTTGAGACCAGTCAAACCTGCCTTCATTCTGGTTCCCGTCACGTCCAGCCCCCGCTCACAGAGTCCCTCTGCTTCCCCCGGTAGCATGCCGGCTCTGCTCTCCGTCTGTGGTGGGACATCCGTCTCCTCCCAGCCTTTCTGGTCTCGGCCTCCGACAGCCTCGTCCAGGCACGTCCTTCTCCTCGTGCCCAGCAGCCTTTATGTGCAGCCGGTGTTTGGGTTCTCACTCACCGCTTTGACATTTTTTTGTTTTAGAGCCTGTCACACAGTGCGGCCCCAGACCTCCCCCAGACCTCCGGGGCCCGCCAGAGATCTCTGACAGGTGCGTCGAAGACATGTCAAACCCAGTTCTGCTCTCGCCCCGTTCATTTCTTCCCCGGTGCCCGAGAGCCCTCACGGGTGCTCACGGTTCTCCCCCGCGCCCCGGCCCGGACTCGCTCTCAGGGGCTGACGACCTACATGGGGCCCGGCTCTCAACAGTGGTTCTCAACCGGAGGGTCGTCTGTCCTCCCCACGGGACATCCTACCGTCCTACAAGGCACAGCCCCCGTTTCGGAACGGCCCAGGCCCCGAGGTCAGTGGTGCGGAGGTGGAGCCGCCGCGGTCTGTAACACAGCCTTGCCTCAGGGTGTGTGACCTCCTAGCAGCGCGACTGTGAACTGGAACCAGAAAAGAGATGCCCTTGGCTCTGACCTGGCGTGGCTTCGTGCAGATGAGCTGGAACAGCGCGCGTGAAGTGCTTGGCAGACTTACTGTGGCCGCGCAGGAGCGGGCGGCCTGGACGCTGCCATCGTCTGCGCAGCCGCAGGCCTCGGCTCCACTCAGGGCCGGCCCTTGCGCTCCCCTCGCCGGCTCCCTGCGCTGCTCTGCTTCCCGTCAGGACCGTTGTCCGCTCCCCTCGAAGGCCGCCCGTAGCCTGGCCCTCCCTGCCGGTGTCTGAGCCGACCCTGGCTGACCCCGTCTCTTGTTCCCAGGGAAGTGTCCAGGGTCCTCACCCACGCGTCTCTCCAGCGCGGTCAGGACTTGTGGAAAGTGACTCGGCGTTCAGAGCCCACCTCCACCGGTCCGCTCCCAGGCCACCTGCTCATCCCCCTCCCGGGGGTCCACGAAGCCTGGCCCAGGCATTGGAAAAGGGCCCGACGTTCTCCCCTCCGGATTTGAGAGTCTTGGGAACAGGGCGGAGGGGATGTGAGGAGTGTGAGGGTCCCTCTCCCCTGCTCCTGAGTCCTTCCCTGAAGCGGGGGCTTCTCACCTGGTGAAAATACACTTTAGGAGGATTTCAAGAGCCCAAGTTGAGGGAGAGAAGTGCGTCAAAAGGTCTCATACTGCATCATTCTTGGAAATGAGCTCAGGGCAGAGAAGCCGCCTCTGTTAGCTGATACTTAGTATCGGAACTACAGACTATATATTTGCATAAAGATCTTCCCTCTGTGTGGTTGGGCTTCCATTGGCCCAGCCCAGGGGTCTGAGATGCCTCTGCTACCTTCTCTCTGACCGTGTGGGTTAGCTCTGGGTCCAGTGGGGGTCTAGCCCCTGTGTCCTCAGGACTCTCTTGTTCTGGTGAACTCCAGCATCTCCCCCCGACCCTGGTCTCAGCTCGCCTGTCACCTCCTCTTCTAGGCTTACCTGAGCGTCTCAGAGAAAGGGCCTTTTCATCATCAGTCTGCCTCCTGTAACCTGGTTCCGGGTACAGCATTGTCACCCTCTGAAAATACCTCTTTGATTCGTCCACTTGTGTCCTCTGAGCTCTGCCGAGGGAGCAGGTCTGTGTCTGTTCTGTTTACTCCTCGGTGTAGCCAGTGGACTTAGCCGAGCCTCCGGCAGCTGCCGGTGCATGCATGGCAGGGACAGACGAAAGGTTCTCCTCTTGTTCATGGAGATGGGGGGGATGAGGGAAAGGCAATGGGACATGGCAGCATATTTCTTTCATGGCTTCCCTTTGATTCAGGCTGGGGCCGGGGCATGGTGACACCTTCAAGGTCAGCAGTATTCTTCTTGGATTCCATAGGCCAAGGTCTCTGTCGCCTTTAAAGTCACCCGAGACTCTGAAGGGCCACGGATAATAAGGCAGCTGGGTCCCTGGATCCGTTCTCAGCTCGGCACGCATGGAGAGTGTGCCCTGGCCCTGGGCGGGCACCTGCTGTGTGTGAGGGCCCAGACCACGGTCACACAAGGCAAAGATGCCTGCCGTCAGGGCTGGCGGGCTGGCAGGGGAGAATGCAGTTGGGAAGGTGGCATACGTGACGTTACATGACAGTCTGTGAAAGTGGTAAGGAGCCCGGGGCTCCTCCATGGGACTCTTCGTGATATGGGCTGCTAGGAAGAGCCCTGCTGTTTCCGCCCCCAGGTGAGCCCCCACACCTTACCCGCGGAATCTCTGCTTTGGCAAGAATGTCTGTGTTTGCTCTTCGTTCCTGGCCTCTTGACACCTCCTCCCCCAAGCGACCCCAGGTACCTGTCCCACCAGTTTCCTTGCTCTGCCCTCTCTTGCTCTGTAGCTGACCTTTAGGGCTCGTCGGATCCCCCCACCCTGGGTTCTGTCCCAGTCACTGGCACCAACACGCCTTGTTGTGGTCACAGGAGCCACATCCTGCTGTCACACTCTGCTGTGGCTGGAACAGGGATTTTTTAGAAGACCATTTGTCCATGTGGGATTGTGGACAGGCTCCTAACGTGCCTTCCCTGTGACACCTCCGTGTCTGTTCTCTGCTCTAGAGCGTGGTGCGCTTGCGGCCCCAGCAAGGTTTGGAGTCCCGCTCTGAGAGCCGGTTGCAGGAAATGCTGCAGGGTCTGGGTTTGCACGGCCCCTGTTTGGATTGTGGACCAGCATTTGCCAGCCCTGAGGCCGGGCGAGGTGTGTCATTTCCCTGTGCCCGCGTTCCCTACTGTAGGGTGCGGAGGGTGCCAGCTGCGTGCACAGCTCTCAGAATGGAAACTCTAGGATGACGCTTGCTCCTGCCTGCCCGGTGCTGCTTCCAGCTCTGCTCGTGCGAGGTCCCCTTTCCTCTGGGGAGTGCATTTCATTTGGATCAGTCTCCCCCCTCCCTCTAGAGATGGGCCCCTGACCCAGGCCTAGCCCAGCCAAGCTCACATCCTTTGGGAGATTTCTGGGTCTGTAAGTTCACTCCCGCGTTGCCCAGGCTAGTTTGAGTCTTTGTCACCAGCAGCCGACAGCGCGCAGTGACCGGCACAGGGCAGATGGGGGAGTTTCGGGACGGGGACTGTACTCTGGGCTCTGGGAGGAGAAGCAAGTGGTTCTCGGCTCCCCAGCAGGGTCTAGCGGCAGCTGGCTGTGGAGAGGTGTGCTGGTCCTGCACATCCATCACAAAGGCCACCGACTTCTGAAGCGTCTGGGAGAGACACAAGGTGCCTCTTTCAAGCCTTCAGTGTTCAGCCTTGTAGGGTGGAGAGAGCTCCCGTCACGAGAATGGCAGCTGAATGAACATGCATTTCTTTAGTGCTGCTCCGAGACAGATTTCTTTCCTGAATTCCCTGGCTACCAATAGATCTAATGAAAATGCACTTTCATTCCCAACTTCTCTTGTAATTCATTCCTTTTCAGCAATGCAGAAAACGGTATTTTATCCATGGATTGCAGGCAGAGAAAAGCTTTGCCTTTCTAGAAAAGAGACTTCAATACTCATATGTGTTGAATGTAATCATGATGTAACTTGAGTCAACGTTTTAGGGTCAGAGTGTATCGAGTTCCTACAAGCATTGGTCTTGGAGGCAGGAGCTGTCTTTTTGATGAGCTAAACAAAAGTCAAACTAGTTAAGCCCCTTGTTGAACAAGTGACAATTGGTAATCTCTCAGAATTTCAAGAACCTGAGTAAACTGAGTGAGGCCCCTACGGGCTCCCATGCACTCTCACTTCATAGAGCTTGACGGCCGAGCATCATGTAACTAGGACTGATAGTACCAAGCCATGAATTATTCCTACATAATGACGCCCTCCCAGACTAAGACGAAATCTGTCATTACCTCATTACTCAGCTGTGTCTTATTTATTCTGGGACTGCTCTGCAGAAACCCCGGAAAAACATTTTCTTTCCCTCCCTCAGAGCACTGCCTCCATCGGGTGGAAGTGGTTTGCTTCCAATCAAAGAGCTCACAAATCAATTATCCCCAGAGCGATGAAAATCCGGAGGTCACTGTAGACCGCACTGAAGGAAGGAGATCCTATTTGTCTCTCCTTGCTTCATTAGCTCCGAGCGTCTGCGCCTTTGCCGCATCCTTGCCGGAGGGTCAGCCTTTTCCAAGGAGTGACTTCTGATTTCCCTGAAGTCTTACAACTGTTGATGGGCAATGTCAGAGAGTAGCCCGCCAGGGGCACCTCCTCTAGGTCATTTTGAGGGCCTGCCAAGGGTACTCCCTCTAGGTCACTTGGGGGGGCCTTCAGAGAAGAGATGCTGGCAGGGGGAGCACCTCTGGAGATTCACCTGTGGGTACCGGGCTGGCTTGACCTCCAGGTCTCGCCTTTGCTTGAATCCATCCGGGCTGCTCCACACTGGCTGGGTCGCTTGGCTCCTTGTTACTTCGTTTGTGTCTGTGTGTGAAGGGAAGTCTCGGGCGTACACCCAGGCTTGCATTTTGTCATGAGATGAGTTAAGCACTTCTTAGGGGCGCATTTTAGGAAGAGCAAGGGAGAGTGCTCGGGGGTCCTGGTAAGTGAGACGCAGTGTTGAGGAGCACAGGGGCTCCCCTCAGACTCACTGGGGCCCTGTCTGCCTCTGTTTCTCACCACTCAGTGCGTTTTTGTCTCCTGCGACGCAGTGCCACAGAATGAGTTGTAAAAGACAAACCGACCTTTATAAGAGTTTCAGAATTTGAGGAGTCCAAGGTCATGGTACCAGCAGGTTTGGTGTTTGGTGTTCGGCATTTGCTTCCTGGTTCCTAGGGGTCTGCACATGGTGAAGGAGACGGGACCTATCTGGAGTTTCTTTCATGAGGGCACTGGTCCCATTCATGAGGGCTCCACCCTCGGGACCTAACCACCTCCCAAAGTCCCCACCTCTTGTCACCACACATTAGGCTTTAGTATTTCAACACCGGAGCTTGTGCTGGGGACACAGACATACAGACCATAGCGCTTGGAGAGTTGCTGATGTCCCCTGTCTCAGTTTCTCATCTGGGAATAAAGTGATGATGCAGTCTACGTCTGAGACTTGTCGCGAGAGCCAGTGCTAAACACATGGAAGATATGCAGTGCCCGGCACAGCCAGAAATGCCGGCCTTTATTTCTCATAGGTCATTGGACTGAAATACGGAATTGCAGTCTTGACAGGAGGGAAAAAACACTGGTATTTTAAGAATCATACCACTGTTGATAGACAACAAAAGGAATGTGCGTTATCCTTCCGATGATGAGACACGTCTTTGGAAAATTACTACTGAATGCACCCAAATTTTGCCCTGTTCTCTGTCTCTTTAGGAACAATCTATTTGCATAAAAATCGGGTCCTCTTCATGTGTGAGCCCTTGTTCTAGAGAGATATCATGGCTTATAAATTCTTAATCTACCCTGGTCCAACTTCTTTCATGCAGAGTCCAAAGGATGGAGAGTGAATGAATCTTGTAGACGTTTGCAGTCTTTGTGAGCTGATAAACTCGGTGGCTTATTAGAGTCATTGTCATGCTAGATTCTAGAATGCTGGAATTAATAACCACCATCGCAGGGCAAAAGCGCCAATTTCTCTTAGGTTCCAGAATGCCCCTTGAGGGCTCTGGTAATGACAGGCAGAACTGGTGTGTCTCCCTTGGAAGGGGAAAGCCTGGTGCAAAGTGAAGTTCGAAAACAAAGACAAATACAAACTCCTCTTCCTCTTCCTCAAGACCCCGGATGCCAGCCATGGGCAGTGGAGCCTGTGAGGCTCCTCAGATAGTTGGCAGAGATCCAGGCTGATCTTAGGGCAAACTCGTCCAACTCCCAGTCGTGTTTGGAGGAAGGGAATTTCACAAAAAATCCCTGTCATACTTACATACTTACTCCAGTGTCAAAGCCATGGCTCACGGCCTGGGACCATAGGCCGGCACTGGCCTTGGTAATGATCATTGGGGTTCAGATCGCTGCAAGGCAGCCCTGAAGGGTGGAGAGTTCCAGAACGTGGGAGAATCGGCAATAGAGATGGGTGCTGAAATGTGGGTGTGGGAGCTTAGTTCTGCTGAGGAGTAAGTCCAAATGTCCAAATGAGTGATGGAGGAGATTTATCAGAGAAGAGATCCTGAAGCTCAGAGAGGTGGGCCATGGAAGGGCCAGAAATCAAGATGGTGGTTGCCCTACTTCCAGGTGATTTCATTTCTCACGGAAGAAACGCAATGCAGCCCTCACTGGGAACTTCAAAGTGAGGTTGGACCCCTGTGTTTAGGTTTGGGAGCTCGATGGAGGGATAGGATTTTGGGAAGGAGAGTCTTTTTTATGTCCTCCAACTCTGGTGGCTTTCATCAAGCCAACAGGCTCCTCCGGTTTTCTGAATAGGTAAGAATGGTTCGTCATTACCATATTAATTGTCGAGTGCTTCTGGAATGCTTTAGGATGCTTGAAAAAGACTTGAGTCCATGTGGCTTTGCTTTACCCAAACTGTGCCTGCCCTAAATTGACTTAGCGGGTTCCTTTCTTTTTGCCGAGGTTAGCTTCCCGCCGGCACCCAGGGGTTATCACAGTCCGAATGTGGCACTTTCTGTATAATATTTGCCTCTGGCCACCCCTGTGAAAACAGCTAAAAATAGGCACTTTTAGAGAGGGAAATCAACTGAGAAAGCAGAGGACTGGAGGTGACCTCAAAACCCAGGGAGGTAAGTACGCCTTGCTGGGGGCTGAGGCTGCTGGAGCCTGCAAGGGATTTCTAAGACGTTAATTCCAAAGAGGCCTTAAGTCTTCCAGACTCCTACTTGGTTAACCGCCGCTGACCACTAGGAAATGTTTTCTTATGAAGAAGTAACCAGCGCGTGCGATGCGATCTAGTTGTCCCTGGCCTCTTGCACATGTGGCCCTCACACACCCTGGGAGGTGAAGGGAATGGGTTTCATTGCCCTGGAAAAATCGAGAAGGACTGTGTGCTGTGGCTGTCTGGTTGAGACGGGGCTCGAGTCCAGCTCTCCTGGCTGCCGAAGGCCTGGAATCTTCTGTCTCTCGGGCGTCGTGGATTCCGTTCTCCAGCTGCGGGGGAAGCAGCCCACTGCACAGCCGTGGTCCTTGTTGGCAAAACCTCCGTGTCTGAATTTAGAAAAAAAAAAAACAGAAGTGAAGAGAAATGTCTCACTTCACAGGAAGATTTTCTCCCCTTCTCAGAAGGATTTATCATGTTTCTTTAAATAAAAATATGTATGTATGTGCCAATTGTCATTCAACTTACAAAAACATGGCAGAACGTCCCAGAACGCGTCCATCTGGTAGACCGAGGCCCATCGAAGAGAAGACGCTCAGGGAGAGTTGCTGCACATCCCTTAGCCTATTCCCCGCGCGGGCCGCCCTGCCAGCAGCGCCCGTGTGGCCCTGCGCCTCCTGTGTGTCTGCTCCCCGCCTCGCCCTCCCCGCGGCAGGCCAGGCGCGCCGCTCCGGGATTGGTGCCCGCGTGTGTCCCACGGTCCATCATCAGCGAGCTCGAACGGGGCCTCGCAGCCCCCAGCCTGGCCTCCAGCTAATCCGCGTTTGACGGCCGGACAGAGCAGGTGCTCCCGAGGGTCTGGGCACAGGTCAGCTCGTCACAGTTCAGCTTGACGGACCTCTTCCTGCCCAGCGCCCTGTATGTCCTGCCCGCCTCTGGTGCCAACACACGCCACTGTGTTTATGCGCACACACACACACGCACACACGCACGCACACAGGTTTTCCTCAGCAAACGAACAAACATGAAGCCATCCTCCTAGTTACTGGAGCAAATCTGAGACCCTCATGGGGAGCCCTTCTGTCAGCCTCCTTGCCGCACCGGCATCCGCCCTCGCGCTCCTCCCTGGATGGTTTCCTTAACCCAGAGTCCAGCTTTGTTCAGTCTGTAGGGATGGTTTTTAACTGGGGCTGACTTTGCCCCCTTCCCAGGGCACACTTGGCAAAGGCTGGAGACATTTTTGGTTGGCACAACTTTGGGGCTGGCTACTGGCCTCTCATGGGTAGAGTCCGAGGGTGCTGCTAAGCGTCCTTGTGCATCGAACGCCCCGCGACAAGACTGCCTGCCCCAAACGTCGGTAGTGCCAGGGTGCGCGATGGGGAGCCGAGCGTGAAGGCGAAAGGACGGCTGGTTCTGATGAGGGAGCCTGGCCCAGAATTGGTCGATAGCCCTCGGAACTTTCTTTGGAAAAGCGGAAGAGGAGAAACATGCCGCACACACAGAGTGAGGCGTGTGCATGTAATAAAGTCACGACCACGGCAGCCGTGGACACTCTCCCCTTTAACTAAGTACAGCCGTGGACATGGTGCTCAGAGCAACCGGGGGCAAGGGGGCCCTCTCGTGATGTCCCGGCCACGGCTGAGCTACAGGGGTACAGCTGCTCTTTCTGAAACACTTCCCTCCTGTTATTAAGAGATGGCGCTGAAAAGAGACACTTGCTGTCTTTGCTGCTATTAATAACTCTCTGTTGTGACATCACCCACATCCCCCGAGAAGCCGAGATTCGATGGCTGTGTTCCCACAAAGCTGCCGCTGGCACCGGCGGAAAGACGGAGACAGTGAGAATGGGAAGCTGGAGGTGCCTGCCCCGGGCACAGAGGATGGGACCGATGCGACTTCACAGGCAGGATGGCATCTGAGCCAGAGAGAGATTCAGCATCTCTGGAAGCAGAAGCCTTCTTTGGCTTTGCTTGTGGAGGAATTACATGTACTTTGCCACAGAACACGCAAGCTATATTTGGCTGGGTTCCGGACAGGGTAGGAGGAGGATATGTTTAAGCAAAGCTTCGGACAGCTTGTCGTATACAAAACCCATCACCTTCCGGGTACACACGTCTCTACGCGTCGAGCGAGAAAAGCCTCCATCCGAGGGCTCCCTTAAATGGTGCTTTCTGCTTCTGTTTCCATCTCAGAAGTACCAAACACAGCAGTTCTCATTAACAAAGATTTTAATGGGAGATATCTGTCTGCACCGCTCTGTCGTTTCCACTAGCATGAGACCGCCATTTAAAACAACAATTGTAATAGCATTTTTGAGCTTTTTAATTAAAAATTAATTAGGAGGTTTAAGAACAAACTCATTGGGGGTTACTGTACAATAACATGTTTACAGAATTAGGTCTGGGCTTTTTGTTCCAGCTAAGTGTTTCAATCAATTCTCTGTCTATTAAATGTAATTACGTATGATGCTTCCTCAAAATTATAATGTAGCATTTAAAAAGCAGCTGGGAAAAGTCTATAATTTTAAGTTTGGAATTGGGGTAACTACGAAAATGCAAATAAAGGCAACTGTGTCTGGTGGTTTGGGGAATGGGGGGGCCAAGAATCTCGAAAGCAAAGTTTCCACCTTGAGGCCCTTTGGAATGCCTTTCTCGTTGCTGGTCTCTCCTTCCTTCTCCTGTTTGGGTGTCTCCTTGGGGAGCGCCAGCAGAAGGCAGAGTGTGTGACGCACAATGACAGGAACAATGAGCGGAAAGAAGGGTTATTCGTGTGTGTCCTCGGCATGTGTGTTCACACTTGCTGCTCGTTAACGGGTGGTCCTCGTCGAGTAAACGCTTGCTTTTGACTTTGGTCCTTCGAATGTGTGTGCTTCTGGATTAATCCCCATTTTCTCAGTCTGGAAATGGCACCTTTTAAAAAAAATATTTTTTAAAGATTTATTTATTTGAGAGAGAGAGACAGAGGCAGCAAGAGAGAGCAGACGCGGGAGGAGAGGGAGAAGCAGACTCCCCGCTGAGCAGGGAGCCTGACACAAGCCTCGATCCCTAAGATGGGGATCATGACCTGAGCCAAAGGCGGATGCTGAACCCACTGAGCTGCCTGGGAAGCCCCAGCAATGGCACTTCCAAAGACTTCGGAGGCAGGCTCTGTATTCAGTTCTTCTGAGTGTACCTTGTTGACGGGCAGCCTTGGATGAGAGGTTTTATTCTGTCCACAGGCAGGGAGTTAGGCTTCAGGACATGGAAGCCAACGTGGGATGAGTTCTTTCTCACCCCATTCATCATCGGACCTTGGGGGCGGTGACCTGGCATGTGGGATCCCACCTGCTTGATGACCTTTGTTATGTGGATGCAACTATGTCATATCTTGAAATTATGTGAAATAATTTAAAAACTAGTGCTTCCTGGAGAAGAATGCCAAGGTCCGGTCGTGCAGCCGACTCCCTTCTCCCAGCTGGTGATGAACGGAGGAGCAGTTAGTTTCCGTCTAACTAGAGCAGATATTTAAGAAGCTCGCAGTGGTGGGGCTTCCCAGTGAGGGGGCAAAATCGTGCCTAGATAAGAGCGATCTCTGAACAAAGAAGGCAGACCCATGCTCCTTGCGGACATACGAGGCACAGAACGTGATTTGCTGGACCAGTGGGTGAGCCAGCCAGGATGGCCCTCTTCTCTTCGCCTAAAGGGACTGTAGCCCAGTGATGTGCGCTGTTTGCAGATGGAGGGGGATGCCCTGCAGGGTGGTCCCGGACCGCAGGGCACCGAGGCTGTGTCTGTAGATCCCAGACTGGTCCGAGTGTGCGGCTCGTGCTCACGCGTAGCACGCCGCTCCAGACCTCCGACAGGCGTTCTGTAACCTGGAGAACGCAGCTCCTCTCCGTGACGTTTCTTTCGCAGCTGTATTTTCGGAGCATGTTTCTTGGTGAGGGATACATAGGGATCTGTAAGGGGTGGTGCGTGAAAGCTCTAACGTCAATCTTGGTCATCTGTGTGGCCGTCCGTGGAGCAAGTCAGTGGCAACATGTAGGCCACGGTGTGTCCCACCTCTGTCCTGCCTTCCTGAGGTGTCAGCCGTCCCAAAAGAAGGGGCGGATTCTTTCCTGCACTCGCCCCAGGGACCGCTGATTAGGCAGATCCCTTTGGGAGGGGGTTCTAATAAGGGAAAATAGACTGTTTCTCTTGCTATGTTCATGTAATGTTTGGGGTATTTGAAGAGAAGGTCTGACTTATTTTCGAGGCTTTGTGGGACATAATGCGATTCTGTGCTATTACCTTCTTTTTGTTTCTTCAAGAGCATACTTAAAAATCCAGATTAAAATTTTGTGGCATTTCCCATTGCGTATCCTGATGCTCAGATTTCAACTAGGAGATTATATTTATCTCGTATGCCTGAGTATAAGAACTATTTTTCTAAAAATCATTCCTCAGAAAGTGGGAGTGACTTCATGTCTGAGTTTTCAATGCCTTTCATTTCCTGCTGCTCTCGCTCTGTTTTGAATAACAGTTTTGACTCAGGAAGATACTTCAGGCTAGAAGAGCCTCATTCAGTCCCAGCTTGGGCTGCCTATGGAGGGCACGTGTCAGGATGGGTAGTGGAGGTGGTTTCTTAACAGCAATAAAGAAAATGGAGCACAGATTTGGCAGCTGTTCCACGGGTGGGACATCACGTTTCCAGGCCTCGTGTGTTAGTGGACACGGGTCTTTCCAGAACCACTTTATTTAAAAAGCGACACAGCAAGGAGTTACTCTGGAGCTAGCTGATGTACACCTACAGGAAAAATAAAAATGAAAAGCAGACCGTCCTTGTGTCATATAAATGAGTGCTTGGATTAGGAAGCAATTTCCAGAAACACATTCATGTGTGGAATCAAAAAGTGCTTAATTGCAAGCATCTGAGATGAAAGATAAAATGAGGTGCTCTGGAAAAGTGTGTGAGATGATTCCGATGGGCGCCCTAGAGACGCGGCAAGGATGCTGATGGCACAGACGTGCACAGAGTCTGAATGAAGTCGTCTCAGCAAATGCGAGATGGAAAAACCCATGTTTCCAAACTGATCTTTTCCATGTGATAAAAACACGCATATATGCCTACGTTAACAACCTAAATATTATTAATAGACATTGGATTCCTTCATCTCATCCCAAGAGTTCTTTGATTCAGTTTGGTCAACGTCCCCTTGGGGATGACCTCTTTCTGGAAACACGGCACTGTATGTCTGGGCGCGTGTCTTCCTCATTTTGCCTTCTACACTTGGAGGCAGACTCGGGGTGGGAAATCCTTGCTGGAGGCGGAGAGAGTGGGCCATCAACACCTTTGCGTGGTATACGGGCAGGGGACGCACACCGCTGTGATTAAGTCAACAAAACTTGGTGTGTGTTCTAGAAAAGTAGTTCTCGAAGTTTCATAAACATTGGAATGATCCATGGAGTTTATTACGAATACAGATGTTTGGGCATCTTCTCCTGGAGTCCCGGAGTGGGGCCAGGAACCCACTCTGGGAACATATAGGAAGTAGCTGCCACACCAAATCCTGGAGCTCCAGGGAGGATCCAGCATCGAGAGGAGGCGTGGGAGACGGAGCTCCACGCAGGTGTTCAAGTGAAGGAGCTGTGTTTATACGTGCGTGTGAGGAATTCACTTTACCCCGGGGAGGTCTGGTCTTCGCCCTCAGCCTCAGGGAGGTGATCTCCAGGACCCTGCACCGTCCTGCCGGTGGGAATGTGTTGTTTGCTGGAGGTTTTGGTCACTGGAGAGTCCAGTGGTGTGATTTATGATGGGGCCTTTAGGATGGATCCTGGGACTTCTGAGGCTAAACCTCCAGGAGGGGCTGAGACGAAAGGTCAGTCAAGTGGGCAGTATGTGGCCAAGCCCCAGGGAGGACTCTGGACACTGAAGGCCGTGATAAGGCTGGCCGTAGTCTGGAGTGTGGTCACACGTGGAAGCCGGGAGGAACGTCACATGGCCCAGGACTCCACGGGGAGGCGACTGGGAATTTGCACGTGGACCCACCCAGACTTTCCTCTCTCCTTTGGTGGGTTCTGATTTGTGTCCTTTCACTATGATAAAACCGTAATTGTAAACACGGTGCTTTCTTTCCTGAGTTCTTGGAGGTGTTCTCGTTTGTTATCAAACCTGAGGGAATCTTGGGGACCCCAAACTTGTAGCCAGGTGGTCAGAAGTGACGGTGGCCTGGGGGACCCCGGTTGTGTGTCCGGCATCTAAAGTCTCGGGCCTACTTGGCAATCTGGAGGACTGTGTCATCCCCTGGAGCTTGGCCAGTTCCTCTGCAACATGCTGCCGCCTTACAGGCCTCAAAAACACAAGGTTGAGGGAAAGAAACACGTTCCATAAAATTATATACAGTGTGATAGCACTGATGCCAATTTTACAAAGAATAAAACAATGCCATATGTTGTTTATTAACATATATACACATATAATCTGTAATACATTTGCTTGCATGAAGCACATAGGTAAATGTGTATATATATATAGTTTCTATATAAATGTGCACATTTATTCATTTCTATATATATGCAAGGAATCACAGTTTGGAACTGGATAGATACACACCAGGTTCATAACAGAGGCTGCCTCTGGGGTCGGGACGAGAAAGCCAAAATGACCAACTGCGAGCACTTGTTAATTACCGATGATGCCTACTGGACGTTTGTGCTATTATTCGTGTGTTTTCCTGTATTTGACGTTAACGCGAACACATCTGCGTGGAGCCCAGGGAGACAGTGGTGTTCGGAGGGCACTGCGAGGAGGCATGGGGAAGGGAGAAGTTGAGGCTCGGGCGGCGGGAGAACGAGACGGGCTGCTGAGCAGGGATTAGTGGATGCTTGCTATGCGTTCTCCTGGGATGACTGCTCTAGGCACAGCCACGGGAGGGCACGTCCTCTAACCCTCTGGTGGCGGGAGAGCTCCAGGGCTTGCCCGTCTTTGGACAGCCCTGCGGGGACAGTCATCATGGAGGGCACAGCTGTGGGCTCTCGATTCAGCGTCAGTGCGGAGCATCTCCGAGCTGCCCAGACGGAGCCTCGGGTCGTCCTTCCGCCTTCGCCGCCGCTGTCCCCGAGGCCGGAGGTGCACATGGGTCTGCGGACTGGCGCAGGCCGCCTGGGGGCCACTGGTCTGACCCTCCCGCGGAGAGCGTCTGCGAGGCCCTCTCCCTGGCCCTGCCCCCCAGCCTGCTCACGGTCTCCTTCCGTGACTGTTGTTCCTTGCCTTTGCCTAATTATGCTCAACGGTGGCACAAGTCAATAAAAACCCCATCTGGCTCTCAAATCACAAAAGACCGTATATGCCTTGAAAATTCATTTGTGCTGAGCAGAGCTCACGCTCCTAAATCACAAGTGCCAGAGGAGCCAAGGTGACATGGCAGGAACAGGAAAACACCAGCCGGCGGAAGGGCCTGCGCCTCGGCCGGATTTCACCCTCAGCGGGAGAAGAGCGGAGGCACGTTGTCTGGGTGGCTCAGGTGATCAGAGGACCTGGGGAGCATGGGCAGGCACGTGTGTGACCTCCCTGTGCCACGCCCCTTGCGCATTTTACCCAGAGCACCGGTACCTGGTATTGATGGGCAGATGGCCCTTAGTTTCTGTTTGACCTGGTTGGGGACCCAGGAAAATGGAGCAGATTCGCTGTCTCAGAACTCCAGGCATTTTGAGCTCCAGCCTTCCCAAAAGATGCCTGAGACAGTATTAGGCCACGCGTGGAGACTGCCTGCTCCCAACTCCCGAGGGTCCTGGGCACCGTCCAGGTGTCGGAGACTCCTGGGCAGGATACCAGGTAGGGAAAGCCTGGATTTTCGAACAGAAATGACCTTGATGTTAAAGGTGTTTTGTTTTGGGGTGGGGGAAGGACGTGCTCCTTCACTTCCTTACCCTCACTTTGTGAGCATCTGTGGAACACGCCAAGTACCGCGTCTGTGCTGGGGAAGGCGTGCGTCCTGCTCTCCAGGCTCGGCGTGTGGTGGGGAGATGGAGGCAGCCCCGTGAACAAGCAGGCACTTTCCGATGGTGAGAGAATGGGGGGCAGTGATGGGGTGGGGGAGTGGGCTGAGGCGTGGGGGCACGGTGAGGGAAGGCTGGTGAGGGCAGGGTCCAAGCAGCTGGCCACGTGAAGGGCCGGGCAGATGGGGAGGGCTGGACATTGGAGGGTCTGATGGGAGGGGCTTCCGGAGGGCGAAGGCACAGAGTGAGGTTTGGAGGGGGGTCTTAGGGTTTGATTTTTAATCGGGGGTTCGGCGCAGAGTCAGAGACAGGGACACACATGGGGAAACAGAGCAGGAGGAGGAGGAAGGATGGAGGAAGGTGGGAGAGAAGAAAACGAAGGGCGGCTCGCTGTTGCTGTGCGCTGGGGCTTCCTGGCGCTGCCCTGTGCCCCGTGCTGCCCTGCGAAGGTCTCAGCATGGGGCTCTCACCTGCTCTCCCTTTGACGCTGTCCCTGCTGCCTCTGGCTTTCTGTTCCTGTAGCCTCTAGCCTGGGTCCCTGCTTTGGGGCCAGGATTTGACAGCTGCACTTTTTTATCCAGTGTTGGAACCTTGAGCGTGTCAGCAGCCCGGGGCCTGGGTTCCCCTGTGGGTCCTGTCCTGACCTTGCCGCTGGTGGCACCTCACGCTCCTGTCCGGGACGCGTGCGGCCACCTCCGGGGGCCGGCTTCAGTGTCGCAGCCCTGGCCTCTGGGTCCCTAGAAATTAGACCCTGCAGTGGAGGGGATGGATTTCTTAGCAGCCGGAATCGGCAGGAGCCTCGTGTCCGTGTGCTACACACACTGGCCCGCCGCCTGCCGTCCCCGTAACCGCCTTGCATGGGGCTGTGAGTCCCATCTGCTGACAGACGGGGCGGGGCCCCCGGCTCCACACCCCACGCAGGATTAAAAAGGTGTTTCAAATTCTGCTTGTGAATTTTGTCAATAATTCTAATAAAAACTTGCAATAATTAAATTAGAACCACCCTATAGGTTTTTTACATGAAAGGAAGACACAATTTGCTGAGATAAGTCAATTTGAAAAAAAAAAATGAAACTGCTTGCATTATGTATTTATGAAGTAGAAACTCATTTTCCCATCCAAATTGAGCTTGCGACTTTGCGTCGGGTAATAGGTCCTTCTGAGAGCAGCAACCGCCTTGGATGGCCGTGCACGCTCCTTCTCGCCAGCATGGCCTCAGACCCAGGCCGGTGATGACACCGTCTCATGGGACCGACCCCGGCCAATTCCAGGGGGAGCGGTGCGTGCCAGCCGGCGCCCCGCTCCCTGCCTTCCTAGCCCGCGTGTGCTCTATGTTGTTCTTCTGTAAATGCCGCCATCCTGCACTCGGGAACCCAGAGCTCCCTCCTCTGGGAGGTGTGCGAGCGTAGCCCCTGGGTGGAGCGGGTCTGCCTCTGGCCACAGCCGCCCTTGAGGCGTCTCCCACGCCGTTCCCCAGCTCTGGCCTCAGGACGGGTGAGGAAGGAGGGGGAAGTACGTGCCAAGTGTGTCACCTGTTTTGTGCCGAGCCCCTCAAGAGAACTCTGTCTGTGGACCTGACGCAGTGTCTGCCAAGGCTCCGGTGGTGTTCTTTGCCTCTGTGTTTGGGCCCCAGCCCGGTGTGGGAATCAGGGCGGTGGGCGGAAAGGCCTAGAAGGACCCAGAAGGGTCTGAGGAAGTCACGTGGTTGAAAAGCTTGGGGCAGATTTGCTTCTGGAGAACTAGAGTCAGAGTGAGGTGCCGAAGGGAGCAGGGGCCCGGTTTGGAGAGAACTGTGCCATTGTTTGGGATTGCAAGTTGAGAGGGAGATGATGAGGGACTTTGAGGATGGCCACAGGGTGAGGACCAGACTGAGAGTGAGTGGAAAGAGGAACGGGTGGATGGTAGGGTTGTCAGCATTGTACATTGCATCAACTTTGATATTCTCTGAGATATTTGCCTAAACACAGAGTGACCTCCGTCTCTCTGGACCACTCCATGTGGTGGTGTGGTGGAAATACTTGTGAATCCGCGTGGGCATGTTGTGGGCTGCATGGGACCGGGACTCAGACCTGGGTTCGAATGCAGCTCCATCCCTTGGAAGGTGGATGGCCCATCTCGAGCAGGCCTCAGCCGTGGAAGGGTACGTGAATCCCCTCCTCATAGGGTTATTTCGAGATTGAAGTGGGATGAGTGCAGGTGAGGATGGGGCTCACCATGTGGGAAGCAAGGAGTGGCGAAGAGTTCTTTGTGTCTCAGTCCAGGCCACCCTCCGCATCTCTGCCCACTGTGTCTGCGTCCTCCGCTCCAGCTGCGGTGGGTGCCCTCTGTGGACAGCACCCTGAGTATTGAGCTGTTGGTGCCTCCAGAGCCTTCCAGGGTGGGGTGCGCTGTGGGAGCTCACCGAGCCCCACGCTGCCCTCCCGTTACCCTCGCAGGAGCCTTCCCGCGCTGCAGGAGGACCACGCCTGGCTCAGGCCCAGAGGTGAGCCCTGTGGTCAGCACACAGGCCCGATGGGGCTGCTCTTTGGCTGTGCTATTCGGTCTGAGTTTCTGGACTCTGATCACAAGAATCTCATGAGGGAGAAGCACGAGGCTTTGGCCTGCTGTGCTCAACCTCTAGAAACGGCACTTCCGCACGCGGGCTCTCAGCAATGTTCCCACACAGAATCATAAATTCTGAATCCCGTTTAACTTTCCAACAAGGCATCCACTTGTCTAAGGGCTAAATACTGAAAAATGCATAAAGAAGGGAAAAATCCTCAACAGACGTTTAACTTAAAGCCCCACGACTAAGTGTTTTTGGAGGGTGTTCTGCGCAGTTACAACTGACCACGTCTGGAAGCAACCAGATTGTGCGGAGGCTGGGAGTGGTGGCCAGGGGTCCGTCCCAGCTGGGCCAGGGGACTGAGGTCACATCTGTGAGCAGGTGACTCTGGCATCGACAGCACGTGCCTGGACCTCATCTCACAGGAGGGGCTGCGCACAGGGACCGGCACCAAGCCATGGCCTCCGTGCATAGCAGCTGCCATGGCGGTTGTTACTGGAGTCAGGAGTCCTCAGGCCATGGCTCCTCCTGACGGATAACCACGTCTTCGTTCTCGCATGTGCTCTGAAGTGAGATAAAGAGTTTAACTCGCTGCTGTGGCATGTCTTGTCTCTGACATCCTAGTGAGCGGCAGACACACTTGCATTCAGTAATGGCCTTAGGAGGACCGGAGACCTGGTTTTGCAGAACACTGTATCTTCGCAGGCAACGGACCTGCCATTCACTGCTGCAGACGCCAGCTGCCTTCCAGCTGTTCGAATGTGTACCTTTGCCAAAAATACAGAGGGTGTTGCGTGACCTTGAATATTTGCATTAGAACAGCAGGTGGCTGCGGACAGAACCCTTGCGCCCAAGCTAAGAGCAAAGAGCCCACTTAGGAACATTCCATCGAGAGTAGGATCCCTGAGGCTTGCGCCTTCTCACGTGGAAGCAAATCCGCGGAGGAAGAAGTAGGGAGAGCATGACAGTGGCTCAGACCAGGGACCCCACAATCTGTGCAAAGACCTAAGAGTCTGATGCAGACCCAACACCGGCCCTTCCTGACTGTTCTAAGATAAACATCCTGAAAAGCAGCGGCTGACTTTGGGTCAATTGTTACTGGAAAGAAGAGTCCAAAAACTAGTGAGCAAAGAGAAAGCACCCAGTGGTGACTGGCGGGGGTTTGGCTTTTCCACCTGTTTGCCCCAAAGCCCAGCCCTGGGTGTTACCCCACTATTTCTGCTGCCTCCTTAATCCTGAAGGAGCAAGGGCCTGTCCTAGGTCTCCAAAGCAGCCGAGGTCCCTGCTCTGAGAAAAATGTTGGTAAGACCATGGCTGTGAGCCCTCAGTGGACAAGGTGCTTTGCAGAGCAATTCCGTGTGTGTCTGCTGTGGTCTAGATGTGTGTAGCCCCCAAGTTCATACGTTGAACCCTGATTTCCAATGTGACAGTATTAGAAGGTGATCCTTTGGGAAGTGATGGGTCGTAACGGTGGCTTAGTACCTCCCTTACAGAAAGAGACGTCAGAGAGCTCCGTCACCCCTCCACCATGTGAGGACACAGCAAGAAGAAGCTTCCTCTGAACCAGGAATCTTCACTAAGCTCTGACTACACAGTGCCATTATCTGGAGTTCCTGGCTTCCAGAACTGTGAGAGATAAATTTCTGTTGTTTATATGCTATCCAGTCTATGGTATTTTTTGTTATAGCAGCCTGAGTGGACTGAAACAGCGTCATTTCTAATTTTATCTTCATAATAATCTATGAACTGGAAAATGCCATCACCCCGTTTCACAGCTGTGGAAACGAGGCTCAGTGGGGCTAAGGTGCTCCAAATAGTGTAGGTGTTGTGTGTTAGAGTTCCAACCTCTGGAATGTGTTGTCCCTCCTTCTGGGGCCACCTTCCGTCACAGTCCAGGCTCCCCACTTGGAGCCACTCATCAAACGCCTGTCCTGCCCAGAGAACAGACCTTAGGCAGCCAGAGGTGGTGCTCACATCCTGCAGTAACCACCTTCAGTACCTGCCGTGTCCTTCCAGCCTCCTTCCCCGGCCTGGCTTTGAGTCTCCTTAACATTTCTGTTGTTTTAAAACCATATCCAGTGGAGGGACACCCTTCCACGAAGTTCAGTGCCTTGGACCCAAGGCCATGCTGCTACTGGTTTTAAACACCTGGGTTATGTGTACAATGATTGCTTCTGTTAACGCCATCACTAGAACTTTCTAATGCAACCTGAGTGTGTCCCAGCTGAGTCAGTGGCCAGTAATCGTGTGACTCTGTGTAGGTCACAGGGAGAGCTTGTTTGTTCATTGATTCGTAAAGAGCAGGGGGCTGTCCCCTGTGTGCCGGACACTTGGCTGGGTGTTGGGATGTAGCGAGGAACAGCAGTATTGCACACGGAGCAGTATATGGCAGAGACAAGTGCAGTGGTTGAGCCAGTCCAAGTGGCTAGGTCCTGTGTATGTGCGGTGGAGGGGAGGGACCCTGGGCTCGACGGGAGCATGACTAGGTAGTCCGGGTCTAGTCTGGATGGGGAGTAAGGGAGCATTTCCCCTAAAGAAGTGACATCTGAAGGATAAGCAAGGGGGTGCGGGGTGGGGAGTTGGTAGGAGAGAGTATTCCAGGAAAGGGGCCTGGCATGTGCAGAGGTCCTGGGGTAGCACGGGTCTTCTTGGTCTTCTTGGTCCACTCAGAGGGACAGGGAGTGTATGCAGACACACGGCTGGAGGAGTCGGGGAGAGCAGCCATGCGAGAGCTGGTGGGTTGTGGCTGGGATTCTGGTTTTAACTGGAGCATAATCAGAAGTCACTGAAGGATTGTAGGCCGAGGAGGGAGACGGTGAGCTGACTTTCATCCCATCATGGTGTCGCAGGCAGGCTCCGGAGCGGAGACTTCCAACCACCTCCTCTCTCTCGCACGGAAAGGAGGCCTTCCTGCGGCTCCTCTCTCTCGCACGGAAAGGAGGCCTTCCTGCGTCTCCCCAGATGCTTGCACTGCCCAGGGAAGGAGAGGTCCGGGCCTGCGCCTGTGTTTTCTGAAGCCGCGAGGTTGGGAGGAAGCGCAATGGCGGGTGGAGCCATCCACGTTCACCGTAAATGCTGATGCTCTGGAAACGGCAAAAGAACTTCTCTGAGGCCGGCCGTGTCTTTGAGGTTGGAAGAACTGACTCTCAGCTTACTCACCCCTTCCCTGCTGCTACCCTTTCCAGGAGGAGCGCCCACGGTGTGGGGGAGCTGGCGGTGTGACGGGGTGTGCGGGGGTGGGGGTGCCGGCTGCCTGGTGTCCCTCACAGGAGAGCATTTGGGGCTCAGAGGCCCCCATTTGGGTGACATGCTTGGACTCTCAGGCCAACCTTTCAAGGGCATAACATCATCCATTTCCTAGGCTTATTGGTCACACTCATAGGGATGCTGCAATTAATTATTTAATCATGGTGTGTAAAACCAGCAATTAATGAGGTTACAAGTGATGAAATTGATCGCTTTGCCCCCCAAGGTGATGAACTTCCACTCTGACTGCCCACACCAGGGCTGGAAAGTAGGTTCCCGTGGAACAGCTCTCGGTGGGCAGAAGCCAGGGTAGAGGGCATTCGTTACATGGGTTCTGTGCTCATCGCGAGGGGCTTGGGGCAGGGTGAGCACAGCGACCTGGCAGTAACTGTGACCCCACACGCTGGCCTGGCCCCGTGTCAGTCCTGTGATCGCCTGTCATAGGCGCTGGGCCGGAGATGCTAAGGAGCTCGTCCAGCATCGCTCGGCTGGAAAGTGATGGAGACAGGTCCCGAATCCGGGTCTGTGGGGTGACTGCATTCCTGCCTTTAAGAAGACCTTCTTGGAGAAAGCCCCGTGTCCGTATTTGGGACTCACATGATGGGGACACCTGGGGAATAGGCTTGGAAGATGCTGCTGCTTATCCCCGTCCAGGGAAAGAGAAGATGGGACTGTTGTGGTTTCCTGGGCCGATGGAACAGCTACCACGTTTGAAGCTTTCAGCCAGCAGAAGCTCACTCTCTCACAAGTTCTGGAGGCCAGACGTTCAAAACCAGGGTGTCAGCACGGCTGTGCTCCCTCTGGAGGCTCTAAGGGAGCCTCCCTCTTGCCTCTTCCAGCTTATAGTGGCCCCAGCCGTCGTCTCTGTTTCATGGTGTCACCCTGACCTCTGCCTCCTCTTCATGTCACCTCCACCGTAAGTCATCTTCTGTCTTGTATAAGGACACCGCTGTAGTAATCTAGGACAAGTGCATCTTGAGACCCTTAACAGGACTGCATCTGCAAAGACCCTTTTCCAGATGAGGTAACATTCACAGGTTCTAAGATGTGCCCGGAATGGGGGGCGAGCACCGTTCAACCCCGCAGCAGTCATTCCATCAAAGCACTTGGCACAGTGCCTGGCCCCAGTGGGTGTTCAAGGAATGCTGTCTGTCCTTGTGACATTAATAACCCTGTTTCCTGGGGGAGGGCTTGGGCAGCCCTCTGGCCCTTTGGTTAAAACTGAGCAGAGGAAAAAGAGAGAAGGCATCATCATGGTGGGGGGAGAACAGTCCGGGGGCCCCTGCCTGGCCTGCTGCGCGTGACGGGGCTCCCTGCCTTCGCTCCCATCAGCTTCGGTTGAACTTGTCTCTTGGCGTCTGCACGGTGGGTCTCTCTGGAGCTGGTGTTTTGAGGGTTGAGTGTGTTTTCCCTCCTGAGAGGCTCAGCTGTCCTGCCCTTAGCCAGTTCTCCTGCAGTGCCTAACCTCGGGGCTGATAGTCACCTGCTCTCACTGGAGCGGCAGGTGGGGCCCAGGAGGATGGCCGCATGTGGTGAGTGCACGGCTGGCCCCTGCTATCGTCCAAGGCTTCTGAGTGGCTCTGAGCTCTCCAGGGCTGTCTGTGCCTTCTTCTTCCCCCAGCGGGTGAATTCAGGGAACCGACCGGGATGTTTGGCAGCCAGAGGACCGGGACTGAAGGGCTGGAGGCTCCTGACCTGTTGCTGGTGCTCTTAGATGGGTCTGTATCCTGAGCCCTGCACAAGGCCCTCTCACCCTGGCCTCTGGCCCAGCCTCCCAGATCTCATGGTTGACCCACGTGCACTCACGCCCTTCCATGTTCTGACTTCCGGTGATCGTGGGCCACTTTGTGCCAGGTGCTGTGCTCGGTGAACATTGTGGCTGGCGGGGAGTATGGGCTGGGCAGAAGCCATCCCTCTGTGTGTGCATCTGCGTCTGCTTACCGATTTGTAGGTCCCTGCCCGGCCGTCTGCCGGCTGTGGGCTCTCCTGGCTTTGGAGCCCTGGAGTCCCGAGCGCGTCTCCCGCTCTGGGGTTGTGTGCTTGCAAAGAGTGGTTATTTTTGTTCCCAAATCTGTTTATGCCAGTTGTACCAGCTAGTGTAATTATATCATGTAACTAAATATCACATAAAACAATGACATTTCAGTGCAAACAGGAAGAAGGCGGTTGTTTCTATAAAAACAGTTGCATTTTTGGAAAGGCTCAAAAAAGGCAAGGTACTAAAATTTTTCTTTCAAATTAAGTTTCTATGAATCTGCAATAAAAGATTGGTGAAAAAGTCACAATCCTGATGGATGGCGGTATCCACGGCTGCTTCTGATAGCCTCCGTGTCCTCACAGCAGGCTCTGTGGACAGGACACGGCATCATGGGCCCAGAAGCCAGAGGGCAGAGGTGGGTGGATGGATACGTGAATGCACATTCCGTGTTTCCTGCTGGAAGAGTTAAGGCACATATCCCCGTCAGTGACGGTCCACTTCAGGATGTTCCTGATCCCATCTAATCCCTGTTGAGCTGGGCAGTTGTCTGTGGGGGACCCTGTGACCAGAGCACCAACTGCCCCATGGGAGCTCACGGGGCCCCGGTGTCTCTGAGGGCCAGGCCTTCACCCACAGCCTGAAGACACAGAGCAATGGCACCCAGAGGTGGCGTGTGCAGGCCTAAGCGGGGCCTCATACCTTCCAAGGGGACCCACGCCAGGGTTGTTGTCATGGCTCCGTGGAGAAGTATCCAACAGTGCTCACTGATTTCACACACACATGGCTGTGTGCATTCCTCTCTGTGCTCCTGAGAACGCTCTCGTCCCAGCGGGCTTACACAGGGCAGTCCTGAGCACCTGGGGCCTCACTTCTGAGAGAGAACAAGGGAGTGTAGACAGGAGCTGAGGCGTAAGCAGCAGTTAGCCCCCCCGTCAGGTCTGCTTGGTGACCTGGGACAGCTGTCTGCCGGCCCCTCGACATGCAAACACCACGGCTCCTGGAGTGGCCGCCCGGGTGCCCGTGCCCAAGTGTAGGGATGCTTGGCTTGCAAAGCTCGTTGCCCTCAGTGTCTAGGTAGACGGCAATATCTTTTAAAAGGTAAAATATTGCTCATGTAGATTATTTAATTTTTTTTAGCTCCTTCTATAATAAAAAAGAAACATATAGCATTGCAATGAGCGATTTATGGAAACACATAAAGGAACACATTTTCCTAGCGAGTCATTGAAATTTAATTTAGAGATGTGGAACCAGATGAAAGGACGCATTTTAAAGTTGCTTGTTTCCCCTCCTTTGGATGACTTTGCTGCGCCTTTGTGAGAGCAGCTGAGTTCAGGGAAAGGAGCTCCAGGGTCTCTCAGATGGCCAGCAGTGCCCGAATATCAAGTGGGGGGACTTCCTCTCCCTCCATGCTCACTCCCTCGCTCAAGATCAGATGCCATCTGCTTCTCCACTTGGATGGCCAGAAGCCATCTGAAGTTTGGAGTGAGCTCAGCTCCCACCTCCAGAACTTCCGGTCCCGGAGTGTCCCCTTATCAGCAGATTTAAATCCTCCCAGGTGCTTTGGGCCAAAACCTGCGTCCTCGAGGCCCCTCCCCACCCCTCACACGTGACCATGACTGCGCCACTCAGCTCTGCCTTCACTGCTTCCAGAGCGGCCGACCTAGCTTCCAGCCGGTACATGCTGTCCACCCCGGGGAATGGCCCCTGGCTTCTAAACTTCCTGCTCCCACCCACCGGACCCCGCGTCAGTGGGACCCCGCGTCAGTGTCTACATTGCAGCCAGGGGGAGCCCACTCATGGCACTCTGCTTCTAATCATCAGATGGCTCTTTTCTAACTCTGCGGGTCACGTGGCTAGATGAGAGGAGGGCCCCGGTGCCGTGCTGAGCCACAGACTCTTAGCACACGGGAGGTATCGAGAGGAGGGGTGGTGAAGGGAGAGGGGTCAAAGGGCACAGGGCCCACGGCCAGAGCGGGAGCTTACAGTTCTGACCTTATCCCTCTGATGCCAGAGCAAGGACTTATCCACCTCACGTTATTGTCACCAGGGAAGGCTTCCGAGGGCAGGGCTGCAGTGGACATGAAGGCCAGGTGCTTCGGGCGCTGGGGTGGTTTATGGGTTAAGCGTCCAACTCTTGATTTTGGCTCAGATCATGATCTTAGGGTCATGGTCTTGAGCCCTCTACTGGGTTCTGCACCCAGTAGAGGGCCTGCTTAAGATTCCCTCTCTCCCCGTCTCCCTCTGCCCCTCCCCTTGTGCTCTCTCCGTCTCTCTCGATCTCTCAAATAATTTTTTTTTTTTTTTAAAGGAAGGGTGTCTCTAGGGGAGAGAAAATAGCAGGGCAGATGGGTGAAATGTCAATGAGTGTATCCTGCTGTAGGAAAAATAAATGCACCAAAGAAGAGAGAATCCAAGGTAGGACTCTCACAATGGTGATTTGGGGCCACATCCTAGTGCTTAGTCCTTGACCATGCTGGGGATCAGGGACAGTCGTTAAAAAGACTCCCTGCTCTTAAAGAGTGTCGAGTCTGGAAGACTTGTCACAAACCTCCAAGAGGGTCTGAAACTGGACGATGTCAGCCTTGCCATGAAGAGTGTGGCCCAAGACGAAGCTCTGTGTTTTGCCTCACAAGAGAGCTCACTGGTGTCGATGATCATGTGATCGTTTGGTCCAGATTCAAGTGTGACATTTAAGCCCTCATCTAGAGTGACATCAGGGCCCCGGGTGATCAACTGTCCATTGTTTCACCCATCCACACACATTAATTGAGCACCTATTATGTGCTAGGCACTGGGCAAGCCGTGGGGGTGGTGAGCCACTGGGTCCACGAAGTGTACCGAGACTTTCCCAGCACCAGCCTCCCAGACAATCCCTCTCGTGAGGCCGTCTTGCACAAGGGTGTCTGCACACCTGCCCTGGGCGGCTGCCCCATGCATGCCGCCTCTTGGTTATGTGTGTACGTGGGGCATCGGGGAATCGTGCTAGGAGGCGTGAAAGCGTCAGGGAGATTCGTTCAGAGAAACAAAAATACAAGATGGCCCTTCAGCCCTGACGCTTGCACAGCTGTTTTCTGTGACAAATACGAACAATGTTAAATCCGTTTTGGGTGGGAAAATTGCTTGCCACCCGATGAAGAAGGTGGCTTAAAATGACAACCTGAGTAATGCAGATTTGCCGGTGTTATTTAAAGCCGTCACATTGTCCCAAGAGAGTGGGAGGAAGGCAGAGCCGGTCGTGACCGCCTTCCTTCCTAGCTCGTCCGGCCTCTGTATCTGTTTTCAGCCCTCACAAGTTCACTGCTTCTCAGGAGACAAAGCGTTTGTACCTAGCTCCGGGTCCCTCCACCAGACCGCGGTCGAGATAAACCTCCCAGAGCTGGGGGAGGGTATTACGCACACCATGGCCAAGTTCAATTACACTGGAAACTAACAGCCGTATTTCTTTGCTCCGGTGGGTCCCAGAATGTGGAGAGAGGAGGCACGAACAGACCAGTCCTTTCCGGTCCATTCAGCGCCACAGGCTTCACGATGGAGAGTGGGGAGGATCCAGCTGTGGGCTCTGGTTCTCCTGTCCATCCTGGCGGCTCTGCGGGGAGACCTGGTGAAGCAGGGGCGGGGGTGTCCTTGCAGCCCCCACGTGCCACCCCTGGTTAGAGGCACTGCTCCGCCCCCACCACGTGCCTCCACTTCCCTTGAAATACATTTTAGAAGAAATGGCCTGAAGAGATTTGGGTCCCCACGCACAGATAGTCAGTGTCGGTTCCAGGTAGAAACTGCAGCAAGAAACGGCAGTTGAAACACGACATCCCGTTGCTTGACAAATGGGTTTGCGGCAGCAGCAGAGACCCTCCCCGGCTCGGGAGCCGTGCTGCGCTCCTGACCGGCAGACGGCAGCTCCTCAGTCGCCGCAAGAGGATGAATTGGCTGCAGAGGGCTTGGGGTGGGCAGTTTCCATATATTTGTCCTGGGAAAGTTAATCAGAGTGAAGCAGAGATGGGGAGAGCCGGGGTGAGCCACGGTTATCCTGATAGTGCTAAAAAAATTAAATTCCTGGTGACCCTTTGCAATCCAGCTCATCTCTCTCTCCCTCCCTCTCTCTCATATAGAAACTGTGCCTATCCACATCTTTTCTCGGTAAAACATCATTCTGCCCTTAAATCTGTAGGAGGGGCCTTGCAGCTGCTTGGGGGAGTGCAGAGGTGAGAACAGTGATTGCAGGGGGAGGCCTGGTGTCCCCCCATCACCCTGTAGCCTCAGTCTCCAAGCTCAGGGCTGCTGGGAGAGCGCAGACGGCCCCGTTTCACTTGGACAAGTGTGTGGGCAAAGACAAGGTTCCTGGTGGCTTTGATGGGCATGGGTTTGCCTGGAGGAAGTCTCTGAGAAGATTAAGAGAATCTACCCAGGGACTACCCAGGCGCAGAGAAAGGACAGGTCAGAAGTCCTGAATCATCGAGCACTCCTTGTCCTGAACACGTCACATCATGTGATAATGCCATCTTTGTCTCTGCATGTCATGCACAAAGCTGAGGGGTAGGCTGCTCCCCTCAGGACTCAATGACCAGACAGAGCCCCTCTGTGGGGTGGGGTGGGAGTGAACTCAGGGCGGGGTTCTCAGATGCTCACAGGTTGTTACTGGAAGAACTGGAGGGGGCTCTGGCGGGGCTGGGGGACACTCCCCAAGCACGGCACCGCCGGCCGGCCACGCCAGCACTGACCACCGTGGCCTGAAGGGCTCAGAAGGTCAGGACCGGGAAGCCACCCTGGACGTGGTGCCTGTAGGAAGCCTCTCCCTTAGCTGTAATCCAGGGGACAGTCCCTGATCTTGCTTCTGAGGACACCGCCCCTGCCTCTCAGCACCCTGGACAGTTCCTGGAGGCTGCTGGCCACCGAGTGGCAAGCCAGCATCTCCCTGACCCGCTGCCTTCGGGAAAATGGACACAGCCAGGTGGCAAGAAGTGGCCGTGCCCACCACCCCTGCCCCGCCTCCAGCCAGGTGAGAACCTGCCAGGGGCCCGTAGGGAACTTTGTACATGCGCAGCTGTCATGGCATCCAAGGCCCTGTGGTAGGCTGCTGGGTGCTGGGGCGGTCCAGCACCTCTACCCAGTGTCATGTCCTGCTTTGGGCTCCAGGTCCTCCTCTCCTCCTGCCCCCCTGGGCTCCACATGCACACAAGCCACATGGTCCTGCATGCCTGGTGCTGCCCCTGATGGGTCGCCAGTCGCAGTGTTCTCCCAGGTTCAGCCGTTTCCTTCCTTGCCCCATGGTTCTGGCCACGCCTGCCTGACCCCACTTTCCGCCTTCACGGTTTTCCACTGAGAAATACTACCTTTTTTATAATTTACTTATTGTCTCCTCTTAGGTGCCTTTTTTAAAAAACAGGCTTTATGTTGTAGAGTAGTTTTCAGTTCACAACAAAGTTGAGAGGAAGGTACAGAGACTTTGGCCAAAACTGCCTGCTGTGCACAGGCACAGCCTCCCTTGTGACCGGTGCACCCATGGGGGATCTGTTACAGTCGATGAACCCACATGGATGAGTCATCGTCACCCAATGTCCACAGTCCCCAGGGTTCACTGTTGGGGTGTGCTTTCTGTGGGTCTGGACGGATGTGCAGCGGGCACAGTCCACCAGCACACCACCTCGCGCTGTGGTCCCGGCACAGCGCCACACGCCACGGTCCACCAGCACACCGCCACACACTGTGGTCTCCACATGCCATGGTCCTGGCACACCGCCATGCACTGTGGTCTCACGCTCCTGCGGGCTCTCTGTGCTCCCTACTAGTCCTCCCCCTCACAAGCCCCCCACAACCACTGATCTCTGCGCCGTCTCCCCAGTCTGGCCTGTTGCAGAAAGTCATAGATGGGAATCAGACTGGCTTCTTTCCTTTTGTAATATATGTTGATTCCTTGGGTGACTTTTAAACTGAACAGTTTGTTTTAAATGGAATCAGTGCCGTAGATGGAAAACTAGTATCATTTATAGTCATGGGGGATAATGGAGTGAATACAGTAAAAAGTGAGTACATGTCAGCTGCAGATCATTAATTAACAAAGGATCAGAGCCCAAGATCTGTTTTCTTTTATTGAAGAGATAAACACGTGAGGTGTCGAAGATGCAAACACCGTGATGCGGGGACTTTCATCCTTGTCAGGAGGGTTGAAAACCAGCTGTAAAGGAAAAGAACCCACAGCCACGTCCATCGACCAGGGTGAGGCACACAGAACAGCGGCCAAGCCGTGCCCGTCCTTATCTTCTCATTTGGTTTTACTCTGGAATAGATGTTATCATTCCCAGCTTAGAGATGGGGAAACTAAGGCTCAGATAACTGTGTCAGCTTGCCAGGCGGTGTAGCCGGGTCTGAAGCCGGCGTGCTAGGCCTCAGGTCTCACGCTCGTGAACCTCGTGTCTGTGCATCTGGGGGAAGAGGGGGCAGTTAGGTCCGAGGGCTCCCCGGCCTCGGCCTCCAGCAAACAGGAGGTTGTCTCGGAGTGCTCTCAGTTGGGGACCACTAAAGTGCCCACCCCTGGGGCCCAGGCGGGCACCCTCCCCGTCTTTGGGCTGGCTCTCTGGCACAGAGCGCAGGCAGGCCTCTGTGTGGGCGGATCTCCCTGGCAAGGGCTCCAGGCTTTGAAAGCATTCGCCGTGTTCACATGTCCTGGGAGGGGTCAGGAACGGACACAGGGTGACTTTTTACTCCGGGCAGAGCTCCCCAGCCTGAGGGCACCTGCCCCATTAATGCATGACACCTGGAAAGATTAGGACTGAAACCCGGAGTCACTTTCTCAGAGAGGCTCTCCACAGGTCTGGCATTCGTTTTAGATTTCTCAGCAGCAGTGGATGTACCTACCGGGATGACTGGAGTGCCCGCCCCGGCGACTGGAGGTTTTCTTCCCAGTCACCCGGGAAGTGACCCGCTGCACTCTTCGGAAGGACATGCGCTGTTCGGCCGGCACCTGTGAGCATCTGGCAGGGGTTATTATGCATGCAAATTTTATACATGAAATTCAAATGCGGAAGGAGGTGCCCCCCAACTTTTACGACCTGGGGATAAGTTATGTGCTGAGTTATGCATCTGACTGAGATGGTGGCAGACCTGTGAGCATCTGTCCTGGTCTTCTGGGGTCTTCTGGGGTGGCTGTGCCTTAGGTTCTGAGCAGGACGATTGACATGCCTCCCACGCGTCCTGCATCCCTCCCTTCTTTCAACACCTGTTGTAGCTCAGCTCCTACATGCCAGGCCCTGTGTCGCTCGAGGGGGTACACAGCCCTCATTTCTGGCTCTAGTGGGCCACAGGGCATGGTGGCCAAGTGTGCAGGCTCTCTGCACCCACCCTTCCCACCCGTGCACATGGGTGCAGCCTGCCTTGCTCTGCCTTGTCCCCGTCTGGAAGCAGAGACAACAGTGGTGCTTACATCCAGGCTATGGTTGTGATGACTGCGTGTGTGTGTGGTTGTGTAAGGAAAGTGTGCACGATTACAGGGAGATCAGGAAGGGGCACCGGGGGTCTCTTTCCTCCCCATTATGAGGCTGTGTGTGGAGGAAGATGGAAATGGGACCTACTGCCTCGAAGCCCTATGTTCAGAACTGAGTGGCGGGAAGTGTGTAAATGGACATGGCCAAGGGGGCCTGGCTCTCTTATCTGAGAAGTTTCTGGAAGCAATAGAGAGCAAAGTCAAAGGGCTTGTGTCCTGATCCCGTGTGGTCAGTCTGCTGATCTCCAGTCTGAGGTGGGGGGTAGATCATAGGAAGGTTGGATCCATCACCCAGAGGAGGGAGTGGGCAGGCCTCAGGCAGGTGGGCAGGGCCCCATGCAGTGGCTGTACTTCGGCCGCGGCTCCAGTTCCCATGGAAACTGTCAGTGCAGTGTGACATGGGAGGAGATGGGTGCCGCCAGCATACCAGGTACGACGTCTCTGTACCCAGCCAAGCAAGACAAGAGCTCGTGCCCATCACCAGCTGTGCTGAGGCTTCTGATCTGCCTCGTCCTCCGTCCTCCCCTCCTCTCTGTTCGATCGTAAATAGCGGAAATTTAGCCCGGACCTTACACAGGGACTCTTCTCTCACTCCCACGTATGTGTTTATTGCTTTCTCCAATCATTCCTCCAACACACAGGCGCATGTCTGGCACCCACGAGTTCCAGATGTGACATGTGAGGAAGAGCCCTACTCTTAGATCAAACACTTTGAAGGTCACAGAGACTGATGGGGGGACAGCATTGACTGTGGCCACAGGGACTTGCCAGCGGCCATCCAGGGCCTTTGAGAAAGCCAGGGTGGAAAGAATGGCAGACATATGAATGGAAAGAAATGAGACAGTAAATGGGTGCTGTGTCTTTGAGAAGTTCAGAGGTGGGGAGGAGACACCAAGGTTCGTGAGAGTTAGCAGCTTGGGGATTGAAATAAATGTATTTCAGGTGGATGGAGAATGGCCAGTGGGGAGAAAGTGGTTGATACAGGGAGCATGGAGCCCACTGCATGTCTTTTATCTCCTTGTGTCCTGTGGGACTGGCTGGCAAGGAGGTAAGCATGCCAAGGAGGACCTAGGGGGACCCATCTTCGTCTGGACTCTCAGATACCTTAAGTCAGAGATGCCATGAGCAAGCACGTGGTGCTGCGCGGCGGCCCCCCCTTCCAGGATGGTGAGCGTGCTGGCATCAGGGGTGAGTGGGGATGGCTTTCTTAGGGACCCTTCCTGGGTGTCTCAGAGCAGTTTGTACCACCAACGTGCCATGTGACGGGGACAGCTTCTGCAGTTGTGTCCTGGCAAAGCCAAAGTGAAAGAAGTCACTTGATAGATGTGCCTGAGTGCCTGAAATGTGCCAGGAGAGACGTTCCCGAAGGAGCAGCGTCCACGGAGGCGCAGCCGGTGTTGATGGGCATGAGGGGGGTCTCCTAGAGTGAACAGTGGTCTGGCCCTTCCACCCCACACCCTGGGAGCTCTTTTCCCGGAATCCGCACCAGCGAGGGGGACATTGGACTCCTCCATGAAATCGTGACCAGTTTGGTGAGGGCAAAGTGATCACTCACTGTAACTTGAATTTGCATTTCTGGATGAGTGAGTTGGAGACTTATTCATGTTTGTGGATCACTTGGAGATACTCTTGAGAATTACCTACTCACATCCTTTTATTCATTTACAAACAACTAGGTTGCTGCTGCTTGTCATTTTTGTAAGAGGTCTGCCTGTGTTAAAGCTACTAACCCTTCCTTATTCTGTGTTGCAAAGGCAGGTGGCCCCCAGCTGACGATGGTTTGACTTAACTGTTTCTCGCCTCTCCTGTGGCCTGAAAGCAGTGTGCACTCGGTGGAAACCATTCTGGCATTTTGCATCTGGACTCTTTCCCGGGTTAGCGATATGCAGTTGGCTCCTGTCCCCTGAGGCTGGGCAGCGGCGGCTCCCTGCCTGTCACGCGTACGTGGATAGTCACCCTGCCCCAGATATCCCTTCCACCTCCCACTTCGGGACAGTGTCCGGTATGTTAGGTGACACAGTCGACAGGTGGTGACCAGGCAGGCTTTGGGTTGACAGATTCTGCACAGCTGCAGGCTACGGGGAGCATTCCCGACGTGGTCACGGCCACTTTGAGCATCCCTGGTGCGGTCACGGCCACCGGGAGCATCCCTGGTGCGGTCACGGCCACCGGGAGCATCCCTGGTGCAGACACGGCCACAGGGGGCATCGCTAGCACGGTCGTGGCCGCTGGGGTGTTGCTGGCATGGTCATGGCAGGCCAGGCTGGGCTGTGATGGGCGGTAGGCCAGGTGTATTAGTACATTGTCAACTTAAGATATTTTCTACTTAGAATGGCTTTATCGGGATTTGGCCCCATCGTGCACCCAGAAGGATCTGTGTTTATTTTTTACAAATCCTCCATTTATCTGTTGACATGTTTGTAAAAGCTTCTGCCATGTAAAATCTCCCAATTTTTAGGCAGTTGAGCATGACTGTTGACTTCACAGCATCTGAGTTTCCAGTCTTGGGCGTGTCCCTGCCCCCCCGAGTCCGGGTGCACTTCCCTAGATTTCTTCTGGGAAGGCACCTCCCCCAAGAGCCTTGTCTTTTCTGAAACTTTAATTAAATTTGGAATAGGAGAAATATGAAAGATATGAAATTGTTGCTTTGATATTATTTTATAATCCTGTGTCAAGATCCTACTGAGAGTTGCTAGAAAACCAGTGTTTTGACAGAACTTCAGCAAGAAGACTTGGTCGGGCAGGATTTCCACGGCGGGCGCCCCTTCCTCACCTCCGAGCAGCACCCGTCCCTCTTCTCTGGACAGTGGCATCCCCGGTTTTTTGGGGGGAATTGATGCCTTCTGGAGATCGAGGGCATTCTGAATTCGACCCGTTGGGGTGCCCTCCCATCGCTGGCTCCCTGTACAGCCATGCCCAGGGGAGTGGAGGGCAGGGCCAGGGGCAAGGGGCCAGGACCATTGTTTCCAGGCCCTCGGCCTCTCCTCTTTGCCTCCAGGCGGCATGTTTCTCAGGAGCGACTTGGCAGTCCCTGGCCGGAGCGTCCTCCACGCAAGCCTTCCTCATTCTGGGCACGTGCGTGGCTCTTCCGTCCCCAGCTCTGGGGATGCAGAGATACTTACAGTCGGTGTCCACAGTGTCCATGGGCCTGGGTGCAGGAGGACACTCAGCAGGCTCTGGCATCGCGCTGTAGCTCATTTGGCTTGAACTTGGGAGGATGCTGGTGACTCCAGGCCTACACCAGGGCTGGGCCAGGTCATTTCGTTCCTGATGTGCAGTCAGAATCCTGGATTTCCCTTGCAGGGAAGCGGGGATGGACACTGGCTAAGGAGCTCTTTCCCGGGGCTGCCCCTTGTGGGGTTGGGTGAGAGTGGGCAGAATAAAGACGTCAACCGTGAAGGGACAGTGGTGCTTTGCGGCTGTGGCTCTAGGGTCCCAGCCCTGGCACCGGGGGAAACGTTCCCAGAATGTGATCCTGAAGTGTGTGCCCAGGGAGCCCGGGGGAGCCTGCGGTCCCTGCATTTCGATGTTGTTTTCACACTGAAAGCTGTTTACAAGACAACTCAGTCCAGATCCTTGCATCACCTGATGGTTTATGGGTCAAATGCCAAACCGCTCGACTTCATTTTTCCAAATTCAGCGGAGCGGTTGCAGTCCAAGCGGTGGGAAGAAGCGCTCAGGGGAGGCCTGGATTCCTGAGAATGGGATCGCGGAGATTTTTGTGCAGTGACCAAAGGCAGTTTGCCTTCTTCCAGCCGCGCCACCAGGGTCTAGAGGGAACACACCCACTGCAGGGAGGTGACCCGCTTCCTCTGCGGGCTGGGCTGTCACGGCATTCTGTTAAGAGTTTGCACTTGTGCACACACTCAAAAGTGTCGCTTTCATTCCTGTAACAATTGCTTGTGAGCAAAGCCAGATGTGGTCACTGCCTATCTTCAAAGAGCTGAAATCGAATAGAGAAGACAGGTAACAGCTCTTAAACATTTATAAAATTTTATATAGAGTTTCAAGGCTGCAAGAGTGAATAGTAGGAGGCTTTGCGTTAGTCCTTGGGAGGAGGAGGCAAGGAAGCCTTCCGTGGAGGAGGTAATGACTGCTCAGAGAGAGAGAATCATTGCTCTGGGCAGAGGGGATGGCATGAGCAAAGGCCTCGGGGCAGGAGGGAGCTTAGAATTTGGTGAATTGGAAGGCAGTCCTCATGGCTGCGAGTCACAGAGTAAGGGGAAGTAGCAGGAAATGAAGCGGAATGGTGTCCAACACATACAGAGGAGGCCGGTGTGGACGTTGATCGTGTGACTGGAGTGTGGACGTCGATCGTGTGACTGGAGCATCCCAGATCTCCCCTCCATACCCCAGCTCTGTGCATCTGACCTGGCAGTCATGTCTCTGCGATTCCACTCCTGACTTGCCAGACTGGGAGACGGTGAGAAGCAGGTTCCGGAAGCTTCCTGGCTGCCGCTGCCGACACCCAGAGCTGTTTTCAGATGCTAGTCATAGACATTCTGAACCTCATTAGAATAAACAGAATTCTGAACTATCTTCTCAGCAGTACATGAAATAACTGTCACCCAAAAGGGGAAGAAGAGAATGAGGCATTTCTAAGGTATAGAGCCTAGAAGGGGGAGATAGATCCACAGGCAGTTCTGGAACTTTCTTATACAGCAGGTGGCCCTCTCTCTCATCCTCTCTTCCCAGCCCAGCTCCGGCGATCTAGGGAGAGTGGAAAGACCTCAGGCAGGATGAGCCAGAGTGGTGGGCTCCTGCCTGTGGGCAGCAGATCGGCAGAAACGGTGCCGCCGCGTTCATGCAGAGCCCTGCCCAGGAGTCCAGCCAGGCTGCCAAGGAGGCCGCCTGTAGCCCGCCATGGCCAGCCAGGCTCAG
This sequence comes from Enhydra lutris kenyoni, assembly GCF_002288905.1. NCBI lineage: Eukaryota > Metazoa > Chordata > Mammalia > Carnivora > Mustelidae > Enhydra > Enhydra lutris. Next base: position 2,926,389 of record NW_019154090.1, on the reverse strand, counting down.
GTGCACACACAGCAGGGCCTTTGCAATGTGACTCTTATGTAATGCATGAGAAGAACCTCACATGCCTTCCTTTAGTCCCCAGGTCTCCTGTCACAAAGCTGGGCTCGTGCCAAATGACATCTGTGTGCCACCCCTGGGGCCTCAGTCATAATGACCCCCCCCCCCCGGCCTATGTCTCCCCTTAGCTCATCCCCCACCTCATGCCCTGGCCATAGTGGCCACCCCCCACAACACACACACCACAGGGCCTTTGCTTATGCTGCCCCTGCCTCTGAAAAGTCCTGCCCTTTCTCAGTGTGGTGTTGTCTCCCCAGAGAGGCCTTCCTGCCCCCGCCCCACTCCTAAATTGGCCTGCCCTTGGGTTCTCTTGCTCTGTGCCATGTGGTGTCCTTTGTGATACTGCTCCTGACTGTGGCCGTTTCCCCCGATGTTCTCACCTGCTCCGGCTGTTCGCTTCCACCGGAACGGATCTCCTGCTCGCGGGCCCCCCTTGGCCAAGTGCAGTGCTGGGCCCAAGCTGGAAACCCAGTCAACAAGTCACTGAGTGAAGGAAATCCCACCTGGCAACCTTCTGGTTTTCTTTCCATGAAGTCTGCCGAGCAACAGTCTGAGCAGTGGACTTGCGTGGGGACGTGTCCGGGCTCTGTTCTTGATCGGTTCTGACTGCGGGGACGTGTCCGGGCTCTGTTCCTGATCAGTTCTGACTGCGGGGACGTGTCCGGGCTCTGTTCCTGATCGGTTCTGACTGCGGCGGCCAAGCAGACGTTTGGCGCTGTGCTGTGTCGGGGTCGGTAATACCGATGGGGGGCACCGGACCGAGAGGCAGCGGCGCTCTGGCTGTGTGTGCCCACCTGTGGGCGGCCCCACTCCACTCCCATGGGACAGCTGCCTGGGAGGGCCCAGCCACCCCCACCTGCTTCTCTCCCTTCTCTGTCCTGCGGGCTTGCCCCTCGGATCATCTCGGTTTCTCCCTCCACATGTCGGCTTCTCATGGAAGCTGGCCTGGGTAAGATGGGCAGTGGGCACAGCCGTGTGACTGTCGCGTCAGTGCCTTGATGCACACGCTCAGAGGTAAAGGGTAGCAGTGCTCACCCAGGGTGCGTTTTTGTGCTCTCGGGGAAAGCTTCGGTGACTTAGGGTCAGTGCATGCCTGACAGACACTGTGGCTTTCTCTCTGGCCCGTGGCTCTCCATGCACATTCCTCTGTCCGGAGCAGGTGTGGGCTCGGTGTGTTCACTCAGCCGTCCTGCATTCCTACTATGTGCTGGGCGCTGTGTGAGTGTGTTGGGGCTACTTTAAGCCGCACAGAGTCAGACCGCACATGCCCCCGCCTTCCAGGGGTTCAAGCCTGGGGGAGAGAAGGCTGTTGAAGACTAGGGGCCCGGTACCATACGCGGCCACAGAAGTGCCCCGAGGGTCCCGTGGAGGGCAGAGGCGGGCCTCCCGCTGCAGCTGGGCTTGGTGGGGGTTGCTCCCCAGGCTCTCCTTGGCGGCCGCTGCTGTGACCCACTGTTGTCCTCCGTGGTCACAGCCACCTGGTAGGGAAGGACCCAGCTGCCCCCTGAAGGGCTCCTCCACAGCTGCAAGGAGGGCCTGAGCTGGGGCATCTCCCTGGCATCTGGGGTGGGCTCTGCAGACGGTGCTTGTCCAGCCTGAGGCTTGTCCTGAGGCGCTCAGAGAACGGCCACGTCTTGGGTTCCTGCCGCTGGGGAAGTAGTCACACATGTCACCTCCTTCTGTCCTCCCAGATGGCCTCCCTTCTGGTACGAACAGGCCTTTTTTGTGCAGCAAAGGGCTCTAGCCACCATTTCCAAAGAGAAATAAGAATGCAGATTCCTGCAAGTGTGCAAGTGTGCTCAAAGGGTCTGATAGTGTAGAAGTCTCCAGAGGAGGAAAATGGGGATTTTCATGGGTGGTGGTGTTTGGGGAAGGATCGTGGTCTCCAGGCTGAAAGAGAATCCATCCAGCTTTGGTTTTTGGAGAGAGTGTGCACACCATGCGGTGCTTCTGCCTGGCCTCCTTCAGGCTGCACCAGCTGGCTGAGGTCAGGGGCCCTACCTCCCATTTCCCATGAAAGGCTCTCCTCCCACTTTGGTGGGGCTCGTCTCTCAGAACCAGGTTTACACATGAATTTTGGGATGCCTGGTCAGGAAGGGCTCCTGTATGGAGTGAGAGCGGACTGAGGAAGGGTGCATCGGGGGAACATGGGCGTCTGTGTCAGCTCTACTCAAGGCTAGGGCCTTGTGTCCTGGTTACCACGTGTGTGATCACAGCCACGTGCATGGAGCGCTAACACATGGCGGGCTGTGTGGAGCATCTTAACCTGTCTCTCCCCACCACGCAGCCCCTGCTGTCCTCTGTGTAACCCTGCTGACCTCTTCCTCTTCACAGAGCATGAGAACTCCCTCCCTCCCTGTGACCTCAGGACACTTGCACATGCGGCTCTATGCCTGGACTGCTCTTCCCAAGCTTTGCCTGTTGGTCCCTCTGCATTTATCTTGTCTCTGCTTAAGCATCACCTCCTTAGAGGGCTCTGCCTACCACCACCCTGGCCAGTTCTATCCGTTCTGTGTATTATCTGTCTCCATGCTGACTCTCTGAGCCCTGCGTCAGAATGCTTACTCGGAGGGGGCGGGTCTGGCGGTCCTGGGTGTGGCTGTGCCCTTGGAGCCTACAGCATGAGCTCAGTGGTTTCTGCTGAGCAAACGCACGAACAAGTGACTTGTTCCAGATGCAGGCTGTGGGCTCTAAATTGAAATGTGAGAAGAACACAACATGACACATTCAAAGTGAGTTAGGAAAAGGGCTTATTTAAATTCTAAAAAGCTAAAATATTTTTTTAAAAATCACAAATTCTGTGAAATTGTAGAATTTTTAAATTAGTTACCTGATCATGTAAGGCATCCCCCTACCTTCTTTTGCTGCCTCTTCATGTGACGAAGATTGTGCGCCATTGTTCCCGCACAGAGAACAGAAAGACATTTGGGCACGTCTTGTTGTGTGCTTGGCTGAAAGTGGGGTTTTTACTATTACAGACAGTGGAATGCGTCACCCTACGGACTGGCACACGGGCACACTCACTCTCACACACACGAATTCAGACAAAGTCTATCTCGACCCACCAAAAAATACATGGTGTGTTGACACTTGTGCGTTTGTATGCTTTGTGAACGACCCCTTGCGGGGGCACGGGAACACTCGTTCGGACAAGGGGCTGATGAGAGCCGATGAGAACAGGATCCTGTCCTCGTAGTGACTTCCCTGCGGTCAGAGGTTCCCATGGTCTGGCTTCTGGCTGCACACACTCAATGCCTTGTTTATTTGCCTTCATCCACGGTTCCCTGGTGGTTCTGGGCACCCTGGACCTGATCGGACGACGTGGGAGACCAGCGCAGGGGCGGCCAGCATCACGCCACTCTGCTGGAAGTGAACTTGTCCAGAGCTGCCGCCAGTCCCTAAATGGGTGTTGCTGGAAGTGCCAAGCGCTATTACCACTATCCAGCACAATGGAGACGGGATGGGGAGTCAGAGCAGTGCGGGACGGTGGTCTGGTCCGACGGAGGTGGAAGAGTGCCTTCCTGGCAGTTTTGCAAAGTGTGGGAGCACAGGAGCCTCTCCAGGTCCCGGAAGGAGCCCCGTGGAAGTGAGGGCTCCAGGCTGACCCTGCCTCCCGTCTTGCTCACCTACAGTCCTGTCCCAGTCCCATCACCGGGGAACTCCAGCAGCCACAGGCTGTCGTGTCCCCGGACGAACTGATCAGAGGCAGACCCCCTTTCCCTCGAGGCGCTCACTGCCGAGGCTCTGCCGGCACCTCTGCTTCAAACTCCAACGTAAGGGACTTGCTCTCACCGCATGTGCAGACAGCATGGGCCTGGCGGCACTTTCAGCGGCAACAGGCCGTTGCCGCTAGTTCTGTGACATCTGGGCAGAGTGGCCACAGAGGGCCACCCAGAGCCTGTGTTTGGCAGATGGGGGTGCGCATAATTGTGCCGGGAGCGCAGACCTCACGGCCGCGGGGAGACCAGCATGGATGGCGAGCTGAGTTCTCCCCGGGCAGCGGCTGGGACCCAGGAGGCCTTCTCCAGCCGGGGCGGGGAGTCCGCTGAGGAGGCCACGGTGGCTGGGTGACTGTGTCTGCAGCCCTCAGCAGGCCCCGGGGGGGAAAGAGCTTTGTGCACAGGACAGAGAAATGGCTCAGGAGCATGCATGACTGTGACCGTGCGTTTGTAATCGTGGCAGAATACGGTCAACAGTAGGTGAATCGGGAAATACACGGCCAGGCCTGGACAGGCGGGAAACCACGCTGCTTGGTGGTTTCGGGACGTGCCAAGGGCGCTCTCCAAGGAACATCAAGTCACAAAAGCTACTCCCATGGAGACCTCGCTTTCCGTCCCCATCACCTGCTTATGTCCTGCTGACAGATCGTCTGGGACGGTGGTGACTTCTGCTCCGCCGGCTTCAGATGGGCAGGAAGGGGCGTGGTCCTGAGCAACACGACTCAGGCTTCCTCCGGCTAACGCCGCGAGCATGTGGAGATGCCCCCGGGGAGGTCAGGGCCTCTGCAGTTTCCAGCGAGCCTCCAGGTGACCCTGAGGTGGCTGGTTCTCAGAGCGTGGTCTGGAGGTTTGGTGACTGGGAAGGCGGAGGCCGGGCACATCGCCAGTGTCTGCTTGGATATCTTGGGCCAAGTGGGGACGGTGTGGATGCCATGTTTTGCAGATGCTCAGGAAGCCAAACATGACATGTGTGGGTTTGAGGGTCGGTTTCTGTGACAGAGTGTGAGACTTGGCCCCAGAATCCACAGTGGCCTGGGTTGGGGGCCGCCAGCTGACAGGACCCTGGCGAGGGACGGCCCTTTGCCTGGACCGCTCAGGAGGATGGCAGGGTGCTGTCCCGCCGGGTGGGACTCACCACCAAACTGGCCTGGCGTCCTGCTTCCTGGACCTTGCCCCTCCAGGCGTATCCAGCTTTGAGGAGCAATTAATGCATCAGTTGACATCTTCCCTGAGAGTTCTCAGGTCACAAAAGCTAATTAACCTCCTCTTGCTTTCCAAACAGAGTAACCACCACCAGAGCCAGACCTCCTGGGATAAACAGGGAGAAAGAAAGAAAGAAAGAAGAGCCATCTTGGTTGTTTGCTTTTTTAAAAAAGGATTTGCAGAGAATTTTTTTAAAAAGATAAACTCCAAGGAGGGGTGGTGGTGGGAGGCACAACCTCCAGGAGCTCCCACCCACACCAGCACAATTTCAGGGGCGGCTGTGCTCAACTTGAAGCTCTGCTTTTGCCCAGTAGCTGAGATGCAGAAATTCTCGGTGGAAGCTTGATGGGGGGAGTCCTGAGATGACCCTGAGCTCAGAGGCAAGGCTGCTGGGCACCCCAGAGTTGGACTTGTCTATGCCATTGGACTTGCCCCAATACCCTGGATGGAGAAGCCGGAGGTCCTGTCTGGCCTTCACGTGGGAGCCCCTCTGATGCTCTGGGCACCTGCAAAGCTGGCTGGATGTCACAGCATCTCCCTTTACGTTCCTCTCCAAGGAGCCAGGAAGTCAAATCGTGAAGGATGTGGGCTCTCCTGTGGGGCACGGCTGAGCCCAAATGTCCAGGGTGATGCTGGCTGGATGTGTTTCCCAGACTCCACTATATCCACAAACCCCTGGGTCGCACTGTGTGAGTGTCCAGTGGCCGCTGACTGGTCATCTTCGGACAGCAGAAGCTTACTGTCTTGGTTCTGGAGGTCAGAAGTCAGGGGGTCAGCAGGGCCATCTGCCCTCTGATGGCCCCGAGAAGATGCCTTCTTTGCCCCCCGCCCACCCCCAGCCGTCCTCAGAGTCCTCGGCTTGTACCCGCATGGCCCCTGTCTTTGCCTCCCTTCGCGTCGTCTTCCTTCTGTGTGCCTCCATGTGCGGATTTCTCCCCTCTTGTAAGGACACCGGTCTTTGGACGAGGGCATGCCTCAAGCAGGTATGACCTTATCTTCACCTGATTACCTCTGCATAGACCTTGTTTCCAAATGAGTTCACTTGCGGAGGTTTCAGGCGGACATGATGGGCTGGGAACAGAGTCCACCCAGTGGAGGCACCTTCAAGGTTCTCCCACGGCTCTGGAGAGGGGACTGTGCACGTCGCTTCCCAATTTTGTGGTGACGGCGCCTCGATGTGTCCGCTGGGCGGGGCCACGGGGGCCCAGATAACTGGCCTGTTTTTTTCTGGGTGTGTGTGGTAGCGTATTTCCAGAAGTGATTAGCATTTGAGTCCTTAGACTGAATAAATCCGATGGCCGTCCCCACGTGGACGGCCACCTGCCATCCTTTGAGGGTCTGAACAGAACAGAAAGGTGGAGGGTGAGTTTTCTCAATCTGTCCGACTGCGCGAGCTGGGGCGCGAGTCTTCCGCCCTTTTCCCCTGAGACTGGAGGTCACCCCCATGGATCCCCTTGTTCTAGAACTTCAGGCTCAGGTTGGAACTATGCAGCGGATTTCCTGGGACACCAACTCGCAAGTGGCAGACCATGGACCTTCTCCGTAATTCGGCCTCCATAACCACATGAGCCAATTCTTCATAAATCTCTTAAATGGGGTAAATAATGGGGTAAAATAAGCATAAATGCATAACAGGATAAGTAAATTATGTGTGTGTCCGTCACCTGTTCTTCTGTTTCTCTGGGGAACCCTAATTGCCCATCTCTGTTCAGTGATCTATGAGAACCGGTGGGAGCCTTCACCCCAGAGAGATGCGTCATTCCTACAAGTTGGGGCTTTCGTCTCCTGGGCGGCCAGTCATTCAGCGTTTACCTACACACCCCCGGCAGCTGAGGATTCCTGAGATATTTTCTTCTAAAAAATTCACATTAAAAAAATGAAAAATAAATTTATTTTGCAAAGACAACTTTAGACCGGAAGTCAGCAAACTAGAGCCCAGAGTACAAAGCTGACCCTTCATCTGTTCTTATAAATAAAGTTTTGCAGTAACTCAGCCACATTCATTTCCATATTGTCTGTGGCTATTTTCAGGGCCCAGGGGCAGCGCTGAGCCGTTAGGACAGAAGCCATATGGCCCGCAAACACGGAGTATTTATTCCCAGGTCCATGGCAGGAATCATGCCAGCTCCTACTTGAGACCGGAGCTTCTCCGACATCATGAGCAGGTGGATCTCGCGTCTGGTCCTGGGCCACCAGCTTATACCACAGGCGAACGGAAAATCGGAAGTGCTTGCCCTACAGAGCAGGTGCCCTGAAGAGGAGAAGAGGGCAAACTAAACCATATTGTAGAATCCTAGCCAGATTCTGTAGTCTGCCAAAGGCTCCAAGCCTGATGTCTCTTTTTGTTGTGAAGACATTAGCAAGAGCCCCAGCCATGTTAAAGACGTGTTGGCAGCAAAGCAAGACTTCGTCCTGCACGTAGGAAGAGACACGAACGGTCACGGAGAAGGCGCTGCTACCACGCCGTGTGGTCCGTGCTGTCGTGTGTCCTGTTCGTGCTGCCCTGAGTGCTTGCTGCTGCTGGTGAGATGTGGCCCACACGTGGGGACCGTGGCATGGAGAGCACGGCACGGAGACAGCAGGACTTATTAAAGCGATAAAGCGCTGGGGGCTGACAAATGGTTTTGTTTTCGTTTTTGTTTTACGTTTCCCCCCCAAGATGCCACCTTCTTTCCCGCATGGTTTGGTCTCGCTGAGGACCTGGCATGTCTGCATCAGGAAAGTGGGAAGCGCTGACGAGATTGTTTACCACCTTTTACCCAAGTCCCACCACTTTCAGCTTCGGCACCTCGGCTCTCGTGTTATTTTAAAGCCGTCTGGCACATCTCGAAAACTAATGGTACAAACCGCCGTGTGATAGATTAAAATACTTTCCACTCTGTCCTACTGCAAACACGTAGCTACTCCCAGGTCTTTGAAAAAGTACTTCCGAGATAAAATATGTGCTTGTAGGGTCTGCAGGTTGAGAAAAAGTCCTGAATCTTCATAGATTTACGGGGTGGGGAGGAGGGGCTTCACGTAAAATGTGTTTTTCCTTGACATTTACAGGTCTTGCAAAGTGGTTTATTATAGATCTTGTGGACATCTTGATATTTAATTAAATTTCAGAAATATATTCTCTCTACTCACAAGGAGGGATATGAAGAATGTATTTATTCTCTGTCTATTTGTTATTCTTTTTCTGTTTCTCACACAAAATTATCAGTTGGAAGTAAGTCATCAGAGGCACTTAAAATTTTTCAGGGTCGGAAATCTAATTAACCCCAGCAACTGTGCTTAAAACGTTGAATAATATAAGACAAGTCCTTACAGGAATCTTTGGTAATATTCAGTCCGGGTGATATATTTACATTTTTTTTTGAAACTGACCTTTAATGTCTATTTTCAAGAGGCACGAGGGAATGGGAAGCAGGCCGGGAAACACGTCCCCGTGAGGTTTCGTCCAGCCCATTTCTGTAAATTACTGCTGAACGTGAGCGGCTGAATTTGTAAGCGGTTTCATCCTTTTGCATTTTTATAGACTGAATTAAGATCAAGTTCGCCGTAGATGGACCATCCGTCTGCAGTAGCTCCTTCTCCCCCACTTAGACTTGAAGTCGGAAGGACAGAACGCACTTGTGTTCAACCTACGACTCCAGGTGACTGTGCCTCCCACCTGTCCTGGTGCGGGGTGAGCCTCGTGCAGGGCAGGTCCCTGACCCCCTTGACGGGCTCAGCTGCTGTTCTGCGCTCTCGGACGCTCTGCTTTATTTTCCTGTGAGTGCGTTCGAGTTCCGACGGGACAACCTCTACGGCCACATTCAGATACCAGCGGGGTTCGGACGGTTTCTCTTCTTGAGACTGTGTTTCGCCCTTAACTGATCCGAGGGAGAGCAGCTGGCCGCGGTCAGGACAGGAGCTCTTAGAAGCTGGGGAGAAGTCCCAGAGGACTTGAATGGCTGGTGGGGAAGGTCGTGGGGGTGGGGGGCAAGAAGCAGAGGCTGCAGTGGCAGGAGCCGGGCAGGTCACTTCGAGGGCTGGTGTCAGGTGAGCTGCGCTGGTGTGACTAGCAGGTGGCCGACCCCTTGCCCTTTAAGGTGGGAACTTTGCGGGGAGGCAGAGCTGAACGGGGAGTGCCGGGGCCTGATGCCCGGTAGACAGACTGCGCCAGAAAGGTCTACAGGCTGCGCGTGGAGTCCGTTCTGGGTGGTGGCGGGGAAGCGGAGGCCAGGCCTCATGGAGCGAGGGCTGGGAAGAGCTGGTCTTATATACTGTCATTATAGGTAGGAATTTCACTGTTTACCAGAAATCTGAGGCAGCGCGCCATTGTTCATGTCCCATGGCTGCTGGAACATGTTCCACAAACTCAGTGGCTTCAAAAATAAATGTAACATCTCACTGTTCTAGAGCCAAGTCTGCAGTGGGCCCCAAAGGGCTGCAGGCAAGGTGCTGGCAGCGCTGGCTCCTTCTAGAGGGTCCAGGGAACAGTGCTGGCTCTAGGGGACTTCCTGGACTCCTCCAGCCAGTGGGGCGCCCACGTTCCATCCTCAAGACCACAGCATTGTCACAGCCCATGACACTGTGCTGCCGCCTCTAGTTCTTACCCTTCTGCCTTGGTCTTCTTATCCTTATCATTGCATGGGGCGACCCAGGTAACCCAGATGATCTGCCCATCTCAGAATCACTCCAGTGACCTGTTATTTAAAATGCAGTCAATAAACATACAGTGTTGTATTGGCCTCAGGAGCCCAGTATAGACATTCAGCCCTTGCATCTGTTACCCAGCGCTCGTCACGACAAGTGTGCTCCTTGCTCCCCGTCCCTTGTTTCTCCCGTCCCCCTGCTCCCCTCCCCTCTGGGAACCTCAGGGTGTTCTCTGTAGTCAAGAGCCTGGTGTTTTTGTTTGTCTCTCTTTTTTTCTTTGTTTTGTTTTGTTTCTTAAATTCCAACTATGAGTGAAATCATATGGCATTTGCTTTCTTCTGACTTAATTTGCTCAGCATTATACCCTCTGGACCCCTTCATGTCATTGCAAATGGCAAGAATTCATTCTTTTTTATGGCTGAACAACGTTCCATGGTGTGTATACACCACTTCCTCTCTACCACTCAGCAGCTGACGGACACTCGGGCTGTTTCCATGATTTGGCTATTGTTGATAATACAGCCATAAGCATCGGGGTGCATGTGTCCCTTTGAATTAGTGTTTTTCTGCTCTTTGGGTAAATATCTATTAGTGTGATTGCTGGATTGTAGGGTAGCTCTACTTCTAACTTTCTGAGGAACCTCCATGCTGTTCTCCGGAACGGCCGTACCGGCCTGCGTTCCCGCTGACAGAGCAGCAGGGTCCCCTTTCTCCGCATGCTCACCAGCTCCTGCTGTTTCTCGTGCTGTGAAGTGGAGCCGTTCCGACAGGTGTGAGGTGGGATCTCGCTGTGGTTCTGCTTCATATTTCCCGGACACCGAGTGATGTGGAGCATCTTTTCGTGTGTCTGTCGGTCATCTGTACGTCTTCTACCTATTTTTAAAATCGGGTTGTTTTTTGTTGTTGGATTATATAAGTATGCATCTTAGGTACTGATCTTTTATGATATGTCATTTGCAAGTATCTTCTCCCAGTCGGTTGCCTTTTAGTTGGGTTGATTGTTTCCTTTGCTGTGCAAAAGCTGTTTATTTTGATAAAATCCCAACAGTTATTTTTGTTTTTGTTTCCCTCACTTCAGAAAACCTATCTAGTAAGATGTCGCTACAGCCACGGTCAAGGAGGTCTCTGCCTGTGTTCTCCAGGGTTTCTATGATTTCCGGTCTCACATTTAGGTCTTTAATCCATTCTGATTTTATTTTTGCGTATGGTGTACAAAGTGGTCGGCTTCCCTCTTCTGCACGCAGCTGTCCAGTTTCCCCAGCACCACTTGTTAAAGACTGTCTTTTTCCCATTGGATATTCTTGCTTTTCTTGTGGAAGATTAATTGACCATATATAATTGTGGGTTTATTTCTGGATTTTCTATTCTGTTCCATTGATCTGTGAATCTGTTTTTGTGCCAGTGCCGTACCCTCTTGATGATGACAGCTTTGTAGTATAACTTGAAGTCTGGAATTGTGATGCCTTCAGCTTTGCTTTTCTTTGTCAAGATTGCTTTGGCTGTTCAGGGTCTTTTGTGGTTCCACACAAATTTTAGAATTGTTTGTTCTAGTTCTGTGTGTGAAAAATGCTTTTGGTATTTTAACAGGGATTGTGTTAAATGTGTGAATGGCTTTGGGTAGTATGGACATTTTAACAGTATTCAATCTTCCAACCCAGGAGCATGGATGTCTTTCCATTTCTTTGCGTCATCTTTAATTTCTTCAATCAGTGTCTTATAGCTTTCAGACTACACTCTTTCTCCTCTTTGGTTATGTTTATTCCTGGGGATCTTATTTCTGGTACAATCGTAAATGGGATTATTTTCTTAATTTCTCTTTCTGTTGCTTCGTTTTTGGTGTATAGAAGTGCAACAGATTTCTGTACGTGGACTTGGTACCCTGCAGCTTTAATGGATTTGCTTATCAGCTCTTGGTTTAACACTCCTAAATCCCTCTGTAACCCTCATCTTCCTCCCACATCAGGTGACAGAGACAGAGCTGCTGGGTTTTGGGGTGTGGGTGTCTTTGGGGGACCATTGTTCTGCCTTCAGAAGAGAGGAGGAGGACAAAAGTGACTGGAGCTGGGATGAGGCAGGACATGACCGAGGGCGCAGCTGACCATGGTTCTGCTGCGTAACAAACACCGTGAAGTTCTGTGGAGCGAAACAGCTGTTCTGTTCTGTGCCTGGAGTCTGTGGGTCAGAAGTCCATCCAGAACACATCAGGGACACCTGTCTCTGCTCCATGATGTCTCATATCTCATTTGGGAAGATGAAAAAACTGGGGTTGGCCCGCAGCAGGGGGCTGCAGCCATCTGGCCGTTCTCCCCGTGTGGCTGTCAGTTGAGGCCAGCAGTCGTCTGGGACTACGGAGGGGCTTCTGGCTCTCAGCTGCAAGGTCTGCAAGTGGCCTGGCCCTGGGACTCGGGCTTCCTCACAGTATGGCTGCCTCAGGGTATTCAGATTTCCTGTGTGGTGGCTGAGGGCCCCAGAGGCCAGTGTCCAAGCCATGACATGGGATCTGCATTACCTCGGAAGTCACAAGGTGACATTTATGCCACTGGTTATAAGCCAGCTACAAGCGCCTCCACCCCTGACTCACAGGAGGGTGTTAGAGCACATCCCTTGATGAGGAAGGGAGCACGCAGGCCGGGAGAGTTGAGCACTGAGCCTTGGCCAAGCCAGCGGCCATGTCCTTCTAGGACCCAGCCCAGCTGCTCCTCAGCGGGGATGCGCTGGTTGTTTCTAGCTGACCACCATTCCAGGGTGACCAGGTTTAGCAAATAAAAACATAGAATGTCTAGTTAAACCAGAATTTCAGATAAACAATGGCTTTTTAGGTATAATCATATCCATGCAATATTTAGGATGTACTTATGCTAAAAAATAGTTGTTGTTTTTCTGAAGTTGGGCTTTAACTGGGTGCCTTGCATTTGCTCTGGCAGCCCTCATCCACCCTGAGTGTCCATTTGGACATGCTTTGAACACAACCTCTCGAGTCGAGGACGGAAGAAGGAGGGAGACCAGGGGAAGCTTCTGAGAGAGGGTCCTTGAAGAAGGGAGCTCCCTTCTGTGTGAAGAGGCCTGGACCTGAGTGGTGACTGTTCCTGCCTTGCCCGTTTCACGGAGTTAGCCCGTCCCCTCTCCACTTACCACAGGCTGCAGAGCACCTCCAGCCTCCTTGGGACGAGCGGGAAGTGTGAACCCATTCTTCTGATGAGCTTTCACTGAGCCTGCGTGTCGTTCCAAATGCTCACGGATAAATGATTCATTGAGTCAGGTCAAAAAATAAATAAATAAATAAAAGATCTTGCCACCTATACCCAGAACGATTTGAGAGCGGACCTCGTTGTCATTTCCACCAGCCTCTCCGTCATCAGGAAGCAAGGACAAAGCCCCCGGTCACAGAACCTGCGCTCTGCCAGACACCACCCTGGACTCTTGGTCTAGTGACAAAGCACATGGCTAGTGTCCGTTGCTACCCGAACCATGCAAACCCAGCCTCTGGCAGTCACCCAGTGGTCACCCAGTGTCACCCAGCGGGAAAGCCGTGGGGCCGGGGGGACTCCGCTGGGCCCCCATCCTGGCCTGGTTCTTCATTTCTCTGTCCTGCTCACTGTCCCTTTTCTGAGGGCAGCAAGTAAGCTCATGACACAAGCATGGGGCTCCCATATGCCTTTGGCTGTAGTTGTGGGTTCATTATTGTTTCCCAAAGTGGTAGGTCCAGGTCCTCACGCCCATCCTTGGAAATGAGGTTTTTGCAGATGTAAAGAAGCTCGGGAGGTCAGGGTGAGAACATCCTGGGTTGAAGGTGGGCTCTGAACGCAGTGACCAGAGTCCTTAGAAGAGAATGGAGAGAGAGATTTGAGACACGGATGCAGAGAGGGGAGACGGCCATGTGAAGGCCGAGGGACAGGCTGGCGTGACTCCCCTACCCTCCTACAAGCCAGAGGTACCAAGAACTGTCGGCCTCTACAGGCCAGGGACGCCAAGGATTGCAGAAGCCACCAGCAGCTGGGAAAAGGCAAGGGAGAGATGGCCTGTCGGAGCCTCCAGAGGGAACCAGCCAGATGCGTGCCCTGGTTTTGGACTTCTGGACCCCAGAACAGTGAGACAGTAAACGTCTGTTGTTCTCTGCAGCCTCATTGGTGGTGACTGGTGAGCAGCCAAAGGGAAGAGATAGAGCTGCGCCCTGAACACTGAGGGGGTCTGTTCTTTTTTTTTTTTTTTTTTTTTTTTAAGATTTTATTTATTTATTTGACAGAGAGAAATCACAAGTAGGCAGAGAAGCAGGCAGAGAGAGAGAGGAGGAAGCAGGCTCCCTGCTGAGCAGAAAGCCCGATGTGGGGCTCGAACCCAGGACCTGGGATCATGACCTGAGCTGAAGGCAGCGGCTTAACCCACTGAGCCACCCAGGCGCCAAGGGGGTCTGTTCTTAGGCCTGTGAGTAGCCTGTAAGCAGCCCAGCCAGCTGTCCCCTCCAGTGACCCCAACAGGAAGCCATCATGTTGTCTTTTGTCACACAAAGCCCAGGGCTTTCGTGTCTCCTGTTTGTCTGAGAGACACAGACACCGATTTGTGATGCTGGCCTGCCTGGGCCTGCCCTGTGCGGCTCTGGAGGAAGACAAATCACGTCAGCAGAGCCTCTGCTGTCGTCTTCGGAGGGAAATTTAGAGTAACGTGGAGTCTGTGTGCTCTTCTCTCCAAGAACCAAAATTATGGCTTTTATAAGTTTTGCTGCAGAAGCACTTAAATCAGCTCCGCGAGCGAGCTGGCTGGCCACTTGCACGTGCGGACACCAGACGAGGAGGCCGACGCGCGTTTGGGGGGTGAGAAATCACCTCCTAAGAGGCTCACTGCCTTTAAATCGACGTCCGCACCTCTGGACCTCTGGTCTTAGGCAAACTTGTAAAAGTAGGACCGTTCCTGCTCTCCTTTGTGCAAACACCCCCAGGAAAGGGGGGAGGTGGGGCTGAATTGCGCGGGTCGCCTCCGCGGGCACATTCCTCAGTGTCACGTCTAGCCCTCGCCAGAGCTCCGACACCAGGAAATAAACCTTGTCACAGATCAGCCAGTGGGTTCCAGCAGTTGTCCCCTCTGTCCGCTGGCGAGAAGGCGGGTCCCTGACTGCGGGCTGTGCTGACTGCTTGTCCCTGACAGCTGGACTGTCCCTTCCGCCTGGACTTCACAAATGCCGCAGTTCACCCCGGAGCACACGAGCACTTGCCCTGTGAAGACATCAAGGCACTGGAAGAGGATTTAAAGGATTTGCTTAAGAGCAGCTTTGAAGACCTCCAAGAGGGTGAGAGCCAGCTCAGCACGAAGCCGGAGAGGGGCCCTTTCCTGGTGGGGCTTAATTTTAATTTGCAAATGTGACCAGAGGAAGGAGCCCCTGAGGAGAAAGGAGGAGATAGAAGCACGTCCTCTCCACCTGGAGGAAGCCAGGGCTGCCGCTTCGAGGCCGGCACTCTAGCAGCAAAATCCACAGGGTCCGGGAAGTGCGGCGAACCCCCTCTCGGGTGCCGAGCGCACCCCTGCAAGGCCCAGATGAGCTCACGTTGTCCCCAGAGCCAGGCACTGCGGGGACATGTTGGGCTTTGATACTGGGCTTGATGTTTGTCCCCTCCACTTCCCTCCCCCGGTGCCTGGTGCCCTGTGGGCGTGGGCAGCGGGAGACTGAGCGCAGGCCCTTTCTGTGGCCGTGGCCGTGGCCGTCCCTGTTCATAACCTGAGCAAGCCCTGATCCATCTCAGGCCCCGGTTCCTAGTTCATAAAAGGGAAACTAGGGTTTCTCCTTCCCAGTCTCCCCGGGGCAGTTTGGGAGAGCAAATAAGGCATGAATGTCAAGATAATAGTATTGACGGCCATTGATGCGCTGCCTTACGCCGCGCTCTGTGCTAGTGCTTCCCGCGCAGCACAGATTTGCTCCCTGGTTTATGTAGGAGCGTTGGAGTGGGGGGCGCAGACAGAGAAGGAACCCACCCCAAGTCCTAATGGCGACATGACCGGCTCGGATTCCAGCCCACACCAAAGCTAGTGAGTCGTCCCACACTTGTCAAGGACCAGAGCGTGCTTGCCCTATAAACTGGCTGCTTCCCCAGGGAAAGCAGGGCCCGTGAGACCACCAGTGTGGGGGGCGAGCCCCAGGCTTGGGGTGCCCCGTCTCTGTCCCACACCAGCAGAGTCAGCACGGGCACACGGCCCTGCCATCAGGCCGCCCCTGCTATAAGACAGGGTCAAGGGGATGAGCTGAGGGAATGTGCGTGCAGGGGAGGAGGCCCCTAAGTGCCACCCGTTGTTTCAATTTGGAGAGAGGAAGGAGCTTTCCTCCCCAGCAGCTCCTGCTTGCTAATAAGTGGGAGCTCAGCGGGCAGCTCTGTTTTCTCCTTCCCTTTTCCTCACATTTGCTGAGATATAATTGACATACAAAATTGTGTAAACTGCAGGTGTACAGCGTGATAATTTGATATACGTACATACCGTGGGATGATTACCGCAATAGGGTTAGGGAACACATCCATCACTTCAAAAGTCCCCCTTTCTCTTTGTGGCGCTGAGAACGTGTAAGCTCTACTCCCTTAGCAACTTTCAAGTGCACGGTGTCGTGTTGTTAGCCATAGTGACCTCGCTGCACCTTAGGTCCCCAGAACCTGTGCATCTTATACCTAGAAATGTATACCCTTTGACCAGTGTCTCCCCTTTTGACCAGCTCCTAGCTCCCGGCAGCCACCAGTCCTCTTGGTTTCTAGGAGTTTGACCTTTTTGGATTCAACATATAAGCGAGATCATATAGTGATCTCCGTGATCACTGTTTTTTCTTTGTGACTTCTTTTACCTAGCACGATGCCATCGAGGTCCATCCGTGTCACACATGGCAGGGCTCCCTTCTTTTTCATGGCTGAGTAATGTTTCTCTTTGTGACTGAGTGTGTGTGAGACACAGAGAGTGTGTGTGTGTGTGTGTGTGTGTGTGTGCGTGCCCATGTACCATATTTTCTTCATCTACTCATGTACAGACACACTTAGATTGCCTCCATGTCTTGATTATTGTGAGTAATGGTGCCATGAAAGTGGAGTACAGGTCACTCTTCCAGATGGTGGTTTCATTTCCTTTGAATATATATCCAGAAATGGAGTTTCTGGATCACGTGGAAATCATATTTTTTTTTTTTGGAAATCATATTTTTAATTTTTTGAGAAAACTCCATGTTTTATGTTTTCCATAATGGCTATACCAATTTATATTTCTACAGTAGTGCACAAGGGTCCGTTCCCATTTTTCACATCTCTGCTGACACTGTTATCTCTTGTAATTTTGATGGTAATCATTCTGACAGGTGTGGGTGGCGTCGCATTATGGTTTTTATTTGCATTTCCCTGTGATCAGGGATGTCGAGTGCCTTCATATATGTTGGTCACTTGTATGTCTTCTTTGGAAAAATATCTATTCAGGTACTTTGCCCATGTTTTAATTGGATGAGGATGAGGATGAGGATGAGGATGGTGATGGTGATGGTGATGGTGATGGTGATGATGATGATTGAGTTGTATGAGTTTCTTAGCTATTTTGGATATTAACCCCTTTATTTGAGATATGGTTTGCAAATATTTTCTCCCATTCTGTAGGTTGCCTTTTCATTATTGATCATTTCTGTTGATGCACAGAACCTTTTGGTTGTGTTTGATGTGGTCCCACTTTTTATTTTTGCTTTTGTTGCATATGCCTTTGGCGTCACATCCAAGAAAATCCTTGCCTAGACCGATATCAGGGAGTTTTTTCCCCATTTTCTTCTAGGAGCTTATGGCTCCAGATCTTACATTTAAGTCTTTGTAATCTACTTATAGCTACCTTTTGTGAGTGGTATAATATAAGGTCTAACTTCATTCTTTTGCATGAAAATATCCAGTTTTCTCAATACCATTTATCGAAGAGACCATCCTTTCTCCAGTAAGTGTTCTTTGTTCCCTTGTCAAGTACTGTTAGTTGACAGTGGCATATACCTGGGTTTCTCCCTGGGCTCCCAATCCTGTTCTCTCGGTCTGTGTGTCTGGTTTTGTTTTGATTTTTATTTTTCTTTTGCCAGTACCATACTATTTTGATTAATACAGCTTTGTAACATAGTTTGATATCAGAAAGTGTGATGTTTTTCCTTTTTCCCTCTCTTTTTCAAGACTGCTTTGGCTTTTAGGATCTTTATGATTCCATATTAATTTAAGATTTTTTTTCTATTTCTGTGAACAATGTGATTGGAATTTTGTTAGGCATCTCATTGAATCTGTAGATTCCTTTAAGCAGTACGGACACTTTGACAGCATTCTTCCAATCCATGAACATGGGCCTCTTTCCATTTCTTCATGTTTTCTTTAGTTTCTTTCATCAGTATCATCGTTTTTGGTGTACAGATCTTTTACCTCTTTGGTTAAATTTATTGCTAAGTATTTTATTATGTTTGATCCTATTATAAATGATACTATTTTCTGTCTTTCTCAGAGAGTTTGTTGTTAGTGTATAGAAATATAATTGATTCTTGTATGTCAATTTTGTGTTCTTCAACTTTATTTTTTTTAAGATTTTATTTATTTATTTGAGAGAGAGAGAGAGAATGAGAGGGAGGGAGCATGAGAGGAGAGAAGTCAACAGGAGAAGCAGACTCCCTGCTGAGCACAGAGCCCAATTTGTGACTCAATCTGGGACTCCAGGATCATGTCCCGAGCCAAAGGCAGTCACCCAACCCACTGAGCCACCCAGGTGCCCATCTTCAACTTTATTGAATTTATTAGTTCCAACAGATTTCTGGTAGAGTCTTTAGGGTTTCCTATAGGTAAGATAATGTCATCTGCAGAGACAAATTAACTGCTTTTTTAGTTTATATACCTTTTATTTCTTTGTCTTGCCTAATTACTCTGGCTTGGAATTTAGTACCATGTTTAATGGAAGTGGGGAGAGTAGGCATCTTTGCCTTCTTCCTGATCTTAGGGGGAAACCTTTTAGCTTTCACCATTGTAGGATGTTAGATGTGGGTATGTCATATATGGCTTTTATTTTGTTGAGGTACATTCCTTCTATATGTAATTTGTTGAAAGTTTTTATCATGAAAGGATGTTGAACTCAAATGCTTAATCTATGTCTATTGAGACAATCATTTGGTTTTATCCTTTATTCTGTTAATACAGTATAACATTTTTATCAACTTGTGTATATGGAGTCATCCTTCCTTCCCAGGGATAATCCCCACTGGACCTTGGTGTGTGACTGAGAGGGGCTGGAACTGGGTTGTGGGCCATTTCAAGGTACACAGCAGAGACCATGGTCTATGGGCCTATCAGCTGTTGCACCCATGGGTGCGACGTCTCCCAGGCCCCTTGACATCTGGGGCTGACGACAGCGCTGACCGCAGAAGAGGTTCTAGCTGAGTTTGTCGGGGCACGGGGCTGTTTCTGGGTCCGTAGCTGAGACTGTCATCAGTGGGTCAGCCACCTGGGTGTGGGCCCGCATTTTCAAACCAGCTCTTACACTGCACAGGATCTCATAATTTCCTACCTGGATTCCAAGGCTCCCACAGAAGCACTTTTGTCCATGGATAGATGCCAAGTTATTGTTGCTGAAGGGGGATAGGAACGTGTCCCACCATCTTGCTGACGTCACTCACCCAGCCCTGGCTTTCAGGAGTCAGCCCTGGTGAGCCCTAGTAAGTGTGTTAAAGGCGGTCCAGAGGCAACTCCGGACAGGTTCAGGAGGTTCTGTGGGCAAAGGCTGGACTCGATAACTTGTGTTCATCATGAATTTAACCCACATGGCTCCTAACTTCTCCATCTTTAGGGCTCAGAGCTCCCACTTTTGTCCAGCTGACAGTAGAAGAGCCTGTGTCTGTCTGACCACAGAAGCCCGATCTTTACCCGATCAGGGTTCAGGAAGGAAACAGACCCCAAACTGAGGAATCCCTAGGCTGTGACCATGGGAGAACTATTTCTGTCCCAGGATGGGAAGGAGCAGGGGAGGGAGCAGTTTCAGGACCCCAGGGAGGAGAGCTGTCGGGAGCCAGGACAGAAATGGGGGCTTTAGAAGAAGGAAGAAGCCGGCTCCTGACAGCGGGGTGGAGAGGAACCCAGAGGAACAAGTAACTCCACCATCCTTCATTCTTAGCTGGGCCCGCCGTGTGCCAGCCCGAAGCCAGCTGCCAGCCCTGCAGGCTCCATCACCTCCACAGCAACTTTCTCAGCCGATAGCTGATGGTTCCAGTGGAAGTCCGAAGGCTTCTCATTGGCCAGGATTGAGCCCAAACACTAAAACATTCCGACGGGCTGAGTCTGCATGCAGAGGGGTTCAGATGAGAAAGAGAAGCTGTCACACCTGGAAAAGGAAGACAGGGCCAGGGGCAGATGCAACTCACGTCCACGAACCTCCTCTGCCCTTCTTCTCAGACTGGTGGTCTGGCCCTCCACATGTCATCTGCATTCTGCAGTTACCTTCTCCAGAAGAACACTGATCTCCCTGTGTAGCTTTATCCTAAATGTGGATTAAGGTCCTCCCCTATTTCCTTAAGGTGGGAGTAAATCAGCCTCCCTTAACGCTTATCAAAATTTCACTGAAAGCTTGGAGGGACAGAGAGAAGTTGAAAGAAGGCTATGGTCTCAAGCCAAGTCCAGCATACAGTGGGTCCCTGCTGGATACGCTTCTCTTCACCACTCCACTTGACGCCATGTCTCTGGAGCCACCAGTCCCCGGACCCCTCTCCCGCCTGCTGTCAACAGCAGGGTTTTGGAACCGGCAGAAGGAACCCAGTCCTCCATCCCCTAGCCCCACACACACTCCCAGGCTCCTCTCCCACATTAGGGTCACCCTGCCAGCTCGGGGGTGAGTTCCATCCACTGACAAGCCCAACATTTCACGCGGGCCTGTTTCACATCTCCTTATCTGGAACCTCTGCACTCCCAGATAGGATTTTGGCTTCTTCCTTGCAAAATCAAAGGGCTCATTGAAATGCTTTGTTTTGTTTTGTTTTTCTGAAATAAAAGAGCAATCTTCCCTCCCAAAGACGGTTCAGAAAATTGCTGAGAGACTTAAAATAGCAGCGCATTCCCACTCCCACCCATTAAGTATCAAAAAATATGAGGGTCTAGACTCAGAGTATCCAATTTACAGCAGGATAAATTAAAATCAGAATGCATTATTGCAAAAATCTGTTTCCTGCTAGGAAAAACTGACCTGCCATGTGTCAAGGGGGAGAATTCTAGAAAACACTTCCAATTTTCCCTATCCGCAGGGACTCATAGCTGGACCTCAGGGGCCTACAAGTCAGGAGCTCTGACATTTTGGCGAAACGCATTCTCTTTTCCTCCCCCCATGTCTGGAGCTACATTGTAATCCATTCCTCCTGAGTCCTGTTCTCACGTTTTCTTTTCTTTTTTTTTTTTTTTTTTAATGGTTTTGAATAGATGAGTTTTCTCTCCACCCCCAGCCAAGTCCTTGCAGATTCTGTAATCAGAGAGGGAGAAGATCAAACAACAGAAGAGATTCGGTTCCGGGGTTGGGTGCGCATCTCAGGCAGGAGGGTGCGTTCTGCCCAACAGAGATTTAATTGGTACCTTTGCCTTCTGAAGATGATGCTACTCCGTTATCTGCTATTGTTATAAACATTTTATGATTTTAGAGAAAACCTTTTTTCCTTTTGTTTTCTTTCTTTCTTTCTTTCTTTCTTTCTTTCTTTCTTTCTTTCTTTTTTAATGTGCCTCTGCTCAGATTGTCTCCTTTATTTGGGGAACATTTACCACTTCTGCTAGAACCCGTTGAGATCAATAGGAGCATTAGGTATTGGTCTAAGAGGCAGGGAGACCCATAGTGGAGACCTGCCAGCAGCGCTCCCTGTGCAGTGCTCCCCAGACTCCCGATTGCTCCCCGAGATGCCAGGCACCCTAGTCTGCATCCCATGGAGGCCGCCCCGGCGTCTGATCCTCCTTGGCTCTGCCCAGGGCTCTGGAAGCCACCGCATGATGGCGTTCAGCCAGGGCTGAGCCCGCCTTCTCCATCTCTTCTGTGGGAAGTTTCTTCCGGGCCCCTCACCGTGCGCCGTCAGAGGTGCTGGGCCACCGCAGCTCAAGAACTCAGTGCTGGCCGCAGAGATCGGCTGCAGAGACCGGGATGAACACTGCTGGTTGGAGAGCTGCTGGCCATTTCTACGCACATGACTACAGCTCGGGTGCCGTGGGTGGCTAAGTGCAAGGTGGGGATGGACTCTGAGGTGATCACTATCTGGGGGAAGCTCTCTCCTTGACATTTTCCAGAGCAGGCTGTTGTTTTGGGGGCGCGGCTGGAAAGGTTTAGAAAGAAAACTGCATAGAGGCTCAGGACTTTCCGGGACTTCCAAGGGGTACCTGCCTCCTCAGAGCCTCACCTGCAGAGCCCTAACCTCAGTTGTGCTGCGGACCCGCCCATTCGTTCATCTGTCCGGTGAACACTGTTTTGGGTGTTGAGTAGGTAATAGGCTGTAGTGGTGCCCGGATGAACACAATACACAGTTCTTGTCCTTTGAGGGCTTAAGGGCCAGGGGAGTTTCCAGACTATAATGAGATGAATGAGCCACTACAGAGTTCCGACGGCTGCGGGCGCTACATGCCCACGTTTTTAGAGCGCGCTGGCATGGGCGTGTGGGGTCATCCGCCAGAAAGCTGACCGGGGAGGAAACTCGTGGGGAGGTGGCCTCTCAGCCCCGCAGGCAAAGTGCTGGAGAGCCTGTTTGAGGCAGACACGGGACATGTGCAAAGGTCCTGTGGTAAGGAGGTACTCAGCATGGTTCAGTACAGAATGGGTTCAGCATGGTGCAAGCACAGGGACCAAAGTGGTTGGGGAGAGACAAATAGGACCAGATCCCTCAGATCCTGTGGCACAGATGGGAGTTTGGACTTTTCTTCTAAATTTAATAGGAAGGTGAGCAAGGATTGGATGTGACATCTCAATTTAGGTTTAAAACTCCTCATTAGCTCTGGTAAAGGGAGTGTGCTGGAAGGAGCAGAAATAGGAGAAGGCGCCTGTCCAAGTGAGAGGTGATAACTTGAAGTCAGGTGGTCATGGTGGGGACAGGGTCGGGTGGGAACAGGGTTGTGGTGGGAATGGGGTTGTGCTGGGAACGAGGTCATGGTAGAGATGGGGCCTTGGTGGGGATGGGGTTGTGCTGGGGATGGGGTTGTGGTGGGGACAGGGTCAGATGGGGATGGGGTTGTGCTGAGGATGGGGGTTGTAGTGGAGTCGGGTCTTGGTGGGGATGGGGTCATGCTGCAGACAGGGTCATTCTGGGGATGGGGCCGTGGTGGGGATGGGGTCGGGTGGGACAAGGTCGTGGTGGTGCTGGGGTGGTGCTGGGGATGGGGTCATGGTGGGGACAGGGTCGGGTGTGGATGGGGTCGTGGTGGGGCTGGGGTGGTGCTGGGGATGGGGTCATAGTGGGGATAGGGTAGGGAGGGGAGGAAGAGGGTGGGAATGGGGAGAAACAAACGGGGGTGTGTGAGTAGTATGTTGGTTAGCTAGCTCTCTTAAAACAGAACACCCTGAGTTTGACGGTTTGCCAGTCCCATGGTGTAAACACTGCCATCGCCAGCTGATTCCAGGCCACTCAGGGGATGTCCCTGAACAAGGAATCTGGAAGCTGTGTGCACAGTCCAGCCACACCCCTGCACTGGTTGGGAAGAGGGACCTCAGGCCAGGAGGCTGGGTTGAAGAGGCCACGATGAGGGTGTGGGGAGCTCCACACTCTTTGGTTTGAGGAGCCAAGAGGATAGCATAGTCCTAGATTGAGACAGAGGAGAATAGACGGGACACAGACACAGGTGGGGCTTCCTTGAAGGTCCTCCTCCAAGACGTGTCCCCTCCTCCTGAGGGGCCTCTCCTCTTCCAATCCTCAGGCGCTGGTATTGGCTCAGCTGGCTTAGCTTCTGTTGTCTTGTTGCTCAGGGGTCTGCATGCGCAGTGACGGGCGTAGGAGGGCGGGGCTGCAGATCCAGAGATAGGACAGAATGAGGCATAAGGCTGTTAAGTTTCGGGGTTCTTGGCTAGAGAACGGCTTGAACCCACACTTCCTGACTTGAAAGAGTGAGCCCTCTTCTCCACTCCCAGCTGTGGATTTCTGCATTGTTAAAAATCTATTAAAAACTAAACAACTTTTTTTTTCCCTTCATTTTTTCCCTTTGCCCTTATTTTCCCCCATTAAATTATTATGCACAGGGAGAAGTAGCCCATGGTGAAACGGGATAAATATTCCCTCTGTAGTTCGGGGAAGAAATCGTGATCCCCAGCACGAGTGGCAGCCTGCCACGAAGACTGATCACACGTGTGCGTTCGGAATCACGCCGGTGGTGTGCAGGGAGCTTTTGTTCTGGGTTAATCCTGTGGGCGCCGTTAAACCGAAGCACCGTGTGCCCTGGACCCGCGATCGGGGCCCTGCTGGGCGCAAAGGCTCCTGGGGAGGGCTTTCTGTTGCTTTCTTGGGCGTCTCCCCCCAGCGCCAGGCACCCCGAGAGCACTTTGGGAGTGACTGTCGGAGCTGGCAGGTGACGTTTCCATCAGGAGGCCGTTTGCACTTTCTAGGTGACCTGCGGTGGCGGCAGCCAGCCAGCCTCTTCTCCGGCGTTAGTAAAAGGCGTGGCGTTAACAAGTGCCTCAGGAGGCTCTTGTTTTCACGTCTTCATCCCTTAATCCAGAAAGAGCGTGCAGTCTGCATCCGGCCCGGTGTGGGGGTGGAGATGGAACAAGACCCCTGGGGTCTGACGGGTGTGGGTTTGAATCCTCGCCCAGGCTCCATTCACTCCATGGGTTCAGCCATTAACTCTCTGACCCCCAGTATTCCTGTCTGTGAAGTGGGAGCTGCTCAGAAATCACACATCCACCTTGAGTCCCACTAATGATACTAACCACCATTGTGACTTCTACCTTTAAACTCTGAGCTCAGCGCAGAGGAGCAAAGACTCTGGTTCTGCCCCTTTCCTGCCACTGCCCACTCACTACGGTGTACGCAGGCGGCTGGCCCGGCCGAGCACGGTACCTGGGGTGGGGGCCTGACTGGTGGCTCCAGGCCCTGTGGTTTCTGCACACCCGGGGGCCTTCCCCATAGCCCTTGGCAGGCCCGTGAGCACCTTTCCTGTCCTCTCTTCTTCCCTTTCTCCTCTGACCTAACCAGGACTCCAGGCTTTTCCCTGTGACTCACACACACAAACTTACGAGGGCGTGTGCGTGTCAGGGGCTCCGACCCCATGTGCTCTCTCCTCCACCCCCTCGTCTCTATCTTCTCCAGAGCCAAGCCTGTTTCTGCAGTGGGAATCCTATCCCTCCAGCAGCACCAGTCGGCTCCCAGCAAGAGCAGCAAGGCTCCGCTCCTGGCTCCTTCCTCCTCTCGTCTGAGGGTGTGACACGATACCTCCGAGAAACCACCCCAGAAATTCTCTCCCCCAGGTCTTTTATCCTCGCCCAGATAGCACCCTTGGGTTCCACGGATAATCTGAAGTCTTTAAAGGATGAAAACCCAAGATGTTAGAGTCCATTTGAAAGATCTGCATTAAAAGCAGCAATTTTCTCCTTAGCTCTGCTAGGTCCCAGCCGAGAAGGGCTCGTGTCCTGGATGCTGAATCCATAAAACCCCAGTAAAGCCCTTTTCTGAAAGGATCTCATTGAGATGCTGGAATCAAGAACCGGTTACCACATTAAGAGTTAAAAGGAAAAGGTACTATTAATTTTCCATTTTTAGCCATGAAATTTGCAGCTGTACTCTTATGAGAAGTATTATTTTAACCTTTATATTTCTCTTTACATTACTTTCTGGAGACAAAATTAAAAGTTAAAAATTGATAGCTGACTTCAAAAGCTCAGCATGCTAAAGGGTACGAGTCATGAAAAAAATAAGAAGAAACTGTGGCTTTGAAGACTTAGAGGATAGAAATATATCGAGAAGAGCTTCAATTGTCTATAAAGATGTATGTGAGAGAAATAGTCCATAAAGATCTATGGCAGGGAACGAGAAAATAATATTTGAGGGGCTTTGGAACCAGTCCCTATAATTAAAATAACATAAAACATCTGAAGATTTTCTTCCCAGAAACTAATCAAGACAACGTACGATGAAATATACCTGTCAGCTAACCTGTATTTCTTGTCTATTTATAAACTGTGGGGCTTGTATTGTCTTCGAGACAGCTGGGTTTCCTGCTTCAGCCGGGCCGTTCTGGGCTGAGGCCCACCCTCGGGGGCCTGGGGGCTTATCCCCCAGCCCTTACTGAGGCTGGAGAGCTCCTGCTGACTCTCAACGCCACTCTCTTCCCCAGGAGCCCCAAGACACAGAGAGGCAGGTGGCCTGAGGGTCCTGTGCCTCTCTTTTCTGATCCCAGGAAAGTGTCAGCGAATGAGCCATGAGATAAAATATAAACCAGATGATTATTGTGTCGGGGGAAAATACATCCATCCCATCAGAGGACGGTATAGGTCAGATGCTGGAAGCCAGCCCTGCGGGGGCGGGTAGTGAAATCCCGGGCAATGACCATGGGCTCTGATGGGTCAGGCACTGAGGCTTCCTTCCTGCGACAGCTGAGACACTGTCATCATTCCGGTCGTACACACGAGAAAGTGAGGCCTGCTGTGAGCGGGGTCCCGAGGACGTGTGTCTGGGGTCCTGGGTTGGGCAGCTGACTCCTGGGGTCCGTTCGGTGCTTGGTGCATGGGTGCTGCTAAACGATGGAGCCTGCCCTCCTCCCTCACCAGCCGCCGACCGAATTGCGCACGACGTTTAAGAAGAGTCCTTTGGTTACTTTCACCTACCACCTTCCAAGGGGCTTTGGAGCACCCACGGGCCTGCCCAAGGCCTCCTGAGTGTTGCTTGGTGTCCACATGGCGGTCATGACCGAAGGGAAGAAGCTTGGCTCTTCCAAGCTCCTCTTCATCCATCTGAGTAGTAAACACATGCATGTCTTTCCTCTGATAAATTTCCCCTTTAGTGTCTCGGTGTGTCTTGAGTGACGAATTCTTCAACATCCCTCAAAATTTTGCCTCTCCTCATTGCAGCCCTTCCTCAGCTCACACCTGTTCCTTAAACACAGCAACATGGATGGCACTGGAGGCCACAAGCACAGGTGTGGCCACATTCGCTCCCAGGGGCTCCGTCAGCCCCCTGGGCCCTGAGTGTCCCCAGGCCCAGCCCCACCTGGGAGCCCACCCCACCTGAGGCCCGGGACCCTGCACAGCCAGCCTTGATTTCAATGTCACTGCCCATTTGTGGACTTTTCCAGATGCCAGGCCGGCTCTTGGCTCGTGTCACCCTGCACCTTCTCGGGCAGGCAGGCCAGCATCGGGGCCCACAGGAGCCCTTCTCACCTGGGACCTGGGACTCTCCGGTCCAAGAGCAGGATTGGTTCAGGCAGGAAATCGGGCTCAGGATCCAGGAACTTTCTACATCGGAAGAAAAGTAAGCAAGCAAGAAGGTGCCTTTGTTTTGACTAAAAACCTGACAGAGCCTTTAAAGTGCCCATGTCTGTAAACCAGAACGGTGTCTGAGTAGAAACGAGAATTGAGTTTCAGCAGAGAAGCTCTTTCCTGCTGCTGTTCTTAGTACATATGTGGACACAGTGCGGCTGCGGCTGCGCATGGTTTTCTGAACGTAGGCACACACATGCATGCGCACACGCACACGTACTTACATGCATGCGCACGCGCACACCGTACTCATGCACACATGCATACCACACACAGAACACGCACA